>NC_088383.1:45918030-46221060 GCF_037993035.2 Macaca fascicularis | reverse complement strand
TTTGGAAGCCCATAGAGGGCTATGGTGAAAAAGGAAATATCCTCAGATGAAATCTGGAAAGAAGCTTTCTGAGAAACTGCTTAGTGTTCTGTTAATTCATCTCACAGAGTTACATGTGTATTTCGTGGATCTCTTTGCCAGCCTTATTTCTGTGGAATCTGAGAACAGATATTTCGTATCCCTTTGAAAACTATAGGGCCAAAGGAAATATCCTCCGATAACAAAGAGAAAGAAGCTTTCTGAGAAACTTCTTTGTGTTCTGTGAAATCATCTCACAGAGTTACAGCTTCCCCTCCAGAAGCCTTTCGCTAAGACAGTTCTTGTGGAATAGGCAAAGTGATATTTGGAAGCCCATAGTGGGCTATGGTGAAAAAGGAAATACCCTCCGATGAAATCTGTAAAGAAGCTTTCTGAGAAACTGCTTAGTGTTCTGTTAATTCATCTCACAGAGTTACATGTGTCTTTCGTGGATCTCTTTGCTAGCCTTATTTCTGTGGATTCTGAGAACAGATATTTCGGATCCCTTTGAAGACTATAGGGCCAAAGGAAATATCCTCCGATAACAAAGAGAAAGAAGCTTTCTGAGAAACTTCTTTGTGTTCTGTGAAATCAACTCACAGAGTTACAGCTTTCCCCTCAAGAAGCCTTTCGCTAAGACAGTTCTTGTGGAATTGGCAAAGTGATATTTGGAAGCCCATAGAGGGCTATGGTGAAAAAGGAAATATCCTCAGATGAAATCTGGAAAGAAGCTTTCTGAGAAACTGCTTAGTGTTCTGTTAATTCATCTCACTGAGTTACATGTGTATTTCGTGTATCTCTTTCCTAGCCTTATTTCTGTGGAATCTGAGAACAGATATTTCGGAACTCTTTGAAGACTATAGGGCCAAAGGAAATATCCTCCGATAACAAAGAGAAAGAAGCTTTCTGAGAAACTTCTTTGTGTTCTGTGAAATCATCTCACAGAGTTACAGCTTTCTCCTCAAGAAGCCTTTCGCTAAGACAGTTCTTGTGGAATTGGCAAAGTGATATTTTGAAGCCCATAGAGGGCAATGGTGAAAAAGGAAATATCCTCCGATGAAATCTGGAAAGAAGCTTTCTGAGAAACTGCTTAGTTTTCTGTTAATTCATCTCACAGAGTTACATGTGTATTTCCTGGATCTCTTTGCTAGCCTTATTTCTGTGGAATCTGAGAACAGATATTTCGGATCCCTTTGAAACTATAGGGCCAAAGGAAATATCCTCAGATAACAAAGAGAAAGAAGCTTTCTGAGAAACTTCTTTGTGTTCTGTGAAATCATCTCACCGAGTTACAGCTTTCCTCTCAAGAATCCTTTGGCTAAGACAGTTCTTGTGGAATAGGCAAAGTGATATTTGGAAGCCCACAGTGGGCTATGGTGAAAAAGGAAATATCCTCCGATGAAATCTGGAAAGAAGCTTTCTGAGAAACTGCTTAGTGTCCTGTTAATTCATCTCACAGAGTTACATCTGTATTTCGTGGGTCTCTTTGCCAGCCTTATTTCTGTGGAATCTGAGAACAGATATTTCGGATCCCTTTGAAGACTATAGGGCCAACGGAAATATCCTCCGATAACAAAGAGAAAGAAGCTTTCTGAGAAACTTCTTTGTGTTCTGTGAAATCATCTCACAGAGTTACAGCTTTCCCCTCAAGAAGCCTTTCCCTAAGACAGTTCTTGTGGAATAGGCAAAGTGATATTTGGAAGCCCATAGAGGGCTATGGTGAAAAAGGAAATATCCTCAGATGAAATCTGGAAAGAAGCTTTCTGAGAAACTGCTTAGTGTTCTGTTAATTCATCTCACACAGTTACATCTGTATTTCATGGATCTCTTTGCTAGCCTTATTTCTGTGGAATCTGAGAACAGATATTTCGGATCCCATTGAAGACTATAGGGCCAAATGAAATATCCTCCCATAACAAAGAGAAAAAAGGTTTCTGAGAAACTTCTTTGTGTTCTGTGAAAACATCTCACAGAGTTACAGCTTTCTCCTCAAGAACACTTTCGCTAAGACAGTTCTTGTGGAATAGGCAAAGTGATATTTGGAAGCCCATAGAGGGCTACGGTGTAAAAGGAAATATCCTCAGATGAAATCTGGAAAGAAGCTTTCTGAGAAAGTGCTTAGTGTTCTGTTAATTCATCTCAAAGAGTTACATGTGTATTTCGTGGATCTCTTTGCTAGCCTTATTTCTGTGGAATCTGAGAACAGATATTTCGGATCCCTTTGAAGATTGTAGGGCCAAAGGAAATATCCTCCGATAACAAAGAGAAAGAAGCTTTCTGAGAAACTTCTTTGTGTTCTGTGAAATCATCTCACAGAGTTACAGCTTCCCCTCCAGAAGCCTTTCGCTAAGACAGTTCTTGTGGAATTGGCAAAGTGATATTTGGAAGCCCATAGAGGGCTAGGGTGAAAAAGAAAATATCCTCCGATGAAATCTGGAAAGAAGCTTTCTGAGAAACTGCTTAGTGTTCTGTTAATTCATCTCACAGAGTTACATGTGTATTTCGTGGATCTCTTTGCTAGCCTTATTTCTGTGGAATCTGAGAACCGATATTTCGGATCCCTTTGAAGAATATTGGGCCAAAGGAAATATCCTCCGATAACAAAGAGAAAAAAGCTTTCTGAGAAACTTCTTTGTGTTCTGTGAAATCATCTCACAGAGTTACAGCTTTCCCATCAAGAAGCCTTTCGCTAAGACAGTTCTTGTGGAATAGGCAAAGTGATATTTGGAAGCCCATAGTGGGCTATGGTGAAAAAGGAAATATCCTCCGATTTAATTTGTAAAGAAGCTTTCTGAGAAACTGCTTAGTGTTCTGTTAATTCATCTCACAGAGTTACATGTGTATTTCGTGGATCTCTTTGCTAGCCTTATTTCTGTGGAATCTGAGAACAGATATTTCGGATCTCTTTGAAGACTACAGGGCCAAAGGAAATATCCTCCGATAACAAAGAGAAAGAAGCTTTCTGAGAAACTTCTTTGTGTTCTGTGAAATCTTCTCACAGAGTTACAGCTTTCCCCTCAAGAAGCCTTTCGCTAAGACAGTTCTTGTGGAATAGGCAAAGTGATATTTGGAAGCCCATAGAGGGCTATGGTGAAAAAGGAAATATCCTCAGATGAAATCTGGAAAGAAGCTTTCTGAGAAACTACTTAGTGTTCTGTTAATTCATCTCACAGAGTTACATCTGTATTTCGTGGATCTCTTTGCTAGCCTTATTTCTGTGGAATCTGAGAACAGATCTTTCGGACCCCTTTGAAGACTATAGGTCCAAAGGAAATATCCTCCCATGACAAAGAGAAAAAAGGTTTCTGAGAAACTTCTTTGTGTTCTGTGAAATCATCTCACAGAGTTACAGCTTCCCCTCCAGAAGCCGTTCGCTAAGACAGTTCTTGTGGAATAGCAAAGTGATATTTGGAAGCCCATAGTGGGCTATGGTGAAAAAGGAAATATCCTCCGATGAAATCTGTAAAGAAGCTTTCTGAGAAACTGCTTAGTGTTCTCTTAATTCATCTCACAGAGTTACATGTGTATTTCGTGGATCTCTTTGCTAGCCTTATTTCTGTGGAATCTGAGAACAGATATTTCGGATCCCTTTGAAGACTATAGGGCCAAAGGAAATATCCTCCGATAACAAAGAGAAAGAAGCTTTCTGAGAAACTTCTTTGTGTTCTGTGAAATCATCTCACAGAGTTACAGCTTTCCCCTCAAGAAGCCTTTCGCTAATACAGTTCTTGTGGAATTGGCAAAGTGATATTTGGAAGCCCATAGAGGGCTATGGTGAAAAAGGAAATATCCTCAGATGAAATCTGGAAAGAAGCTTTCTGAGAAACTGCTTAGTGTTCTGTTAATTCATCTCACAGAGTTACATGTGTATTTCGTGGATCTCTTTGCTAGCCTTATTTCTGTGGAATCTGAGAACAGATATTTCGTATCCCTTTGAAAACTATAGGGCCAAAGGAAATATCCTCCGATAACAAAGAGAAAGAAGCTTTCTGAGAAACTTCTTTGTGTTCTGTGAAATCATCTCACAGAGTTACAGCTTCCCCTCCAGAAGCCTTTCGCTAAGACAGTTCTTGTGGAATAGGCAAAGTGATATTTGGAAGCCCATAGTGGGCTATGGTGAAAAAGGAAATACCCTCCGATGAAATCTGTAAAGAAGCTTTCTGAGAAACTGCTTAGTGTTCTGTTAATTCATCTCACAGAGTTACATGTGTCTTTCGTGGATCTCTTTGCTAGCCTTATTTCTGTGGAATCGAGAACAGATATTTCGGATCCCTTTGAAGACTATAGGGCCAAAGGAAATATCCTCCGATAAAAAAGAGAAAGAAGCTTTCTGAGAAACTTCTTTGTGTTCTGTGAAATCATCTCACAGAGTTACAGCTTTCCCCTCAAGAAGCCTTTCGCTAAGACAGTTCTTGTGGAATTGGCAAAGTGATATTTGGAAGCCCTTAGAGGGCTATGGTGAAAAAGGAAATATCCTCAGATGAAATCTGGAAAGAAGCTTTCTGAGAAACTGCTTAGTGTTCTGTTAATTCATCTCACTGAGTTACATGTGTATTTCGTGTATCTCTTTGCTAGCCTTATTTCTGTGGAATCTGAGAACCGATATTTCGGATCCCTTTGAAGAATATTGGGCCAAAGGAAATATCCTCCGATAACAAAGAGAAAAAAGCTTTCTGAGAAACTTCTTTGTGTTCTGTGAAATCATCTCACAGAGTTACAGCTTTCCCATCAAGAAGCCTTTCGCTAAGACAGTTCTTGTGGAATAGGCAAAGTGATATTTGGAAGCCCATAGTGGGCTATGGTGAAAAAGGAAATATCCTCCGATTTAATTTGTAAAGAAGCTTTCTGAGAAACTGCTTAGTGTTCTGTTAATTCATCTCACAGAGTTACATGTGTATTTCGTGGATCTCTTTGCTAGCCTTATTTCTGTGGAATCTGAGAACAGATATTTCGGATCTCTTTGAAGACTACAGGGCCAAAGGAAATATCCTCCGATAACAAAGAGAAAGAAGCTTTCTGAGAAACTTCTTTGTGTTCTGTGAAATCTTCTCACAGAGTTACAGCTTTCCCCTCAAGAAGCCTTTCGCTAAGACAGTTCTTGTGGAATAGGCAAAGTGATATTTGGAAGCCCATAGAGGGCTATGGTGAAAAAGGAAATATCCTCAGATGAAATCTGGAAAGAAGCTTTCTGAGAAACTACTTAGTGTTCTGTTAATTCATCTCACAGAGTTACATCTGTATTTCGTGGATCTCTTTGCTAGCCTTATTTCTGTGGAATCTGAGAACAGATCTTTCGGATCCCTTTGAAGACTATAGGTCCAAAGGAAATATCCTCCCATGACAAAGAGAAAAAAGGTTTCTGAGAAACTTCTTTGTGTTCTTTGAAATCATCTCACAGAGTTACAGCTTTCCCCTCAAGAAGCCTTTCGCTAAGACAGTTCTTGTGGAATAGCAAAGTGATATTTGGAAGCCCATAGTGGGCTATGGTGAAAAAGGAAATATCCTCCGATGAAATCTGTAAAGAAGCTTTCTGAGAAACTGCTTAGTGTTCTCTTAATTCATCTCACAGAGTTACATGTGTATTTCGTGGATCTCTTTGCTAGCCTTATTTCTGTGGAATCTGAGAACAGATATTTCGGATCCCTTTGAAGACTATAGGGCCAAAGGAAATATCCTCCGATAACAAAGAGAAAGAAGCTTTCTGAGAAACTTCTTTGTGTTCTGTGAAATCATCTCACAGAGTTACAGCTTTCCCCTCAAGAAGCCTTTCGCTAATACAGTTCTTGTGGAATTGGCAAAGTGATATTTGGAAGCCCATAGAGGGCTATGGTGAAAAAGGAAATATCCTCAGATGAAATCTGGAAAGAAGCTTTCTGAGAAACTGCTTAGTGTTCTGTTAATTCATCTCACAGAGTTACATGTGTATTTCGTGGATCTCTTTGCTAGCCTTATTTCTGTGGAATCTGAGAACAGATATTTCGTATCCCTTTGAAAACTATAGGGCCAAAGGAAATATCCTCCGATAACAAAGAGAAAGAAGCTTTCTGAGAAACTTATTTGTGTTCTGTGAAATCATCTCACAGAGTTACAGCTTCCCCTCCAGAAGCCTTTCGCTAAGACAGTTCTTGTGGAATAGGCAAAGTGATATTTGGAAGCCCATAGTGGGCTATGGTGAAAAAGGAAATACCCTCCGATGAAATCTGTAAAGAAGCTTTCTGAGAAACTGCTTAGTGTTCTGTTAATTCATCTCACAGAGTTACATGTGTCTTTCGTGGATCTCTTTGCTAGCCTTATTTCTGTGGAATCGAGAACAGATATTTCGGATCCCTTTGAAGACTATAGGGCCAAAGGAAATATCCTCCGATAAAAAAGAGAAAGAAGCTTTCTGAGAAACTTCTTTGTGTTCTGTGAAATCATCTCACAGAGTTACAGCTTTCCCCTCAAGAAGCCTTTCGCTAAGACAGTTCTTGTGGAATTGGCAAAGTGATATTTGGAAGCCCTTAGAGGGCTATGGTGAAAAAGGAAATATCCTCAGATGAAATCTGGAAAGAAGCTTTCTGAGAAACTGCTTAGTGTTCTGTTAATTCATCTCACTGAGTTACATGTGTATTTCGTGTATCTCTTTCCTAGCCTTATTTCTGTGGAATCTGAGAACATATATTTCGGAACCCTTTGAAGACTATAGGGCCAAAGGAAATATCCTCCGATAACAAAGAGAAAGAAGCTTTCTGAGAAACTTCTTTGTGTTCTGTGAAATCATCTCACAGAGTTACAGCTTTCCCCTCAAGAAGCCTTTCGCTAAGACAGTTCTTGTGGAATTGGCAAAGTGATATTTTGAAGCCCGTAGAGGGCAATGGTGAAAAAGGAAATATCCTCCGATGAAATCTGGAAAGAAGCTTTCTGAGAAACTGCTTAGTGTTCTGTTAATTCATCTCACAGAGTTACATGTGTATTTCGTGTATGTCTTTGCTAGCCTTATTTCTGTGGAATCTGAGAACAGATATTTCGGATCCCTTTGAAAACTATAGGGCCAAAGGAAATATCCTCAGATAACAAAGAGAAAGAAGCTTTCTGAGAAACTTCTTTGTGTTCTGTGAAATCATCTCACAGAGTTACAGCTTTCCCCTCAAGAAGCCTTTCGCTAAGACAGTTCTTGTGGAATAGGCAAAGTGATATTTGGAAGCCCATAGTGGGCTGTGGTGAAAAAGGAAATATCCTCCGATGAAATTTGTAAAGAAGCTTTCTGAGAAACTGCTTAGTGTTCTGTTAATTTATCTCACAGAGTTACATGTGTATTTCGTGGATCTCTTTGCTAGCCTTATTTCTGTGGAATCTGAGAACAGATATTTCGGATCCCTTTGAAGACTACAGGGCCAAAGAAAATATCCTCCGATAACAAAGAGAAAGAAGCTTTCTGAGAAACTTCTTTGTGTTCTGTGAAATCATCTCACAGAGTTACAGCTTTCCCCTGAAGAAGCCTTTCGCTAAGACAGTTCTTGTGGAATTGGCAAAGTGATATTTGGAAGCCCATAGAGGGCTATCTTGAAAAAGGAAATATCCTCACAGGAAATCTGGAAAGAAGCTTTCTGAGAAACTGCTTAGTGTTCTGTTAATTCATATCACAGAGTTACCTGTTTATTTCGTGGACCTCTTTGCTAGCCTTATTTCTGTGGAATCTGAGAACAGATATTTCGGATTCCATTGATGACTATAGGGCCAAAGGAAATATCCTCCCATAACAAAGAGAAAGAAGCTTTCTGAGAAACTTCTTTGTGTTCTGTGAAATCATCTCACAGAGTTACAGCTTTTCCCTCAATAAGCCTTTCGCTAAGACAGTTCTTGTGGAATTGGCCAAGTGATATTTGGAAGCCCAAAGAGGGCTATGGTGAAAAAGGAAATATCCTCAGATGAAATCTGGAAAGAAGCTTTCTGAGAAACTGCTTAGTGTTCTGTTAATTCATCTCACAGAGTTACATGTGTATTTCGTGGATCTCTTTGCTAGCCTTATTTCTGTGGAATCTGAGAACAGATATTTCGGATCCCTTTGAAAACTATAGGGCCAAAGGAAATATCCTCCGATAACAAAGCGAAAGAAGGTTTCTGAGAAACTTCTTTGTGTTCTGTGAAATCATCTCACAGAGTTACAGCTTTCCCCTCAAGAAGCGTTTCGCTAAGACAGTTCTTGTGGAATAGGCAAAGTGATATTTGGAAGCCCATAGTGGACTATGGTGAAAAAGGAAATATCCTCCGATGAAATCTGTAAAGAAGCTTTCTGAGAAACTGCTTCGTGTTCTGTTAATTCATCTCACAGAGTTACATGTGTATTTCCTGGATCTCTTTGCTAGCCTTATTTCTGTGGAATCTGAGAACAGATATTTCGGATCCCTTTGAAGACTATAGGGCCAACGGAAATATCCTCCGATAACAAAGAGAAAGAAGGTTTCTGAGAATCTTCTTTGTTTTCTGTGAAATCATCTCACAGAGTTACAGCTTTCCCCTCAAGAAGCCTTTCGCTAAGACAGTTCTTGTGGAATAGGCAAAGTGATATTTGGAAGCCCATAGAGCGCTATGGTGAAAAAGGAAATATCCTCAGATGAAATCTGGAGAGAAGCTTTCTGAGAAACTGCTTAGTGTTCTGTTAATTCATCTCACAGAGTTACATCTGTATTTCATGGATCTCTTTGCTATCCTTATTTCTGTGGAATCTGAGAACAGATATTTCGGATCCCATTGAAGACTATAGGGCCAAAGGAAATATCCTCCCATAACAAAGAGAAGAAAGGTTTCTGAGAAACTTCTTTGTGTTCTGTGAAATCATCTCACAGAGTTACAGCTTTCTCCTCAAGAACCCTTTCGCTAAGACAGTTCTTGTGGAATAGGCAAAGTGATATTTGGATGCCCATAGAGGGCTAGGGTGAAAAAGGAAATATCCTCAGATGAAATCTGGAAAGAAGCTTTCTGAGAAACTGCTTAGTGTTCTGTTCATTCATCACACAGAGTTACATGTGTATTTCGTGTATCTCTTTGCTAGCCTTATTTCTGTGGAATCTGAGAACAGATATTTCGGATCCCTTTGAAGACTATAGGGCCAACGGAAATATCCTCCGATAACAAAGAGAAAGAAGGTTTCTGAGAAACTTCTTTGTGTTCTGTGAAATCATCTCACAGAGTTACAGCTTTCCCCTCAAGTAGCCTTTCGCTAAGACAGTTCTTGTGGAATAGGCAAAGTGATATTTGGAAGGCCATAGAGGGCTATGGTGAAAAAGTAAATATCCTCAGATGAAATCTGGAAAGTAGCTTTCTGAGAAACTGCTTAGTGTTCTGTTAATTCATCTCACAGAGTTACATGTGTATTTCGTGGATCTCTTTGCTAGCCTTATTTCTGTGGAATCTGAAAACAGATATTTCGGATCCCTTTGAAGACTATAGGGCCAAAGGAAATATCCTCCGACAATAAAGAGAAAGAAGCTTTCTGAGAAACTTCTTTGTGTTCTGTGAAATCATCTCACAGAGTTACAGCTTTTCCCTCAAGAACCCTTTGGCTAAGACAGTTCTTGTGGAATTGGCCAAGTGATATTTGGAAGCCCATAGAGGGCTATGGTGAAAAAGGAAATATCCTCAGATGAAATCTGGAAAGAAGCTTTCTGAGAAACTGCTTAGTGTTCTGTTAATTCATCTCACAGTGTTACATCTGTATTTCATGGATCTCTTTGCTAGCCTTATTTCTGTGGAATCTGAGAACAGATATTTCGGATCCCATTGAAGACTATAGGGCCAAAGGAAATATCCTCCCATAACAAAGAGAAAAAAGGTTTCTGAGAAACTTCTTTGTGTTCTGTGAAATCATCTCACAGCGTTACAGCTTTCGCCTCAAGAAGCCTTTCGCTAAGACAGTTCTTGTGGAATTGGCAAAGTGATATTTGGAAGCCCATAGAGGGCTATGGTGAAAAAGGAAATATCCTCAGATGAAATCTGGAAAGAAGCTTTCTGAGAAACTGCTTAGTGTTCTGTTAATTCATCTCACAGAGTTACATGTGTATTTCGTGGATCTCTTTGCTAGCCTTATTTCTGTGGAATCTGAGAACAGATATTTCGGATCCCTTTGAAGACTATAGGGCCAAAGGAAATATCCTCCGATAACAAAGAGAAAGAAGCTTTCTGAGAAACTTCTTTGTGTTCTGTGAAATCATCTCACAGAGTTACAGCTTCCCCTCCAGAAGCCTTTCGCTAAGACAGTTCTTGTGGAATTGGCAAAGTGATATTTGAAAGCCCATAGAGGGCTATGGTGAAAAAGGAAATATCCTCCGATGAAATCTGGAAAGAAGCTTTCTGAGAAACTGCTTAGTGTTCTGTTACTTCATCTCACAGAGTTACATGTGTATTTCGTGTATCTCTTTGCTAGCCTTATTTCTGTGGAATCTGAGAACAGATATTTCGGAACCCTTTGAAGACTATAGGGCCAAAGGAAATATCATGCCAAAACAAAGAGAAAGAAGCTTTCTGAGAAACTTCTTTGTGTTCTGTGAAATCATCTCACAGAGTTACAGCTTTCCCCTCAAGAAGCCTTTCGCTAAGACAGTTCTTGTGGAATTGGCAAAGTGATATTTGGAAGCCAATAGAGGGCTATGGTGAAAAAGGAAATATCCTCAGATGAAATCTGGAAAGAAGATTTCTGAGAAACTGCTTAGTGTTCTGTTAATTCATCTCACAGAGTTACATCTGTATTTCGTGGATCTCTTTGCTAGCCTTATTTCTGTGGAATCTGAGAACAGATATTTCGGATCCCATTGATGACTATAGGGCCAAAGGAAATATCCTCCCATAACAAAGAGAAAAAAGCTTTCTGAGAAACTTCTTTGTGTTCTGTGAAATCATCTCACAGAGTTACAGCTTTTCCCTCAAGAACCCTTTCGCTAAGACAGTTCTTGTGGAATAGGCAAAGTGATATTTGGAAGCCATAGAGGGCTATGGTGAAAAAGGAAATATCCTCAGATGAAATCTGGAAAGAAGCTTTCTGAGAAACTGCTTAGTGTTCTGTTAATTCATCTCACAGAGTTACATGTGTATTTCGTGTATCTCTTTCCTAGCCTTATTTCTGTGGAATCTGAGAACAGATATTTCGGAACCCTTTGAAGAATATAGGGCCAAAGGAAATATCCTCCGATAACAAAGAGAAAGAAGCTTTCTGAGAAACTTCTTTGTGTTTTGTGAAATCATCTCACAGAGTTACAGCTTTCCCCTCAAGAAGCCTTTCGCTAAGACAGTTCTTGTGGAATTGGCAAAGTGATATTTGGAAGCCCATAGAGGGTTATGGTGAAAAAGGAAATATTCTCAGATGAAATCTGGAAAGAAGCTTTCTGAGAAACTGCTTAGTGTTCTGTTAATTCATCTCACAGAGTTACATGTGTATTTCGTGGATCTCTTTGCTATCCTTATTTCTGTGGAATCTGAGAACAGATATTTCGGATCCCTTTGAAAACTATAGGGCCAAAGGAAATATCCTCCGATAACAAAGCGAAAGAAGCTTTCTGAGAAACTTCTTTGTGTTCTGTGAAATCATCTCACAGAGTTACAGCTTTCCCCTCAAGAATCCTTTCGGTAAGACAGTTCTTGTGGAATAGGCAAAGTGATATTTGGAAGCCCATAGTGGGCTATGGTGAATAAGGAAATATCCTCCGATGAAATCTGTAAAGAAGCTTTCTGAGAAACTGCTTAGTGTTCTGTTAATTCATCTCACAGATTTACATGTGTATTTCGTGGATCTCTTTGCTAGCCTTATTTCTGTGGAATCTGAGAACAGATATTTCGGATCCCTTTGAAGACTATAGGGCCAACGGAAATATCCTCCGATAACAAAGAGAAAGAAGCTTTCTGAGAAACTTCTTTGTGTTCTGTGAAATCATCTCACAGAGTTACAGCTTTCCCCTCAAGAAGCCTTTCGCTAAGACAGTTCTTGTGGAATAGGCAAAGTGATATTTGGAAGCCCATAGAGGGCTATGGTGAAAAAGGAAATATCCTCAGATAAAATCTGGAAAGAAGCTTTCTGAGAAACTGCTTAGTGTTCTGTTAATTCATCTCACAGAGTTACATCTGTATTTCATGGATCTCTTTGCTAGCCTTATTTCTGTGGAATCTGAGAACAGATATTTCGGATCCCATTGATGACTATAGGGCCAAAGGAAATATCCTCCGATAACAAAGAGAAAGAAGCTTTCTGAGAAACTTCTTTGTGTTCTGTGAAATCATAACACAGAGTTACAGCTTTCGCCTCAAGAAGCCTTTCGCTAAGACCGTTCTTGTAGAATTGGCAAAGTGATATTTGGAAGCCCATAGAGGGCTATGGTGAAAAAGGAAATATCCTCAGATGAAATCTGTAAAGAAGCTTTCTGAGAAACTGCTTAGTGTTCTGTTAATTCATCTCACAGAGTTACATGTGTATTTCGTGGATCTCTTTGCTAGCCTTATTTCTGTGGAATCTGAGAACAGATATTTCCGATCCCTTTGAAGACTATAGGGCCAAAGGAAATATCCTCCGATAATAAAGAGATAGTAGCTTTCTGAGAAACTTCTTTGTGTTCTGTGAAATCATCTCACAGAGTTACAGCTTTCCCCTCAAGAAGCCTTTCGCTAAGACAGTTCTTGTGGAATTGGCAAAGTGATATTTGGAAGCCCATAGAGGGCTAAGGTGAAAAAGGAAATATCCTCAGATGAAATCTGGAAAGAAGCTTTCTGAGAAACTGCTTAGTGTTCTGTTAATTCATCTCACAGAGTTACCTGTGTATTTCGTGGACCTCTTTGCTAGCCTTATTTCTGTGGAATCTGAGAACAGATATTTCGGATCCCATTGATGACTATAGGGCCAAAGGAAATATCCTCCCATAACAAAGAGAAAGAAGCTTTCTGAGAAACTTCTTTGTGTTCTCTGAAATCATCTCACAGAGTTACAGCTTTTCCCTCAAGAACCCTTTCGCTAAGACAGTTCTTATGGATTTGGCCAAGTGATATTTGGAAGCCCATAGAGGGCTATGGTGAAAAAGGAAATATCCTCAGATGAAATCTGGAAAGAAGCTTTCTGAGAAACTGCTTAGTGTTCTGTTAATTCATCTCACAGAGTTACATGTGTATTTCGTGGATCTCTTTGCTAGCCTTATTTCTGTGGAATCTGAGAACAGATATTTCGGATCCCTTTGAAGGCTATAGGGCCAAAGGAAATATCCTCTCATAACAAAGAGAAAGAAGCTTTCTGACAAACTTCTTTGTGTTCTGTGAAATCATCTCAAGGAGTTACAGCTTCCCCTCCAGAAGCCTTTCGCTAAGACAGTTCTTGTGGAATTGGCAAAGTGATATTTGGAAGCCCATAGAGGGCTATGGTGAAAAAGGAAATATCCTCCGATGAAATCTGGAAAGAAGCTTTCTGAGAAATTGCTTAGTGTTCTGTTAATTCATCTCACAGAGTTACATGTGTATTTCGTGGATCTCTTTGCTAGCCTTATTTCTGTGGAATCTGAGAACCGATATTTCGGATCCCTTTGAAGAGTATAGGGCCAAAGGAAATATCCTCCGATAACAAAGAGAAAGAAGCTTTCTGAGAAACTTCTTTGTGTTCTGTGAAATCATCTCACAGAGTTACAGCTTTCCCCTGAAGAAGCCTTCCGCTAAGACAGTTCTTGTGGAATAGGCAAAGTGATATTTGGAAGCCCATAGAGGGCTATGGTGAAAAAGGAAATATCCTCAGATGAAATCTGGAAAGAAGCTTTCTGAGATACTGCTTAGTGTTCTGTTAATTCATCTCACAGAGTTACATGTATATTTCGTGGATCTCTTTGCTAGCCTTATTTCTGTTGAATCTGAGAACAGATATTTCGGAACACTTTGAAGACTATAGGGTCAAAGGAAATATCATGCCAAAACAAAGAGAAAGAAGCTTTCTGAGAAACCTCTTTGTGTTCTGTGAAATCATCTCACAGAGTTACAGCTTTCCCCTCAAGAAGCCTTTCGGTAACACAGTTCTTGTGGAATTGGCAAAGTGATATTTGGAAGCCCATAGAGGGCTATGGTGAAAATGGAAATATCCTCAGATGAAATCTGGAAAGAAGATTTCTGAGAAACGGCTTAGTGTTCTGTTAATTCATCTCACAGAGTTACATGTGTATTTCGTGGATCTCTTTGCTAGCCTTATTTCTGTGGAATCTGAGAACAGATATTTCGGATCCCATTGGAGACTATAGGGTGAAAGGAAATATCCTCCCATAACAAAGAGAAAGAAGGTTTCTGAAAAACTTCTTTGTGTTCTGTGAAATCACCTCACAGAGTTACAGCTTTCTCCACAAGAACCCTTTCGCTAAGACAGTTCTTGTGGAATTGGCAAAGTGATATTTGGAAGCCCATAGAGGGCTATGGTGAAAAAGGAAATATCCTCAGATGAAATCTGGAAAGAAGCTTTCTGAGAAACTGCTTAGTGTTCTGTTAATTCATCTCACAGAGTTACATGTGTATTTCGTGGATCTCTTTGCTAGCCTTATTTATGTGGAATCTGAGAACAGATATTTCGGATCCCTTTGAAGACTTTAGGGCCGAAGGAAATATCCTCCCATAACAAAGAGAAAGAAGCTTTCTGAGAAACTCCTTTGTGTTCTGTGAAATCATCTCAAGGAGTTACAGCTTCCCCTCCAGAAGCCTTTCGCTAAGACAGTTCTTCTGGAATTGGCAAAGTGATATTTGGAAGCCCATAGAGGGCTATGGTGAAAAAGGAAATATCCTCCGATGAAATCTCGAAAGAAGCTTTCTGAGAAACTGCTTAGTGTTCTGTTAATTCATCTCACAGAGTTACATGTGTATTTCGTGGATCTCTTTGCTAGCCTTATTTCTGTGGAATCTGAGAACAGATATTTCGGGTCCCATTGATGACTATAGGGCCAAAGGAAATATCCTCTGATAACAAAGAGAAAGAAGCTTTCTGAGAAACTTCTTTGTGTTCTGTGAAATCATCTCACAGAGTTACAGCTTTCCCCTCAAGAAGCCTTTCTCTAAGGCAGTTCTTGTGCAATTGGCAAAGTGATATTTGGAAGCCCATAGAGGGCTATGGTGAAAAAGGAAATATCCTCACAGGAAATCTGGAAAGAAGCATTCTGAGAAACTGCTTAGTGTTCTGTTAATTCATCTCACAGAGTTACATGTGTATTTCGAGAATCTCTTTGCTAGCCTTATTTCTGTGGAATCTGAGAACAGATATTTAGGATCCCTCTGAAGACTATAGGGCCAAAGGAAATATCCTCCGATAACAAAAAGAAAGAAGCTTTCTGAGAAACTTCTTTGTGTTCTGTGAAATCATCTCACAGAGTTACAGCTTTCCCCTCAAGAAGCCTTTCGCTAAGACAGTTCTTGTGGAATAGGCAAAGTGATATTTGGAAGCCCATAGAGGGCTATGGTGAAAAAGGAAATATCCTCAGATGAAATCTGGAAAGAAGCTTTCTGAGAAACTGCTTAGTGTTCTGTTAATTCATCCACAGTGTTACATGTGTATTTCGTGGGTCTCTTTGCTAGCCTTATTTCTGTGGAATCTGAGAACAGATATTTCGGATCCCTTTGAAGACTGTAGGGCCAAAGGAAATATCCTCCCATAACAAAGAGAAAGAAGCTTTCTGTGAAACTTCTTTGTGTTCTGTGAAATCATCTCACAGAGTTACAGCTTTCCCCTCAAGAAGCCTTTCGCTAAGACAGTTCTTGTGGAATTGGCAAAGTGATATTTGAAAGACCTTAGAGGGCTATGGTGAAAAAGGAAATATCCTCAGATGAAATCTGGAAAGAAGCTTTCTGAGAAACTGCTTAGTGTTCTGTTAATTCATCTCACAGAGTTACATGTGTATTTCGTGGATCTCTTTGCTAGCCTTATTTCTGTGGAATCTGAGAACAGATATTTCGGGTCCATTGATGACTATAGGGCCAAAGGAAATATCCTCCGATAACAAAGAGAAAGAAGCTTTCTGAGAAACTTCTTTGTGTTTTGTGAAATCATCTCACAGAGTTACAGCTTTCCCATCAAGAGCCTTTCGCTAAGACAGTTCTTGTGGAATTGGCAAAGTGATATTTGGAAGCCCATAGAGGGCTATGGTGAAAAAGGAAATATCCTCAGATGAAAACTGGAAAGAAGCTTTCTGAGAAACTGCTTAGTGTTCTGTTAATTCATCTCACAGAGTTACATGTGTATATCGTGGATCTCTTTGCTGGCCTTATTTCTGTGGAATCTGAGAAGAGATATTTCGGATCCCTCTGAAGACTTTAGGGCCAAAGGAAATATCCTCCCATAACAAAGATAAAGAAGCTTTCTGAGAAACTTCTTTGTGTTCTGTGAAATCATCTCACAGAGTTACAACTTTCTCCTCAACAAGACTTTCGCTAAGACAGTTCTTGTGGAATTGTCAAAGTGATATTTGGAAGCCCGTAGAGGGCTATGGTGAAAAAGGAAATATCCTCAGATGAAATCTGGAAAGAAGCTTTCTGAGAAACTGCTTAGTGTTCTGTTAATTCATCTCACAGAGTTACATGTGTATTTCGTGGATCTCTTTGCTAGCCTTATTTCTGTGGAATCTGAGAACAGATATTTCGGATCCCTTTGAAGACTATATTGCCAAAGTAAATATCCTCCGATAACAAACAGAAAGAAGCTTTCTGAGAAACTTCTTTGTGTTCTGTGAAATCATCTCAAAGAGTTACAGCTTTCCCCTTAAGAAGCCTTTCGCTAAGACAGTTCTTGTGGAATTGGCAAAGTGATATTTGGAAGCACATAGAGGGTTATGGTGAAAAAGGAAATATCCTCACAGGAAATCTGGAAAGAAGCTTTCTGAGAAACTGCTTAGTGTTTTGTTAATTCATCTCACAGAGTTACATGTGTATTTCGAGGATCTCTTTGCTAGCCTTATTTCTGTGGAATCTGAGAACCGATATTTCGGAACACTTTGAAGCCTATAGGGCCAAAGGAAATATCATGCCAAAACAAAGAGAAAGAAGCTTTCTGAGAACCCTCTTTGTGTTCTGTGAAATCATCTCACAGAGTTACAGCTTTCACCTCAAGAAGCCTTTCGCTAACACAGTTCTTGTGGAATTGGCAAAGTGATATTTGTAAGCCCATAGAGGGCTATGGTGAAAATGGAAATATCCTCAGATGAAATCTGGAAAGAAGCTTTCTGAGAAACTGCTTAGTGTTCTGTTAATTCATCTCACAGAGTTACATGTGTATTTCGTGGATCTCTTTGCTAGCCTTATTTCGGTGGAATCTGAGAACAGATATTTCGGATCCCTTTGAAGACTATAGGGCCAAAGGAATTATCCTCCCATAACAAAGAGAAAGAAGCTTTCTGAGAAACTCCTTTGTGTTCTGTGAAATCATCTCACAGAGTTACAGCTTTCCCCTCCAGAAGCCTTTCGCTAAGACAGTTCTTGTGGATTTGGAAAAGGTGATATTTGGAAGCCCATAGAGGGCTATGGAGAAAAAGGAAATATCCTCAGATGAAATCTGGAAAGAAGCTTTCTGAGAAACTGCTTAGTGTTCTGTTAATTCATCTCACAGAGTTACATGTGTATTTCGTGGATCTCTTTGCTAGCCTTATTTCTGTGGAATCTGAGAACAGATATTTCGGATCCCTTTGAAGACTATAGGGCAAAAGGAAATATCCTCCGATAACAAAGAGAAAGAAGCTTTCTGAGAAACTTCTTTGTGTTCTGTGAAATCATCTCACAGAGTTACAGCTTTCCCCTCAAGAAGCCTTTCGCTAAGACAGTTCTTGTGGAATAGGCAAAGTGATATTTGGAAGCCCATAGTGGGCTATGGTGAAAAAGGAAATATCCTCCGATGAAATCTGGAAAGAAGCTTTCTGAGAAACTGCTTAGTGTTCTGTTAATTCATCTCACAGAGTTACATGTGTATTTCGTGGATCACTTTGCTAGCCTTATTTCTGTGGAATCTGAGAACAGATATTTCGGAACCCTTTGAAGACTATAGGGCCAAAGGAAATATCATGCCAAAACAACGAGAAAGAAGCATTCTGAGAAACCTCTTTGTGTTCTGTGAAATCATCTCACAGAGTTACAGCTTTCCCCTGAAGAAGCCTTTCGCTAACACAGTTCTTGTGGAATTGGCAAAGTGATATTTGGAAGCCCATAGATGGCTATGGTGAAAATGGAAATATCCTCAGATGAAATCTGGAAAGAAGCTTTCTGAGAAACTGCTTAGTGTTCTGTTAATTCATCTCACAGAGTTACATGTGTATATCGTGGATCTCTTTGCTAGCCTTATTTCTGTGGAATCTGAGAACAGATATTTCGGATCCCTTTGAAGACTATAGGGCGAAAGGAAATATCCTACCATAACAAAGAGAAAGAAGGTTTCTGAGAAACCTCTTTGTGTTCTGTGAAATCATCTCACAGAGATACAGCTTTCTCCTCAAGAACCCTTTCGCTAAGACAGTTCTTGTGGAATTGGCAAAGTGATATTTGGAAGCCCATAGAGGGCTATGGTGAAAATGGAAATATCCTCAGATGAAATCTGGAAAGAAGCTTTCTGAGAAACGGCTTAGTGTTCTGTTAATTCATCTCACAGAGTTACATGTGTATTTCGTGGATCTCTTTGCTAGCCTTATTTCTGTGGAATCTGAGAACAGATATTTCGGGTCCCATTGATGACTATAGTGCCAAAGGAAATATCCTCTGATAACAAAGAGAAAGAAGCTTTCTGAGAAACTTCTTTGTGTTCTGTGAAATCATCTCACAGACTTACAGCTTTCCCCTCAAGAAGCCTTTCTCTAAGACAGTTCTTGTGGAATTGGCAAAGTGATATTTGGAAGCCCATAGAGGGCTATGGTGAAAAAGGAAATATCCTCAGATGAAATCTGGAAAGAAGCTTTCTGAGAAACTGCTTAGTGTTCTGTTAATTCATCTCACAGAGTTACATGTGTATTTCGTGGATCTCTTTGCTAGCCTTATTTGTGTGGAATCTGCGAACAGATATTTCGGATCCCTCTGAAGACTATAGGGCCAAAGGAAATATCCTCCGATAACAAAGAGAAAGAAGCTTTCTGAGAAACTTCTTTGTGTTCTGTGAAATCATCTCACAGAGTTACAGCTTTCCCCTGAAGAAGCCTTCCGCTAAGACAGTTCTTGTGGAATAGGCAAAGTGATATTTGGAAGCCCATAGAGGGCTATGGTGAAAAAGGAAATATCCTCAGATGAAATCTGGAAAGAAGCTTTCTGAGATACTGCTTAGTGTTCTGTTAATTCATCTCACAGAGTTACATGTATATTTCGTGGATCTCTTTGCTAGCCTTATTTCTGTGGAATCTGAGAACAGATATTTCGGAACACTTTGAAGACTATAGGGCCAAAGGAAATATCATGCCAAAACAAAGAGAAAGAAGCTTTCTGAGAAACCTCTTTGTGTTCTGTGAAATCATCTCACAGAGTTACAGCTTTCCCCTCAAGAAGCCTTTCGGTAACACAGTTCTTGTGGAATTGGCAAAGTGATATTTGGAAGCCCATAGAGGGCTATGGTGAAAATGGAAATATCCTCAGATGAAATCTGGAAAGAAGATTTCTGAGAAACGGCTTAGTGTTCTGTTAATTCATCTCACAGAGTTACATGTGTATTTCGTGGATCTCTTTGCTAGCCTTATTTCTGTGGAATCTGAGAACAGATATTTCGGATCCCATTGGAGACTATAGGGTGAAAGGAAATATCCTCCCATAACAAAGAGAAAGAAGGTTTCTGAAAAACTTCTTTGTGTTCTGTGAAATCACCTCACAGAGTTACAGCTTTCTCCACAAGAACCCTTTCGCTAAGACAGTTCTTGTGGAATTGGCAAAGTGATATTTGGAAGCCCATAGAGGGCTATGGTGAAAAAGGAAATATCCTCAGATGAAATCTGGAAAGAAGCTTTCTGAGAAACTGCTTAGTGTTCTGTTAATTCATCTCACAGAGTTACATGTGTATTTCGTGGATCTCTTTGCTAGCCTTATTTATGTGGAATCTGAGAACAGATATTTCGGATCCCTTTGAAGACTTTAGGGCCGAAGGAAATATCCTCCCATAACAAAGAGAAAGAAGCTTTCTGAGAAACTCCTTTGTGTTCTGTGAAATCATCTCAAGGAGTTACAGCTTCCCCTCCAGAAGCCTTTCGCTAAGACAGTTCTTCTGGAATTGGCAAAGTGATATTTGGAAGCCCATAGAGGGCTATGGTGAAAAAGGAAATATCCTCCGATGAAATCTCGAAAGAAGCTTTCTGAGAAACTGCTTAGTGTTCTGTTAATTCATCTCACAGAGTTACATGTGTATTTCGTGGATCTCTTTGCTAGCCTTATTTCTGTGGAATCTGAGAACAGATATTTCGGGTCCCATTGATGACTATAGGGCCAAAGGAAATATCCTCTGATAACAAAGAGAAAGAAGCTTTCTGAGAAACTTCTTTGTGTTCTGTGAAATCATCTCACAGAGTTACAGCTTTCCCCTCAAGAAGCCTTTCTCTAAGGCAGTTCTTGTGCAATTGGCAAAGTGATATTTGGAAGCCCATAGAGGGCTATGGTGAAAAAGGAAATATCCTCACAGGAAATCTGGAAAGAAGCATTCTGAGAAACTGCTTAGTGTTCTGTTAATTCATCTCACAGAGTTACATGTGTATTTCGAGAATCTCTTTGCTAGCCTTATTTCTGTGGAATCTGAGAACAGATATTTAGGATCCCTCTGAAGACTATAGGGCCAAAGGAAATATCCTCCGATAACAAAAAGAAAGAAGCTTTCTGAGAAACTTCTTTGTGTTCTGTGAAATCATCTCACAGAGTTACAGCTTTCCCCTCAAGAAGCCTTTCGCTAAGACAGTTCTTGTGGAATAGGCAAAGTGATATTTGGAAGCCCATAGAGGGCTATGGTGAAAAAGGAAATATCCTCAGATGAAATCTGGAAAGAAGCTTTCTGAGAAACTGCTTAGTGTTCTGTTAATTCATCCACAGTGTTACATGTGTATTTCGTGGGTCTCTTTGCTAGCCTTATTTCTGTGGAATCTGAGAACAGATATTTCGGATCCCTTTGAAGACTGTAGGGCCAAAGGAAATATCCTCCCATAACAAAGAGAAAGAAGCTTTCTGTGAAACTTCTTTGTGTTCTGTGAAATCATCTCACAGAGTTACAGCTTTCCCCTCAAGAAGCCTTTCGCTAAGACAGTTCTTGTGGAATTGGCAAAGTGATATTTGAAAGACCTTAGAGGGCTATGGTGAAAAAGGAAATATCCTCAGATGAAATCTGGAAAGAAGCTTTCTGAGAAACTGCTTAGTGTTCTGTTAATTCATCTCACAGAGTTACATGTGTATTTCGTGGATCTCTTTGCTAGCCTTATTTCTGTGGAATCTGAGAACAGATATTTCGGGTCCATTGATGACTATAGGGCCAAAGGAAATATCCTCCGATAACAAAGAGAAAGAAGCTTTCTGAGAAACTTCTTTGTGTTTTGTGAAATCATCTCACAGAGTTACAGCTTTCCCATCAAGAGCCTTTCGCTAAGACAGTTCTTGTGGAATTGGCAAAGTGATATTTGGAAGCCCATAGAGGGCTATGGTGAAAAAGGAAATATCCTCAGATGAAAACTGGAAAGAAGCTTTCTGAGAAACTGCTTAGTGTTCTGTTAATTCATCTCACAGAGTTACATGTGTATATCGTGGATCTCTTTGCTGGCCTTATTTCTGTGGAATCTGAGAAGAGATATTTCGGATCCCTCTGAAGACTTTAGGGCCAAAGGAAATATCCTCCCATAACAAAGATAAAGAAGCTTTCTGAGAAACTTCTTTGTGTTCTGTGAAATCATCTCACAGAGTTACAACTTTCTCCTCAACAAGACTTTCGCTAAGACAGTTCTTGTGGAATTGTCAAAGTGATATTTGGAAGCCCGTAGAGGGCTATGGTGAAAAAGGAAATATCCTCAGATGAAATCTGGAAAGAAGCTTTCTGAGAAACTGCTTAGTGTTCTGTTAATTCATCTCACAGAGTTACATGTGTATTTCGTGGATCTCTTTGCTAGCCTTATTTCTGTGGAATCTGAGAACAGATATTTCGGATCCCTTTGAAGACTATATTGCCAAAGTAAATATCCTCCGATAACAAACAGAAAGAAGCTTTCTGAGAAACTTCTTTGTGTTCTGTGAAATCATCTCAAAGAGTTACAGCTTTCCCCTTAAGAAGCCTTTCGCTAAGACAGTTCTTGTGGAATTGGCAAAGTGATATTTGGAAGCACATAGAGGGTTATGGTGAAAAAGGAAATATCCTCACAGGAAATCTGGAAAGAAGCTTTCTGAGAAACTGCTTAGTGTTTTGTTAATTCATCTCACAGAGTTACATGTGTATTTCGAGGATCTCTTTGCTAGCCTTATTTCTGTGGAATCTGAGAACCGATATTTCGGAACACTTTGAAGCCTATAGGGCCAAAGGAAATATCATGCCAAAACAAAGAGAAAGAAGCTTTCTGAGAACCCTCTTTGTGTTCTGTGAAATCATCTCACAGAGTTACAGCTTTCACCTCAAGAAGCCTTTCGCTAACACAGTTCTTGTGGAATTGGCAAAGTGATATTTGTAAGCCCATAGAGGGCTATGGTGAAAATGGAAATATCCTCAGATGAAATCTGGAAAGAAGCTTTCTGAGAAACTGCTTAGTGTTCTGTTAATTCATCTCACAGAGTTACATGTGTATTTCGTGGATCTCTTTGCTAGCCTTATTTCGGTGGAATCTGAGAACAGATATTTCGGATCCCTTTGAAGACTATAGGGCCAAAGGAATTATCCTCCCATAACAAAGAGAAAGAAGCTTTCTGAGAAACTCCTTTGTGTTCTGTGAAATCATCTCACAGAGTTACAGCTTTCCCCTCCAGAAGCCTTTCGCTAAGACAGTTCTTGTGGATTTGGAAAAGGTGATATTTGGAAGCCCATAGAGGGCTATGGAGAAAAAGGAAATATCCTCAGATGAAATCTGGAAAGAAGCTTTCTGAGAAACTGCTTAGTGTTCTGTTAATTCATCTCACAGAGTTACATGTGTATTTCGTGGATCTCTTTGCTAGCCTTATTTCTGTGGAATCTGAGAACAGATATTTCGGATCCCTTTGAAGACTATAGGGCAAAAGGAAATATCCTCCGATAACAAAGAGAAAGAAGCTTTCTGAGAAACTTCTTTGTGTTCTGTGAAATCATCTCACAGAGTTACAGCTTTCCCCTCAAGAAGCCTTTCGCTAAGACAGTTCTTGTGGAATAGGCAAAGTGATATTTGGAAGCCCATAGTGGGCTATGGTGAAAAAGGAAATATCCTCCGATGAAATCTGGAAAGAAGCTTTCTGAGAAACTGCTTAGTGTTCTGTTAATTCATCTCACAGAGTTACATGTGTATTTCGTGGATCACTTTGCTAGCCTTATTTCTGTGGAATCTGAGAACAGATATTTTGGAACCCTTTGAAGACTATAGGGCCAAAGGAAATATCATGCCAAAACAACGAGAAAGAAGCATTCTGAGAAACCTCTTTGTGTTCTGTGAAATCATCTCACAGAGTTACAGCTTTCCCCTGAAGAAGCCTTTCGCTAACACAGTTCTTGTGGAATTGGCAAAGTGATATTTGGAAGCCCATAGATGGCTATGGTGAAAATGGAAATATCCTCAGATGAAATCTGGAAAGAAGCTTTCTGAGAAACTGCTTAGTGTTCTGTTAATTCATCTCACAGAGTTACATGTGTATATCGTGGATCTCTTTGCTAGCCTTATTTCTGTGGAATCTGAGAACAGATATTTCGGATCCCTTTGAAGACTATAGGGCGAAAGGAAATATCCTACCATAACAAAGAGAAAGAAGGTTTCTGAGAAACCTCTTTGTGTTCTGTGAAATCATCTCACAGAGATACAGCTTTCTCCTCAAGAACCCTTTCGCTAAGACAGTTCTTGTGGAATTGGCAAAGTGATATTTGGAAGCCCATAGAGGGCTATGGTGAAAATGGAAATATCCTCAGATGAAATCTGGAAAGAAGCTTTCTGAGAAACGGCTTAGTGTTCTGTTAATTCATCTCACAGAGTTACATGTGTATTTCGTGGATCTCTTTGCTAGCCTTATTTCTGTGGAATCTGAGAACAGATATTTCGGATCCCATTGAAGACTATAGGGTGAAAGGAAATATCCTCCCATAACAAAGAGAAAGAAGGTTTCTGAAAAACTTCTTTGTGTTCTGTGAAATCATCTCACAGAGTTACAGCTTTCTCCTCAAGAACCCTTTCGCTAAGACAGTTCTTGTGGAATTGGCAAAGTGATATTTGGAAGCCCATAGAGGGCTATGGTGAAAAAGGAAATGTCCTCAGATGAAATCTGGAAAGAAGCTTTCTGAGAAACTGCTTAGTGTTCTGTTAATTCATCTCACAGAGTTACATGTGTATTTCGTGGATCTCTTTGCTAGCCTTATTTCTGTGGAATCTGAGAACAGATATTTCGGATCCCTTTGAAGACTATAGGGCCAAAGGAAATATCCTCCCATAACAAAGAGAAAGAAGCTTTCTGAGAAACTCCTTTGTGTTCTGTGAAATCATCTCAAGGAGTTACAGCTTCCCCTCCAGAAGCCTTTCGCTAAGACAGTTCTTCTGGAATTGGCAAAGTGATATTTGGAAGCCCATAGAGGGCTATCGTGAAAAAGGAAATATCCTCCGATGAATTCTCAAAAGAAGCTTTCTGAGAAACTGCTTAGTGTTCTGTTAATTCATCTCACAGAGTTACATGTGTATTTCGTGGATCTCTTTGCTAGCCTTATTTCTGTGGAATCTGAGAACAGATATTTCGGGTCCCATTGATGACTATAGTGCCAAAGGAAATATCCTCTGATAACAAAGAGAAAGAAGCTTTCTGAGAAACTTCTTTGTGTTCTGTGAAATCATCTCACAGACTTACAGCTTTCCCCTCAAGAAGCCTTTCTCTAAGACAGTTCTTGTGGAATTGGCAAAGTGATATTTGGAAGCCCATAGAGGGCTATGGTGAAAAAGGAAATATCCTCAGATGAAATCTGGAAAGAAGCTTTCTGAGAAACTGCTTAGTGTTCTGTTAATTCATCTCACAGAGTTACATGTGTATTTCGTGGATCTCTTTGCTAGCCTTATTTGTGTGGAATCTGCGAACAGATATTTCGGATCCCTCTGAAGACTATAGGGCCAAAGGAAATATCCTCCGATAACAAAGAGAAAGAAGCTTTCTGAGAAACTTCTTTGTGTTCTGTGAAATCATCTCACAGAGTTACAGCTTTCCCCTGAAGAAGCCTTCCGCTAAGACAGTTCTTGTGGAATAGGCAAAGTGATATTTGGAAGCCCATAGAGGGCTATGGTGAAAAAGGAAATATCCTCAGATGAAATCTGGAAAGAAGCTTTCTGAGATACTGCTTAGTGTTCTGTTAATTCATCTCACAGAGTTACATGTATATTTCGTGGATCTCTTTGCTAGCCTTATTTCTGTGGAATCTGAGAACAGATATTTCGGAACACTTTGAAGACTATAGGGCCAAAGGAAATATCATGCCAAAACAAAGAGAAAGAAGCTTTCTGAGAAACCTCTTTGTGTTCTGTGAAATCATCTCACAGAGTTACAGCTTTCCCCTCAAGAAGCCTTTCGGTAACACAGTTCTTGTGGAATTGGCAAAGTGATATTTGGAAGCCCATAGAGGGCTATGGTGAAAATGGAAATATCCTCAGATGAAATCTGGAAAGAAGATTTCTGAGAAACGGCTTAGTGTTCTGTTAATTCATCTCACAGAGTTACATGTGTATTTCGTGGATCTCTTTGCTAGCCTTATTTCTGTGGAATCTGAGAACAGATATTTCGGATCCCATTGGAGACTATAGGGTGAAAGGAAATATCCTCCCATAACAAAGAGAAAGAAGGTTTCTGAAAAACTTCTTTGTGTTCTGTGAAATCACCTCACAGAGTTACAGCTTTCTCCTCAAGAACCCTTTCGCTAAGACAGTTCTTGTGGAATTGGCAAAGTGATATTTGGAAGCCCATAGAGGGCTATGGTGAAAAAGGAAATATCCTCCGATGAAATCTCGAAAGAAGCTTTCTGAGAAACTGCTTAGTGTTCTGTTAATTCATCTCACAGAGTTACATGTGTATTTCGTGGATCTCTTTGCTAGCCTTATTTCTGTGGAATCTGAGAACAGATATTTCGGGTCCCATTGATGACTATAGGGCCAAAGGAAATATCCTCTGATAACAAAGAGAAAGAAGCTTTCTGAGAAACTTCTTTGTGTTCTGTGAAATCATCTCACAGAGTTACAGCTTTCCCCTCAAGAAGCCTTTCTCTAAGGCAGTTCTTGTGCAATTGGCAAAGTGATATTTGGAAGCCCATAGAGGGCTATGGTGAAAAAGGAAATATCCTCCGATGAATTCTCAAAAGAAGCTTTCTGAGAAACTGCTTAGTGTTCTGTTAATTCATCTCACAGAGTTACATGTGTATTTCGAGAATCTCTTTGCTAGCCTTATTTCTGTGGAATCTGAGAACAGATATTTAGGATCCCTCTGAAGACTATAGGGCCAAAGGAAATATCCTCCGATAAGAAAAAGAAAGAAGCTTTCTGAGAAACTTCTTTGTGTTCTGTGAAATCATCTCACAGAGTTACAGCTTTCCCCTCAAGAAGCCTTTCACTAAGACAGTTCTTGTGGAATAGGCAAAGTGATATTTGGAA
The DNA here is from genome assembly GCF_037993035.2 of Macaca fascicularis. Lineage (NCBI taxonomy): Eukaryota > Metazoa > Chordata > Mammalia > Primates > Cercopithecidae > Macaca > Macaca fascicularis. The sequence goes on along the minus strand of NC_088383.1, from coordinate 46,194,319 downwards.
GGCCATAGAGGGCTATGGTGAAAAAGGAAATATCCTCAGAGGAAATCTGGAAAGAAGCTTTCTGAGAAACTGCTTAGTGTTCTGTTAATTCATCCACAGTGTTACATGTGTATTTCGTGGGTCTCTTTGCTAGCCTTATTTCTGTGGAATCTGAGAACAGATATTTCGGATCCCTTTGAAGACTGTAGGGCCAAAGGAAATATCCTCCCATAACAAAGAGAAAGAAGCTTTCTGAGAAACTTCTTTGTGTTCTGTGAAATCATCTCACAGAGTTACAGCTTTCCCCTCAAGAAGCCTTTCGCTAAGACAGTTCTTGTGGAATTGGCAAAGTGATATTTGCAAGCCCTTAGAGGGCTATGGTGAAAAAGGAAATATCCTCAGATCAAATCTGGAAAGAAGCTTTCTGAGAAACTGCTTAGTGTTCTGTTAATTCCTCTCACAGAGTTACATGTGTATTTCGTGGATCTCTTTGCTAGCCTTATTTCTGTGGAATCTGAGAACAGATATTTCGGGTCCATTGATGACTATAGGGCCAAAGGAAATATCCTCCGATAACAAAGAGAAAGAAGCTTTCTGAGAAACTTCTTTGTGTTTTGTGAAATCATCTCACAGAGTTACAGCTTTCCCATCAAGAGCCTTTCGCTAAGACAGTTCTTGTGGAATTGGCAAAGTGATATTTGGAAGCCCATAGAGGGCTATGGTGAAAAAGGAAATATCCTCAGATGAAAACTGGAAAGAAGCTTTCTGAGAAACTGCTTAGTGTTCTGTTAATTCATCTCACAGAGTTACATGTGTATATCGTGGATCTCTTTGCTGGCCTTATTTCTGTGGAATCTGAGAAGAGATATTTCGGATCCCTCTGAAGACTTTAGGGCCAAAGGAAATATCCTCCCATAACAAAGATAAAGAAGCTTTCTGAGAAACTTCTTTGTGTTCTGTGAAATCATCTCACAGAGTTACAACTTTCTCCTCAACAAGACTTTCGCTAAGACAGTTCTTGTGGAATTGTCAAAGTGATATTTGGAAGCCCGTAGAGGGCTATGGTGAAAAAGGAAATATCCTCAGATGAAATCTGGAAAGAAGCTTTCTGAGAAACTGCTTAGTGTTCTGTTAATTCATCTCACAGAGTTACATGTGTATTTCGTGGATCTCTTTGCTAGCCTTATTTCTGTGGAATCTGAGAACAGATATTTCGGATCCCTTTGAAGACTATATTGCCAAAGTAAATATCCTCCGATAACAAACAGAAAGAAGCTTTCTGAGAGACTTCTTTGTGTTCTGTGAAATCATCTCAAAGAGTTACAGCTTTCCCCTTAAGAAGCCTTTCGCTAAGACAGTTCTTGTGGAATTGGCAAAGTGATATTTGGAAGCACATAGAGGGTTATGGTGAAAAAGGAAATATCCTCACAGGAAATCTGGAAAGAAGCTTTCTGAGAAACTGCTTAGTGTTTTGTTAATTCATCTCACAGAGTTACATGTGTATTTCGAGGATCTCTTTGCTAGCCTTATTTCTGTGGAATCTGAGAACCGATATTACGGAACACTTTGAAGCCTATAGGGCCAAAGGAAATATCATGCCAAAACAAAGAGAAAGAAGCTTTCTGAGAAACCTCTTTGTATTCTGTGAAATCATCTCACAGAGTTACAGCTTTCCCCTCAAGAAGCCTTTCGCTAACACAGTTCTTGTGGAATTGGCAAAGTGATATTTGTAAGCCCATAGAGGGCTATGGTGAAAATGGAAATATCCTCAGATGAAATCTGGAAAGAAGCTTTCTGAGAAACTGCTTAGTGTTCTGTTAATTCATCTCACAGAGTTACATGTGTATTTCGTGGATCTCTTTGCTAGCCTTATTTCTGTGGAATCTGAGAACAGATATTTCGGATCCCTTTGAAGACTATAGGGCAAAAGGAAATATCCTCCGATAACAAAGAGAAAGAAGCTTTCTGAGAAACTTCTTTGTGTTCTGTGAAATCATCTCACAGAGTTACAGCTTTCCCCTCAAGAAGCCTTTCGCTAAGACAGTTCTTGTGGAATAGGCAAAGTGATATTTGGAAGCCCATAGTGGGCTATGGTGAAAAAGGAAATATCCTCCGATGAAATCTGGAAAGAAGCTTTCTGAGAAACTGCTTAGTGTTCTGTTAATTCATCTCACAGAGTTACATGTGTATTTCGTGGATCTCTTTGCTAGCCTTATTTCTGTGGAATCTGAGAACAGATATTTTGGAACCCTTTGAAGACTATAGGGCCAAAGGAAATATCATGCCAAAACAAAGAGAAAGAAGCATTCTGAGAAACCTCTTTGTGTTCTGTGAAATCATCTCACAGAGTTACAGCTTTCCCCTGAAGAAGCCTTTCGCTAACACAGTTCTTGTGGAATTGGCAAAGTGATATTTGGAAGCCCATAGATGGCTATGGTGAAAATGGAAATATCCTCAGATGAAATCTGGAAAGAAGCTTTCTGAGAAACTGCTTAGTGTTCTGTTAATTCATCTCACAGAGTTACATGTGTATATCGTGGATCTCTTTGCTAGCCTTATTTCTGTGGAATCTGAGAACAGATATTTCGGATCCCTTTGAAGACTATAGGGCGAAAGGAAATATCCTACCATAACAAAGAGAAAGAAGGTTTCTGAGAAACCTCTTTGTGTTCTGTGAAATCATCTCACAGAGATACAGCTTTCTCCTCAAGAACCCTTTCGCTAAGACAGTTCTTGTGGAATTGGCAAAGTGATATTTGGAAGCCCATAGACGGCTATGGTGAAAATGGAAATATCCTCAGATGAAATCTGGAAAGAAGCTTTCTGAGAAACGGCTTAGTGTTCTGTTAATTCATCTCACAGAGTTACATGTGTATTTCGTGGATCTCTTTGCTAGCCTTATTTCTGTGGAATCTGAGAACAGATATTTCGGATCCCATTGAAGACTATAGGGTGAAAGGAAATATCCTCCCATAACAAAGAGAAAGAAGGTTTCTGAAAAACTTCTTTGTGTTCTGTGAAATCATCTCACAGAGTTACAGCTTTCTCCTCAAGAACCCTTTCGCTAAGACAGTTCTTGTGGAATTGGCAAAGTGATATTTGGAAGCCCATAGAGGGCTATGGTGAAAAAGGAAATGTCCTCAGATGAAATCTGGAAAGAAGCTTTCTGAGAAACTGCTTAGTGTTCTGTTAATTCATCTCACAGAGTTACATGTGTATTTCGTGGATCTCTTTGCTAGCCTTATTTCTGTGGAATCTGAGAACAGATATTTCGGATCCCTTTGAAGACTATAGGGCCAAAGGAAATATCCTCCCATAACAAAGAGAAAGAAGCTTTCTGAGAAACTCCTTTGTGTTCTGTGAAATCATCTCAAGGAGTTACAGCTTCCCCTCCAGAAGCCTTTCGCTAAGACAGTTCTTCTGGAATTGGCAAAGTGATATTTGGAAGCCCATAGAGGGCTATCGTGAAAAAGGAAATATCCTCCGATGAATTCTCAAAAGAAGCTTTCTGAGAAACTGCTTAGTGTTCTGTTAATTCATCTCACAGAGTTACATGTGTATTTCGTGGATCTCTTTGCTAGCCTTATTTCTGTGGAATCTGAGAACAGATATTTCGGGTCCCATTGATGACTATAGGGCCAAAGGAAATATCTTCTGATAACAAAGAGAAAGAAGCTTTCTGAGAAACTTCTTTGTGTTCTGTGAAATCATCTCACAGACTTACAGCTTTCCCCTCAAGAAGCCTTTCTCTAAGACAGTTCTTGTGGAATTGGCAAAGTGATATTTGGAAGCCCATAGAGGGCTATGGTGAAAAAGGAAATATCCTCAGATGAAATCTGGAAAGAAGCTTTCTGAGAAACTGCTTAGTGTTCTGTTAATTCATCTCACAGAGTTACATGTGTATTTCGTGGATCTCTTTGCTAGCCTTATTTGTGTGGAATCTGCGAACAGATATTTAGGATCCCTCTGAAGACTATAGGGCCAAAGGAAATATCCTCCGATAACAAAGAGAAAGAAGCTTTCTGAGAAACTTCTTTGTGTTCTGTGAAAATATCTCACAGAGTTACAGCTTTCCCCTCAAGAAGCCTTTCGCTATGACAGTTCTTGTGGAATTGGCAAAGTGATATTTGAAAGCCCATAGAGGGCTACGGTGAAAAAGGAAATATTCTCAGATGAAATCTGGAAAGAAGCTTTCTGACAAACTGCTTAGTGTTCTGTTAATTCATCTCACAGAGTTACATGTGTATTTCGTGGATCTCTTTGCTAGCCTTATTTCTGTGGAATCTGAGAACAGATATTTCGGATCCCATTGATGACTATAGGGCCAAAGGAAATATCCTCCGATAACAAATAGAAAGAAGCTTTCTGAGAAACTTCTTTGTGTTCTGAGAAATCATCTCAGAGAGTAACAGCTTTCCCATCAAGAGCCTTTCGCTAAGACAGTTCTTGTGGAATTGTCAAAGTGATATATGGAAGCCCATAGAGGGCTATGGTGAAAAAGGAAATATCCTCACAGGAAATCTGGAAAGAAGCTTTCTGAGAAACTGCTTAGTGTTCTGTTAATTCGTCTCACAGAGTTACATGTGTATTTCGTGGATCTCTTTGCTAGCCTTATTTCTGTGGAATATGAGAACAGATATTTCGGATCCCTCTGAAGACTATAGGGCCAAAGGAAATATCCTTCGATAACAAACAGAAAGAAGCTTTCTGACAAACTTCTTTGTGTTCTGTGAAATCATCTCACAGAGTTACAGCTTTCCCCTCAAGAAGCCTTTCGCTAAGACAGTTCTTGTGGAATTGTCAAAGTGATATTTGGAATCCTATAGAGGGCTACGGTGAAAAAGGAAATATCCTCAGATGAAATCTGGAAAGAAGCTTTCTGAGAAACTGCTTAGTGTTCTGTTAATTCATCTCACAGAGTTACATGTGTATTTCGTGGATCTCTTTGCTAGCCTTATTTCTGTGGAATCTGAGAACAGATATTTCGGATCCCTTTGAAGACTATAGGGCCAAAGGAAATATCCTCCGATAACAAACAGAAAGAAGCTTTCTGAGAAACTTCTTTGTGTTCTGTGAAATCATCTCACAGAGTTACAGCTTTCCCCTCAAGAAGCCTTTCGCTAAGACAGTTCTTGTGGAAATGGCAAAGTGATATTTGGAAGCCCAAAGAGGGCTATGGTGAAAAAGGAAATATCCTCACAGGAAATCTGGAAAGAAGCTTTCTGAGAAACTGCTTAGTGTTCTGTTAATTCATCTCACAGAGTTACATGTGTATTTCGAGGATCTCTTTGCTAGCCTTATTTCTGTGGAATCTGAGAACCGATATTTCGGATCCCTTTGAAGACTATAGGGCCAAAGGAAATATCCTCCGATAACAAAAAGAAAGAAGCTTTCTGAGAAACTTCTTTGTGTTCTGTGAAATCATCTCACAGAGTTACAGCTTTCCCCTCAAGAAGCCTTTCGCTAAGACCGTTCTTGTGGAATAGGCAAAGTGATATTTGGAAGCCCATAGAGGGCTATGGTGAAAAAGGAAATATCCTCAGATGAAATCTGGAAAGAATCTTTCTGAGAAACTGCTTAGTGTTCTGTTAATTCATCTCACAGAGTTACATGTGTATTTCGTGGATCTCTTTGCTAGCCTTATTTCTGTGGAATCTGAGAACAGATATTTCGGATCCCTTTGAAGACTATAGGGCCAAAGGAAATATCCTCCGATAACAAAGAGAAAGAAGCTTTCTGACAAACTTCTTTGTGTTCTGTGAAATCATCTCACAGAGTTACAGCTTTCCCCTCAAGAAGCCTTTCGCTAAGACAGTTCTTGTGGAATTGGCAAAGTGATATTTCGAAGACCTTAGAGGGCTATGGTGAAAAAGGCAATATCCTCAGATGAAATCTGGAAAGAAGCTTTCTGAGAAACTGCTTAGTGTTCTCTTAATTCATCTCACAGAGTTACATGTGTATTTCGTGGATCTCTTTGCTAGCCTTATTTCTGTGGATCTGAGAACAGATATTTCGGGTCCCCTTGATGACTATAGGGCCAAAGGAAATATCCTCCGATAACAAAGAGAAAGAAGCTTTTTGAGAAACTTCTTTGTGTTTGTGAAATCATCTAACGGAGTTAGAGCTTTCCCATCAAGAAGCCTTTCGCTAAGACAGTTCTTGTGGAATTGGCAAAGTGATATTTGGAAGCCCATAGAGGGCTATGTTGAAAAAGGAAATATCCTCACAGGAAATCTGGAAAGAAGCTTTCTGAGAAACTGCTTAGTGTTCTGTTAATTCGTCCCACAGAGTTACATGTGTGTTTAGTGCATCTCTTTGCTAGCCTTATTTCTGTGGAATATGAGAAACGATTTTTCGGATCCCTTTGAAGACTATAGGGCCAAAGTAAATATCCTCTGATAACAAAGAGAAAGAAGCTTTCTGAGAAACTTCTTTGTGTTCTGTGAAATCATCTCACAGAGTTACGGCTTTCCCCTCAAGAAGCCTTTCGCTAAGACAGTTCTTGTGGAATAGGCAAAGTGATATTTGGAAGCCCATAGAGGGCTATGGTGAAAAAGGAAATATCCTCCGATGAAATCTGGAAAGAAGCTTTCTGAGAAACTGCTTAGTGTTCTGTTAATTCATCTCACAGAGTTACATGTGTATTTCGTGGATCTCTTTGCTAGCCTTATTTCTGTGGAATCTGAGAACGGATATTTCGGATCCCTTTGAAGAGTATAGGGCCAAAGGAAATATCCTCCGATAACAAAGAGAAAGAAGCTTTCTGAGAAACTTCTTTGTGTTCTGTGAAATCATCTCACAGAATTACAGCTTTCCCCTGAAGAAGCCTTTCGCTAAGACAGTTCTTGTGGAATAGGCAAAGTGATATTTGGAAGCCCATAGAGGGCTATGGTGAAAAAGGAAATATCCTCAGATGAAATCTGGAAAGAAGCTTTCTGAGAAACTGCTTAGTGTTCTGTTAATTCATCTCACAGAGTTACATGTGTATTTCGTGGATCTCTTTGCTAGCCTTATTTCTGTGGAATCTGAGAACAGATATTTCGGATCCCTTTGAAGACTATAGCGCCAAAGGAAATATCCTCCGATATCAAAGAGAAAGAAGCTTTCTGAGAAACTTCTTTGTGTTCTGTGAAATCATCTCACAGAGTTACAGCTTTCCCCTCAAGAATCCTTTCGCTAAGACAGTTCTTGTGGAATAGGCAAAGTGATATTTGGAAGCCCATAGAGGGCTATGGTGAAAAAGGAAATATCCTCTGATGAAATCTGGAAAGAAGCTTTCTGAGAAACTGCTTAGTGTTCTGTTAATTCATCGCACAGAGTTACATGTGTATTTCGTGGATCTCTTTGCTGGCCTTATTTCTGTGGAATCTGAGAACAGATATTTCGGATCCCATTGATGACTATAGGGCCTAAGGAAATATCCTCCGATAACAAAGAGAAAGATGCTTTCTGAGAAACTTCCTTGTGTTCTGTGAAATCATCTCCCAGAGTTACAGCTTTCCCCTTAAGATGCCTTTCTCTAAGACAGTTCTTGTGGAATTGGCAAAGTGATATTTGGAAGCCCATAGAGGGCTACGGTGAAAAAGGAAATATCCTCAGATGAAATCTGGAAAGAAGCTTTCTGAGATACTGCTTAGTGTTCTGTTAATTCATCTCACAGAGTTACATGTGTATTTCGTGGATCTCTTTGCTAGCCTTATTTCTGTGGAATCTGAGTACCGATATTTCGGATCCCTCTGAAGACTATAGGGCCAAAGGAAATATCCTCCGATAACAAAGAGAAAGAAGCTTTCTGAGAAACTTCTTTGTATTCTGAGAAATCATCTCAGAGAGTAACAGCTTTCCCATCAAGAGCCTTTCGCTAAGACAGTTCTTGTGGAATTGTCAAAGTGATATATGGAAGCCCATAGAGGGCTATGGTGAAAAAGGAAATATCCTCACAGGAAAACTGGAAAGAAGCTTTCTGAGAAACTGCTTAGTGTTCTGTTAATTCGTCTCACAGAGTTACATGTGTATTTCGTGGATCTCTTTGCTAGCCTTATTTCTGTGGAATATGAGAACAGATATTTCGGATCCCTCTGAAGACTATAGGGCTAAAGGAAATATCCTTCGATAACAAACAGAAAGAAGCTTTCTGACAAACTTCTTTGTGTTCTGTGAAATCATCTCACAGAGTTACAGCTTTCCCCTCAAGAAGCCTTTCGCTAAGACAGTTCTTGTGGAATTGTCAAGGTGATATTTGGAATCCTATAGAGGGCTATGGTGAAAAAGGAAATATCCTCAGATGAAATCTGGAAAGAAGCTTTCTGAGAAACTGCTTAGTGTTCTGTTAATTCATCTCACAGAGTTACATGTGTATTTCGTGGATCTCTTTGCTAGCCTTATTTCTGTGGAATCTGAGAACAGATATTTCGGATCCCTTTGAAGACTATAGGGCCAAAGGAAATATCCTCCGATAACAAACAGAAAGAAGCTTTCTGAGAAACTTCTTTGTGTTCTGTGAAATCATCTCACCGAGTTACAGCTTTCCCCTCAAGAAGCCTTTCGCTAAGACAGTTCTTGTGGAAATGGCAAAGTGATATTTGGAAGCCCAAAGAGGGCTATGGTGAAAAAGGAAATATCCTCACAGGAAATCTGGAAAGAAGCTTTCTGAGAAACTGCTTAGTGTTCTGTTAATTCATCTCACAGAGTTACATGTGTATTTCGAGGATCTCTTTGCTAGCCTTATTTCTGTGGAATCTCAGAACCGATATTTCGGATCCCTTTGAAGACTATAGGGCCAAAGGAAATATCCTCCGATAACAAAAAGAAAGAAGCTTTCTGAGAAACTTCTTTGTGTTCTGTGAAATCATCTCACAGAGTTACAGCTTTCCCCTCAAGAAGCCTTTCGCTAAGACCGTTCTTGTGGAATAGGCAAAGTGATATTTGGAAGCCCATAGAGGGCTATGGTGAAAAAGGAAATATCCTCAGATGAAATCTGGAAAGAATCTTTCTGAGAAACTGCTTAGTGTTCTGTTAATTCATCTCACAGAGTTACATGTGTATTTCGTGGATCTCTTTGCTAGCCTTATTTCTGTGGAATCTGAGAACAGATATTTCGGATCCCTTTGAAGACTATAGGGCCAAAGGAAATATCCTCCGATAACAAAGAGAAAGAAGCTTTCTGAGAAACTTCTTTGTGTTCTGTGAAATCATCTCACAGAGTTACAGCTTTCCCCTCAAGAAGCCTTTCGCTAAGACAGTTCTTGTGGAATTGGCAAAGTGATATTTCGAAGACCTTAGAGGGCTATGGTGAAAAAGGAAATATCCTCAGATGAAATCTGGAAAGAAGCTTTCTGAGAAACTGCTTAGTGTTCTCTTAATTCATCTCACAGAGTTACATGTGTATTTCGTGGATCTCTTTGCTAGCCTTATTTCTGTGGATCTGAGAACAGATATTTCGGGTCCCCTTGATGACTATAGGGCCAAAGGAAATATCCTCCGATAACAAAGAGAAAGAAGCTTTCTGAGAAACTTCTTTGTGTTTGTGAAATCATCTAACAGAGTTAGAGCTTTCCCATCAAGAAGCCTTTCGCTAAGACAGTTCTTGTGGAATTGGCAAAGTGATATTTGGAAGCCCATAGAGGGCTATGTTGAAAAAGGAAATATCCTCACAGGAAATCTGGAAAGAAGCTTTCTGAGAAACTGCTTAGTGTTCTGTTAATTCATCCCACAGAGTTACATGTGTGTTTAGTGCATCTCTTTGCTAGCCTTATTTCTGTGGAATCTGAGAAACGATTTTTCGGATCCCTTTGAAGACTATAGGGCCAAAGTAAATATCCTCTGATAACAAAGAGAAAGAAGCTTTCTGAGAAACTTCTTTGTGTTCTGTGAAATCATCTCACAGAGTTACAGCTTTCCCCTCAAGAAGCCTTTCGCTAAGACAGTTCTTGTGGAATAGGCAAAGTGATATTTGGAAGCCCATAGAGGGCTATGGTGAAAAAGGAAATATCCTCCGATGAAATCTGGAAAGAAGCTTTCTGAGAAACTGCTTAGTGTTCTGTTAATTCATCTCACAGAGTTACATGTGTATTTCGTGGATCTCTTTGCTAGCCTTATTTCTGTGGAATCTGAGAACGGATATTTCGGATCCCTTTGAAGAGTATAGGGCCAAAGGAAATATCCTCCGATAACAAAGAGAAAGAAGCTTTCTGAGAAACTTCTTTGTGTTCTGTGAAATCATCTCACAGAATTACAGCTTTCCCCTGAAGAAGCCTTTCGCTAAGACAGTTCTTGTGGAATAGGCAAAGTGATATTTGGAAGCCCATAGAGGGCTATGGTGAAAAAGGAAATATCCTCAGATGAAATCTGGAAAGAAGCTTTCTGAGAAACTGCTTAGTGTTCTGTTAATTCATCTCACAGAGTTACATGTGTATTTCGTGCATCTCTTTGCTAGCCTTATTTCTGTGGAATCTGAGAACAGATATTTCGGATCCCTTTGAAGACTATAGCGCCAAAGGAAATATCCTCCGATATCAAAGAGAAAGAAGCTTTCTGAGAAACTTCTTTGTGTTCTGTGAAATCATCTCACAGAGTTACAGCTTTCCCCTCAAGAATCCTTTCGCTAAGACAGTTCTTGTGGAATAGGCAAAGTGATATTTGGAAGCCCATAGAGGGCTATGGTGAAAAAGGAAATATCCTCTGATGAAATCTGGAAAGAAGCTTTCTGAGAAACTGCTTAGTGTTCTGTTAATTCATCGCACAGAGTTACATGTGTATTTCGTGGATCTCTTTGCTGGCCTTATTTCTGTGGAATCTGAGAACAGATATTTCGGATCCCTTTGATGACTATAGGGCCTAAGGAAATATCCTCCGATAACAAAGAGAAAGATGCTTTCTGAGAAACTTCCTTGTGTTCTGTGAAATCATCTCCCAGAGTTACAGCTTTCCCCTCAAGATGCCTTTCTCTAAGACAGTTCTTGTGGAATTGGCAAAGTGATATTTGGAAGCCCATAGAGGGCTACGGTGAAAAAGGAAATATCCTCAGATGAAATCTGGAAAGAAGCTTTCTGAGATACTGCTTAGTGTTCTGTTAATTCATCTCACAGAGTTACATGTGTATTTCGTGGATCTCTTTGCTAGCCTTATTTCTGTGGAATCTGAGTACCGATATTTCGGATCCCTCTGAAGACTATAGTGCCAAAGGAAATATCCTCCGATAACAAAGAGAAAGAAGCTTTCTGAGAAACTTCTTTGTGTTCTGAGAAATCATCTCAGAGAGTAACAGCTTTCCCATCAAGAGCCTTTCGCTAAGACAGTTCTTGTGGAATTGTCAAAGTGATATATGGAAGCCCATAGAGGGCTATGGTGAAAAAGGAAATATCCTCACAGGAAATCTGGAAAGAAGCTTTCTGAGAAACTGCTTAGTGTTCTGTTAATTCGTCTCACAGAGTTACATGTGTATTTCGTGGATCTCTTTGCTAGCCTTATTTCTGTGGAATATGAGAACAGATATTTCGGATCCCTCTGAAGACTATAGGGCCAAAGGAAATATCCTTCGATAACAAACAGAAACAAGCTTTCTGACAAACTTCTTTGTGTTCTGTGAAATCATCTCACAGAGTTACAGCTTTCCCCTCAAGAAGCCTTTCGCTAAGACAGTTCTTGTGGAATTGTCAAAGTGATATTTGGAATCCTATAGAGGGCTATGGTGAAAAAGGAAATATCCTCAGATGAAATCTGGAAAGAAGCTTTCTGAGAAACTGCTTAGTGTTCTGTTAATTCATCTCACAGAGTTACATGTGTATTTCGTGGATCTCTTTGCTAGCCTTATTTCTGTGGAAACTGAGAACAGATATTTCGGATCCCTTTGAAGACTATAGGGCCAAAGGAAATATCCTCCGATAACAAACAGAAAGAAGCTTTCTGAGAAACTTCTTTGTGTTCTGTGAAATCATCTCACAGAGTTACAGCTTTCCCCTCAAGAAGCCTTTCGCTAAGACAGTTCTTGTGGAAATGGCAAAGTGATATTTGGAAGCCCAAAGAGGGCTATGGTGAAAAAGGAAATATCCTCACAGGAAATCTGGAAAGAAGCTTTCTGAGAAACTGCTTAGTGTTCTGTTAATTCATCTCACAGAGTTACATGTGTATTTCGAGGATCTCTTTGCTAGCCTTATTTCTGTGGAATCTGAGAACCGATATTTCGGATCCCTTTGAAGACTATAGGGCCAAAGGAAATATCCTCCGATAACAAAAAGAAAGAAGCTTTCTGAGAAACTTCTTTGTGTTCTGTGAAATCATCTCACAGAGTTACAGCTTTCCCCTCAAGAAGCCTTTCGCTAAGACCGTTCTTGTGGAATAGGCAAAGTGATATTTGGAAGCCCATAGAGGGCTATGGTGAAAAAGGAAATATCCTCAGATGAAATCTGGAAAGAATCTTTCTGAGAAACTGCTTAGTGTTCTGTTAATTCATCTCACAGAGTTACATGTGTATTTCGTGGATCTCTTTGCTAGCCTTATTTCTGTGGAATCTGAGAACAGATATTTCGGATCCCTTTGAAGACTATAGGGCCAAAGGAAATATCCTCCCATAACAAAGAGAAAGAAGCTTTCTGAGAAACTTCTTTGTGTTCTGTGAAATCATCTCACAGAGTTACAGCTTTCCCCTCAAGAAGCCTTTCGCTAAGACAGTTCTTGTGGAATTGGCAAAGTGATATTTCGAAGACCTTAGAGGGCTATGGTGAAAAAGGAAATATCCTCAGATGAAATCTGGAAAGAAGCTTTCTGAGAAACTGCTTAGTGTTCTCTTAATTCATCTCACAGAGTTACATGTGTATTTCGTGGATCTCTTTGCTAGCCTTATTTCTGTGGATCTGAGAACAGATATTTCGGGTCCCCTTGATGACTATAGGGCCAAAGGAAATATCCTCCGATAACAAAGAGAAAGAAGCTTTCTGAGAAACTTCTTTGTGTTTGTGAAATCATCTAACAGAGTTAGAGCTTTCCCATCAAGAAGCCTTTCGCTAAGACAGTTCTTGTGGAATTGGCAAAGTGATATTTGGAAGCCCATAGAGGGCTATGTTGAAAAAGGAAATATCCTCACAGGAAATCTGGAAAGAAGCTTTCTGAGAAACTGCTTAGTGTTCTGTTAATTCATCCCACAGAGTTACATGTGTGTTTAGTGCATCTCTTTGCTAGCCTTATTTCTGTGGAATCTGAGAAACGATTTTTCGGATCCCTTTGAAGACTATAGGGCCAAAGTAAATATCCTCTGATAACAAAGAGAAAGAAGCTTTCTGAGAAACTTCTTTGTGTTCTGTGAAATCATCTCACAGAGTTACAGCTTTCCCCTCAAGAAGCCTTTCGCTAAGACAGTTCTTGTGGAATAGGCAAAGTGATATTTGGAAGCCCATAGAGGGCTATGGTGAAAAAGGAAATATCCTCAGATGAAATCTGGAAAGAAGCTTTCTGAGAAACTGCTTAGTGTTCTGTTAATTCATCTCACAGAGTTACATGTGTATTTCGTGGATCTCTTTGCTAGCCTTATTTCTGTGGAATCTGAGAACAGATATTTCGGATCCCTTTGAAGACTATAGCGCCAAAGGAAATATCCTCCGATATCAAAGAGAAAGAAGCTTTCTGAGAAACTTCTTTGTGTTCTGTGAAATCATCTCACAGAGTTACAGCTTTCCCCTCAAGAATCCTTTCGCTAAGACAGTTCTTGTGGAATAGGCAAAGTGATATTTGGAAGCCCATAGAGGGCTATGGTGAAAAAGGAAATATCCTCTGATGAAATCTGGAAAGAAGCTTTCTGAGAAACTGCTTAGTGTTCTGTTAATTCATCGCACAGTGTTACATGTGTATTTCGTGGATCTCTTTGCTGGCCTTATTTCTGTGGAATCTGAGAACAGATATTTCGGATCCCATTGATGACTATAGGGCCTAAGGAAATATCCTCCGATAACAAAGAGAAAGATGCTTTCTGAGAAACTTCCTTGTGTTCTGTGAAATCATCTCCCAGAGTTACACCTTTCCCCTCAAGATGCCTTTCTCTAAGACAGTTCTTGTGGAATTGGCAAAGTGATATTTGGAAGCCCATAGAGGGCTACGGTGAAAAAGGAAATATCCTCAGATGAAATCTGGAAAGAAGCTTTCTGAGATACTGCTTAGTGTTCTGTTAATTCATCTCACAGAGTTACATGTGTATTTCGTGGATCTCTTTGCTAGCCTTATTTCTGTGGAATCTGAGTACCGATATTTCGGATCCCTCTGAAGACTATAGGGCCAAAGGAAATATCCTCCGATAACAAAGAGAAAGAAGCTTTCTGAGAAACTTCTTTGTGTTCTGTGAAATCATCTCACAGAGTTACAACTTTCCCCTCAGGAAGCCTTTCGCTAAGACAGTTGTGGTGGAATTGGAAAGTGATATTTGGAAGCCCATAGAGGGCTATGGTGAAAAAGGAAATATCCTCACAGGAAATCTGGAAAGAAGCTTTCTGAGAAACTGCTTAGTGTTCTGTTAATTCACCTCACAGAGTTACATGTGTATTTCGTGGATCTCTTTGCTAGCCTTATTTCTGTGGAATCTGAGAACCGATATTTCGGATCCCTTTGAAGACTATAGGGCCAAAGGAAATATCCTCCGATAATAAAGACAAAGAAGCTTTCTGAGAAACTTCTTTGTGTTCTGTGAAATCATCTCACAGAGTTACAGCTTTCCCCTCAAGAAGAATTTCGCTAAGACAGTTCTTGTGGAATAGGCAAAGTGATATTTGGAAGCCCATAGAGGGCTATGGTGAAAAAGGAAATATCCTCAGATGAAATCTGGAAAGAAGCTTTCTGAGAAACTGCTTAGTGTTCTGTTAATTTATCTCACAGAGTTTCATGTGTATTTCGTGGGTCTCTTTGCTAGCCTTATTTCTGTGGAATCTGAGAACCGATATTTCGGATCCCTTTGAAGACTATAGGGCCAAAGGAAATATCCTCCCATAACAAAGAGAAAGAAGCTTTCTGAGAAACTTCTTTGTGTTCTGTGAAATCATCTCAAGGAGTTACAGCTTCCCCTCCAGAAGCCTTTCGCTAAGACAGTTCTTGTGGAATTGGCAAAGTGATATTTGGAAGCCCATAGAGGGCTATGGTGAAAAAGGAAATCTCCTCAGATGAAATCTGGAAAGAAGCTTTTTGAGAAACTGCTTAGTGTTCTGTTAATTCATCTCACAGAGTTACATGTGTATTTCGTGGATCTCTTTGCTAGCCTTATTTCTGTGGAATCTGAGAACAGATATTTCGGATCCCTCTGAAGACTATAGGGCCAAAGGAAATATCCTTCGATAACAAACAGAAAGAAGCTTTCTGAGAAACTTCTTTGTGTTCTGTGAAATCATCTCACAGAGTTACAGCTTTCCCCTCAAGAAGCCTTTCGCTAAGACAGTTCTTGTGGAATTGGCAAAGTGATATTTGGAAGCCCATAGAGGGCTATGGTGAAAAAGGAAATATCCTCAGATGAAATCTGGAAAGAAGCTTTCTGAGAAACTGCTTAGTGTTCTGTTAATTCATCTCACAGAGTTACATGTGTATTTCGTGGATCTCTTTGCTAGCCTTATTTCTGTGGAATGTGAGAACAGATATTTCGGATCCCTTTGATGACTATAGGGCCAAAGGAAATATCCTCCGATAACAAAGAGAAAGAAGCTTTCTGAGAAACTTCTTTGTGTTCTGTGAAATCATCTCACAGAGTTACAGCTTTCCCCTCAAGAAGCCTTTCGCTAAGACAGTTCTTGTGGAATTGGCAAAGTGATATTTGCAAGCCCTTAGAGGGCTATGGTGAGAAAGGAAATATCCTCAGATGAAATCTGGAAAGAAGCTTTCTGAGAAACTGCTTAGTGTTCTGTTAATTCATCTCACAGAGTTACATGTGTATTTCGTGGATCTCTTTGCTAGCCTTATTTCTGTGGAATCTGAGAACAGATATTTCGGATCCCTTTGAAGACTATAGGGCCAAAGGAAATATCCTCTCATAACAAAGAGAAAGAAGCTTTCTGACAAACTTCTTTGTGTTCTGTGAAATCATCTCAAGGAGTTACAGCTTCCCCTCCAGAAGCCTTTCGCTAAGACAGTTCTTGTGGAATTGGCAAAGTGATATTTGGAAGCCCATAGAGGGCTATGGTGAAAAAGGAAATATCCTCCGATGAAATCTGGAAAGAAGCTTTCTGAGAAACTGCTTAGTGTTCTGTTAATTCATCTCACAGAGTTACATGTGTATTTCGTGGATCTCTTTGCTAGCCTTATTTCTGTGGAATCTGAGAACAGATATTTCGGATCCCTCTGAAGACTATAGGGCCAAAGGAAATATCCTCCCATAACAAAGAGAAAGAAGCTTTCTGAGAAACTTCTTTGTGTTCTGTGAAATCATCTCACAGAGTTACAGCTTTCCCCTCAAGAAGCCTTTCTCTAAGACTGTTCTTGTGGAATTGGCAAAGTGATATTTGGAAGCCCATAGAGGGCTATGGTGAAAAAGGAAATATCCTCAGATGAAATCTGCAAAGAAGCTTTCTGAGAAACTGCTTAGTGTTCTGTTAATTCATCTCACAGAGTTACATGTGTATTTCGTGGATCTCTTTGCTAGCCTTATTTCTGTGGAATCTGAGAACAGATATTTCGGATCCCTCTGAAGACTATAGGGCCAAAGGAAATATCCTTCGATAACAAACAGAAAGAAGCTTTCTGAGAAACTTCTTTTGTTCTGTGAAATCATCTCACAGAGTTACAGCTTTCCACTCAAGAAGCCTTTCGCTAAGACAGTTCTTGTGGAATTGGCAAAGTGATATTTGGAAGCCCTTAGAGGGCTATGGTGAAAAAGGAAATATCCTCAGATGAAATCTGGAAAGAAGATTTCTGAGAAACTGCTTAGTGTTCTGTTAATTCATCTCACAGAGTTACATGTGTATTTCGTGGATCTCTTTGCTAGCCTTATTTCTGTGGAATCTGAGAACAGATATTTCGGTTCCCTTTGAAGACTACAGGGCCAAAGGAAACATCCTCCGATAACAAAGAGAAAGAAGCTTTCTGAGAATCTTCTTTGTGTTCTGTGAAATCATCTCACAGAGTTACAGCTTTCCCCTCAAGAAGCCTTTCGCTAAGACAGTTCTTGTGGAATTGGCAAAGTGATATTTGGAAGCCCATAGAGGGCTATGGTGAAAAAGGAAATATCCTCACAGGAAATCTGGAAAGAAGCATTCTAAGAAACTGCTTAGTGTTCTGTTAATTCATCTCACAGAGTTACATGTGTATTTCGAGAATCTCTTTGCTAGCCTTATTTCTGTGGAGTCTGAGAACAGATATTTAGGATCCCTCTGAAGACTATAGGGCCAAAGGAAATATCCTCCGATAACAAAAAGAAAGAAGCTTTCTGAGAAACTTCTTTGTGTTCTGTGAAATCATCTCACAGAGTTACAGCTTTCCCCTCAAGAAGCCTTTCGCTAAGACAGTTCTTGTGGAATAGGCAAAGTGATATTTGGAAGCCCATAGAGGGCTATGGTGAAAAAGGAAATATCCTCAGATGAAATCTGGAAAGAAGCTTTCTGAGAAACTGCTTAGTGTTCTGTTAATTCATCTCACAGAGTTACATGTGTATTTCGTGGATCTCTTTGCTAGCCTTATTTCTGTGGAATCTGAGAACAGATATTTCGGATCCCTCTGAAGACTATAGGGCCAAAGGAAATATCCTCCCATAACAAAGAGAAAGAACCTTTCTGAGAAACTTCTTTGTGTTCTGTGAAATCATCTCACAGAGTTACAGCTTTCCCCTCCAGAAGCCTTTCGCTAAGACAGTTCTTGTGGAATTGTCAAAGTGATAGTTGGAAGCCCATAGAGGGCTATGGTGAAAAAGGAAATATCCTCAGATGAAATCTGGAAAGAAGCTTTGTGAGAAACTGCTTAGTGTTCTGTTAATTCATCTCACAGAGTTACATGTGTATTTCGTGGATCACTTTGCTAGCCTTATTTCTGTGGAATCTGAGAACAGATATTTCGGATCCCTTTGAAGACTATAGGGCCAAAGGAAATATCCTTCGATAACAAACAGAAAGAAGCTTTCTGAGAAACTTCTTTGTGTTCTGTGAAATCATCTCACAGAGTTACAGCTTTCCCCTCAAGAAGCCTTTCGCTAAGACAGTTCTAGTGGAATTGGCAAAGTGATATTTGGAAGCCCATAGAGGGCTATGGTGAAAAAGGAAATCTCCTCAGATGAAATCTGGAAAGGAGCTTTCTGAGAAACTGCTTAGTGATCTGTTAATTCATCTCACAGAGTTACATGTGTATTTCGTGGATCTCTTTGCTAGCCTTATTTCTGTGGAATCTGAGAACAGATATTTCGGATCCCTTTGAAGACTATAGGGCCAAAGGAAATATCCTCCCATAACAAAGAGAAAGAAGCTTTCTGAGAAACTTCTTTGTGTTCTGTGAAATCATCTCACAGAGTTACAGCTTTCCCCTCAAGAAGCCTTTCGCTAAGACAGTTCTTGTGGAATTGGCAAAGTGATATTTCGAAGACCTTAGAGGGCTATGGTGAAAAAGGAAATATCCTCAGATGAAATCTGGAAAGAAGCTTTCTGAGAAACTGCTTAGTGTTCTCTTAATTCATCTCACAGAGTTACATGTGTATTTCGTGGATCTCTTTGCTAGCCTTATTTCTGTGGATCTGAGAACAGATATTTCGGGTCCCCTTGATGACTATAGGGCCAAAGGAAATATCCTCCGATAACAAAGAGAAAGAAGCTTTCTGAGAAACTTCTTTGTGTTTGTGAAATCATCTAACAGAGTTAGAGCTTTCCCATCAAGAAGCCTTTCGCTAAGACAGTTCTTGTGGAATTGGCAAAGTGATATTTGGAAGCCCATAGAGGGCTATGTTGAAAAAGGAAATATCCTCACAGGAAATCTGGAAAGAAGCTTTCTGAGAAACTGCTTAGTGTTCTGTTAATTCATCCCACAGAGTTACATGTGTGTTTAGTGCATCTCTTTGCTAGCCTTATTTCTGTGGAATCTGAGAAACGATTTTTCGGATCCCTTTGAAGACTATAGGGCCAAAGTAAATATCCTCTGATAACAAAGAGAAAGAAGCTTTCTGAGAAACTTCTTTGTGTTCTGTGAAATCATCTCACAGAGTTACAGCTTTCCCCTCAAGAAGCCTTTCGCTAAGACAGTTCTTGTGGAATAGGCAAAGTGATATTTGGAAGCCCATAGAGGGCTATGGTGAAAAAGGAAATATCCTCCGATGAAATCTGGAAAGAAGCTTTCTGAGAAACTGCTTAGTGTTCTGTTAATTCATCTCACAGAGTTACATGTGTATTTCGTGGATCTCTTTGCTAGCCTTATTTCTGTGGAATCTGAGAACGGATATTTCGGATCCCTTTGAAGAGTATAGGGCCAAAGGAAATATCCTCCGATAACAAAGAGAAAGAAGCTTTCTGAGAAACTTCTTTGTGTTCTGTGAAATCATCTCACAGAATTACAGCTTTCCCCTGAAGAAGCCTTTCGCTAAGACAGTTCTTGTGGAATAGGCAAAGTGATATTTGGAAGCCCATAGAGGGCTATGGTGAAAAAGGAAATATCCTCAGATGAAATCTGGAAAGAAGCTTTCTGAGAAACTGCTTAGTGTTCTGTTAATTCATCTCACAGAGTTACATGTGTATTTCGTGGATCTCTTTGCTAGCCTTATTTCTGTGGAATCTGAGAACAGATATTTCGGATCCCTTTGAAGACTATAGCGCCAAAGGAAATATCCTCCGATATCAAAGAGAAAGAAGCTTTCTGAGAAACTTCTTTGTGTTCTGTGAAATCATCTCACAGAGTTACAGCTTTCCCCTCAAGAATCCTTTCGCTAAGACAGTTCTTGAGGAATAGGCAAAGTGATATTTGGAAGCCCATAGAGGGCTATGGTGAAAAAGGAAATATCCTCAGATGAAATCTGGAAAGAAGCTTTCTGAGAAACTGCTTAGTGTTCTGTTAATTCATCGCACAGAGTTACATGTGTATTTCGTGGATCTCTTTGCTGGCCTTATTTCTGTGGAATCTGAGAACAGATATTTCGGATCCCTTTGATGACTATAGGGCCTAAGGAAATATCCTCCGATAACAAAGAGAAAGATGCTTTCTGAGAAACTTCCTTGTGTTCTGTGAAATCATCTCCCAGAGTTACAGCTTTCCCCTCAAGATGCCTTTCTCTAAGACAGTTCTTGTGGAATTGGCAAAGTGATATTTGGAAGCCCATAGAGGGCTACGGTGAAAAAGGAAGTATCCTCAGATGAAATCTGGAAAGAAGCTTTCTGAGATACTGCTTAGTGTTCTGTTAATTCATCTCACAGAGTTACATGTGTATTTCGTGGATCTCTTTGCTAGCCTTATTTCTGTGGAATCTGAGTACCGATATTTCGGATCCCTCTGAAGACTATAGGGCCAAAGGAAATATCCTCCGATAACAAAGAGAAAGAAGCTTTCTGAGAAACTTCTTTGTGTTCTGAGAAATCATCTCAGAGAGTAACAGCTTTCCCATCAAGAGCCTTTCGCTAAGACAGTTCTTGTGGAATTGTCAAAGTGATATATGGAAGCCCATAGAGGGCTATGGTGAAAAAGGAAATATCCTCACAGGAAATCTGGAAAGAAGCTTTCTGAGAAACTGCTTAGTGTTCTGTTAATTCGTCTCACAGAGTTACATGTGTATTTCGTGGATCTCTTTGCTAGCCTTATTTCTGTGGAATATGAGAACAGATATTTCGGATCCCTCTGAAGACTATAGGGCCAAAGGAAATATCCTTCGATAACAAACAGAAAGAAGCTTTCTGACAAACTTCTTTGTGTTCTGTGAAATCATCTCACAGAGTTACAGCTTTCCCCTCAAGAAGCCTTTCGCTAAGACAGTTCTTGTGGAATTGTCAAAGTGATATTTGGAATCCTATAGAGGGCTATGGTGAAAAAGGAAATATCCTCAGATGAAATCTGGAAAGAAGCTTTCTGAGAAACTGCTTAGTGTTCTGTTAATTCATCTCACAGAGTTACATGTGTATTTCGTGGATCTCTTTGCTAGCCTTATTTCTGTGGAAACTGAGAACAGATATTTCGGATCCCTTTGAAGACTATAGGGCCAAAGGAAATATCCTCCGATAAGAAACAGAAAGAAGCTTTCTGAGAAACTTCTTTGTGTTCTGTGAAATCATCTCACAGAGTTACAGCTTTCCCCTCAAGAAGCCTTTCGCTAAGACAGTTCTTGTGGAAATGGCAAAGTGATATTTGGAAGCCCAAAGAGGGCTATGGTGAAAAAGGAAATATCCTCACAGGAAATCTGGAAAGAAGCTTTCTGAGAAACTGCTTAGTGTTCTGTTAATTCATCTCACAGAGTTACATGTGTATTTCGAGGATCTCTTTGCTAGCCTTATTTCTGTGGAATCTGAGAACCGATATTTCGGATCCCTTTGAAGACTATAGGGCCAAAGGAAATATCCTCCGATAACAAAAAGAAAGAAGCTTTCTGAGAAACTTCTTTGTGTTCTGTGAAATCATCTCACAGAGTTACAGCTTTCCCCTCAAGAAGCCTTTCGCTAAGACCGTTCTTGTGGAATAGGCAAAGTGATATTTGGAAGCCCATAGAGGGCTATGGTGAAAAAGGAAATATCCTCAGATGAAATCTGGAAAGAATCTTTCTGAGAAACTGCTTAGTGTTCTGTTAATTCATCTCACAGAGTTACATGTGTATTTCGTGGATCTCTTTGCTAGCCTTATTTCTGTGGAATGTGAGAACAGATATTTCGGATCCCTTTGAAGACTATAGGGCCAAAGGAAATATCCTCCGATAACAAAGAGAAAGAAGCTTTCTGAGAAACTTCTTTGTGTTCTGTGAAATCATCTCACAGAGTTACAGCTTTCCCCTCAAGAAGCCTTTCGCTAAGACAGTTCTTGTGGAATTGGCAAAGTGATATTTGCAAGCCCTTAGAGGGCTATGGTGAAAAAGGAAATATCCTCAGATGAAATCTGGAAAGAAGCTTTCTGAGAAACTGCTTAGTGTTCTGTTAATTCATCTCACAGAGTTACATGTGTATTTCGTGGATCTCTTTGCTAGCCTTATTTCTGTGGAATCTGAGAACAGATATTTCGGATCCCTTTGAAGACTATAGGGCCAAAGGAAATATCCTCTCATAACAAAGAGAAAGAAGCTTTCTGACAAACTTCTTTGTGTTCTGTGAAATCATCTCAAGGAGTTACAGCTTCCCCTCCAGAAGCCTTTCGCTAAGACAGTTCTTGTGGAATTGGCAAAGTGATATTTGGAAGCCCATAGAGGGCTATGGTGAAAAAGGAAATATCCTCCGATGAAATCTGGAAAGAAGCTTTCTGAGAAACTGCTTAGTGTTCTGTTAATTCATCTCACAGAGTTACATGTGTATTTCGTGGATCTCTTTGCTAGCCTTATTTCTGTGGAATCTGAGAACAGATATTTCGGATCCCTCTGAAGACTATAGGGCCAAAGGAAATATCCTCCCATAACAAAGAGAAAGAAGCTTTCTGAGAAACTTCTTTGTGTTCTGTGAAATCATCTCACAGAGTTACAGCTTTCTCCTCAAGAAGACTTTCGCTAAGACAGTTTTTGTGGAATTGTCAAAGTGATAGTTGGAAGCCCATAGAGGGCTATGGTGAAAAAGGAAATATCCTCAGATGAAATCTGGAAAGAAGCTTTGTGAGAAACTGCTTAGTCTTCTGTTAATTCATCTCACAGAGTTACATGTGTATTTCGTGGATCTCTTTGCTAGCCTTATTTCTGTGGAATCTGAGAACAGATATTTCGGATCCCTCTGAAGACTATAGGGCCAAAGGAAATATCCTTCGATAACAAACAGAAAGAAGCTTTCTGAGAAACTTCTTTGTGTTCTGTGAAATCATCTCACAGAGTTACAGCTTTCCCCTCAAGAAGCCTTTCTCTAAGACAGTTCTTGTGGAATTGGCAAAGTGATATTTGGAAGCCCATAGAGGGCTATGGTGAAAAAGGAAATATCCTCAGATGAAATCTGCAAAGAAGCTTTCTGAGAAACTGCTTAGTGTTCTGTTAATTCATCTCACAGAGTTACATGTGTATTTCGTGGATCTCTTTGCTAGCCTTATTTCTGTGGAATCTGAGAACAGATATTTCGGTTCCCTTTGAAGACTACAGGGCCAAAGGAAATATCCTCCGATAACAAAGAGAAAGAAGCTTTCTGAGAATCTTCTTTGTGTTCTGTGAAATCATCTCACAGAGTTACAGCTTTCCCCTCAAGAAGCCTTTCGCTAAGACAGTTCTTGTGGAATTGGCAAAGTGATATTTGGAAGCCCATAGAGGGCTATGGTGAAAAAGGAAATATCCTCACAGGAAATCTGGAAAGAAGCATTCTAAGAAACTGCTTAGTGTTCTGTTAATTCATCTCACAGAGTTACATGTGTATTTCGAGAATCTCTTTGCTAGCCTTATTTCTGTGGAGTCTGAGAACAGATATTTAGGATCCCTCTGAAGACTATAGGGCCAAAGGAAATATCCTCCGATAACAAAAAGAAAGAAGCTTTCTGAGAAACTTCTTTGTGTTCTGTGAAATCATCTCACAGAGTTACAGCTTTCCCCTCAAGAAGCCTTTCGCTAAGACAGTTCTTGTGGAATAGGCAAAGTGATATTTGGAAGCCCATAGAGGGCTACGGTGAAAAAGGAAATATCCTCAGATGAAATCTGGAAAGAAGCTTTCTGAGAAACTGCTTAGTGTTCTGTTAATTCATCTCACAGAGTTACATGTGTATTTCGTGGATCTCTTTGCTAGCCTTATTTCTGTGGAATCTGAGAACAGATATTTCGGATCCCTCTGAAGACTATAGGGCCAAAGGAAATATCCTCCCATAACAAAGAGAAAGAAGCTTTCTGAGAAACTTCTTTGTGTTCTGTGAAATCATCTCACAGAGTTACAGCTTTCCCCTCAAGAAGCCTTTCGCTAAGACAGTTCTTGTGGAATTGGCAAATTGATATTTGGAAGACCTTAGAGGGCTATGGTGAAAAACGAAATATCCTCAGATGAAATCTGGAAAGAAGCTTTCTGAGAAACTGCTTAGTGTTCTGTTAATTCATCTCACAGAGTTACATGTGTATTTCGTGGATCTCTTTGCTAGCCTTATTTCTGTGGAATCTGAGAACAGATATTTCGGGTCCCCTTGATGACTATAGGGCCAAAGGAAATATCCTCCGATAACAAAGAGAAAGAAGCTTTCTGAGAAACTTCTTTGTGTTTGTGAAATCATCTCCCAGAGTTACAGCTTTCCTCTCAAGAAGCCTTTCGCTAAGACAGTTCTTGTGGAATAGGCAAAGTGATATTTGGAAGCCCATAGAGGGCTATGGTGAAAAAGGAAATATCCTCACAGGAAATCTGGAAAGAAGCTTTCTGAGAAACTGCTTAGTGTTCTGTTAATTCATCTCACAGAGTTACATGTGTATTTCGTCCATCTCTTTGCTAGCCTTATTTCTGAGGAATCTGAGAACCGATATTTCGGATCCCTTTGAAGACTATAGGGCCAAAGTAAATATCCTCTGATAACAAAGAGAAAGAAGCTTTCTGAGAAACTTCTTTGTGTTCTTTGAAATGATCGCACAGAGTTACAGCTTTCTCCTCAAGAAGCCTTTCGCTAAGACAGTTCTTGAGGAATAGGCAAAGTGATAGTTGGAAGCCCATAGAGGGCTATGGTGAAAAAGGAAATATCCTCTGATGAAATCTGGAAGGAATCTTTCTGAGAAACTGCTTAGTGTTCTGTTAATTCATCTCACAGAGTTACATGTGTATTTCGTGGATCTCTTTGCTAGCCTTATTTCTGTGGAATCTGAGAACAGATATTTAGGATCCCTTTGAAGACTATAGTGCCACAGGAAATATCCTCTCATAACAAAGAGAAAGAAGCTTTCTGACAAACTTGTTTGTGTTCTGTGAAATCGTCTCAAGGAGTTACAGCTTCCCCTCCAGAAGCCTTTCGCTAAGAAAGTTCTTGTGGAATTGGCAAAGTGATATTTGGAAGCCCATAGAGGGCTATGGTGAAAAAGGAAATATCCTCACAGGAATACTGGAAAGAAGCTTTCTGAGAAACTGCTTAGTGTTCTGTTAATTCATCTCACAGAGTTACATGTGTATTTCGTGGATCTCTTTGCTAGCCTTATTTCTGTGGAATCTGAGAACCGATATTTCGGATCCCTTTGAAGAGTATAGGGCCAAAGGAAATATCCTCCGATAACAAAGAGAAAGAAGCTTTCTGAGAAACTTCTTTGTGTTCTGTGAAATCATCTCACAGAGTTACAGCTTTCTCCTCAAGAAGACTTTCGCTAAAACAGTTCTTGTGGAATTGTCAAAGTGATAGTTGGAAGCCCATAGTAGGCTATGGTGAAAAAGGAAATATCCTCAGATGAAATCTGGAAAGATGCTTGGTGAGAAACTGCTTAGTGTTCTGTTAATTCATCTCACAGAGTTACATGTGTATTTCGTGGATCTCTTTGCTAGCCTTATTTCTGTGGAATCTGAGAACAGATATTTCGGATCCCTCTGAAGACTATAGGGCCAAAGGAAATATCCTTCGATAACAAACAGAAAGAAGCTTTCTGAGAAACTTCTTTGTGTTCTGTGAAATCATCTCACAGAGTTACAGCTTTCCCCTCAAGAAGCCTTTCGCTAAGACAGTTCTTGTGGAATTGGCAAAGTGATATTTGGAAGCCCATAGAGGGCTATGGTGAAAAAGGAAATATCCTCAGATGAAATCTGGAAAGAAGCTTTGTGAGAAACTGCTTAGTGTTCTGTTAATTCATCTCACAGAGTTACATGTGTATTTCGTGGATCTCTTTGCTAGCCTTATTTCTGTGGAATCTGAGAACCGATATTTCGGATCCCTTTGAAGACTATAGGGCCAAAGGAAATATCCTCCGATAACAAAGAGAAAGAAGCTTTCTGAGAAACTTCTTTGTGTTCTGTGAAATCATCTCACAGAGTTACAGCTTTCCCCTCAAGAAGCCTTTCGCTAAGACCGTTCTTGTGGAATAGGCAAAGTGATATTTGGAAGCCCATAGAGGGCTATGGTGAAAAAGGAAATATCCTCAGATGAAATCTGGAAAGAATCTTTCTGAGAAACTGCTTAGTGTTCTGTTAATTCATCTCACAGAGTTACATGTGTATTTCGTGGATCTCTTTGCTAGCCTTATTTCTGTGGAATCTGAGAACAGATATTTCGGATCCCTTTGAAGACTATAGGGCCAAAGGAAATATCCTCCGATAACAAAGAGAAAGAAGCTTTCTGAGAAACTTCTTTGTGTTCTGTGAAATCATCTCACAGAGTTACAGCTTTCCCCTCAAGAAGCCTTTCGCTAAGACAGTTCTTGTGGAATTGGCAAAGTGATATTTCGAAGACCTTAGAGGGCTATGGTGAAAAAGGAAATATCCTCCGATGAAATCTGGAAAGAAGCTTTCTGAGAAACTGCTTAGTGTTCTGTTAATTCATCTCACAGAGTTACATGTGTATTTCGTGGATCTCTTTGCTAGCCTTATTTCTGTGGAATCTGAGAACGGATATTTCGGATCCCTTTGAAGAGTATAGGGCCAAAGGAAATATCCTCCGATAACAAAGAGAAAGAAGCTTTCTGAGAAACTTCTTTGTGTTCTGTGAAATCATCTCACAGAATTACAGCTTTCCCCTGAAGAAGCCTTTCGCTAAGACAGTTCTTTTGGAATAGGCAAAGTGATATTTGGAAGCCCATAGAGGGCTATGGTGAAAAAGGAAATATCCTCAGATGAAATCTGGAAAGAAGCTTTCTGAGAAACTGCTTAGTGTTCTGTTAATTCATCTCACAGAGTTACATGTGTATTTCGTGGATCTCTTTGCTAGCCTTATTTCTGTGGAATCTGAGAACAGATATTTCGGATCCCTTTGAAGACTATAGCGCCAAAGGAAATATCCTCCGATATCAAAGAGAAAGAAGCTTTCTGAGAAACTTCTTTGTGTTCTGTGAAATCATCTCACAGAGTTACAGCTTTCCCCTCAAGAATCCTTTCGCTAAGACAGTTCTTGTGGAATAGGCAAAGTGATATTTGGAAGCCCATTGAGGGCTATGGTGAAAAAGGAAATATCCTCTGATGAAATCTGGAAAGAAGCTTTCTGAGAAACTGCTTAGTGTTCTGTTAATTCATCGCACAGAGTTACATGTGTATTTCGTGGATCTCTTTGCTGGCCTTATTTCTGTGGAATCTGAGAACAGATATTTCGGATCCCATTGATGACTATAGGGCCTAAGGAAATATCCTCCGATAACAAAGAGAAAGATGCTTTCTGAGAAACTTCCTTGTGTTCTGTGAAATCATCTCCCAGAGTTACAGCTTTCCCCTCAAGATGCCTTTCTCTAAGACAGTTCTTGTGGAATTGGCAAAGTGATATTTGGAAGCCCATAGAGGGCTACGGTGAAAAAGGAAATATCCTCAGATGAAATCTGGAAAGAAGCTTTCTGAGATACTGCTTAGTGTTCTGTTAATTCATCTCACAGAGTTACATGTGTATTTCGTGGATCTCTTTGCTAGCCTTATTTCTGTGGAATCTGAGTACCGATATTTCGGATCCCTCTGAAGACTATAGGGCCAAAGGAAATATCCTCCGATAACAAAGAGAAAGAAGCTTTCTGAGAAACTTCTTTGTGTTCTGTGAAATCATCTCACAGAGTTACAACTTTCCCCTCAGGAAGCCTTTCGCTAAGACAGTTGTGGTGGAATTGGAAAGTGATATTTGGAAGCCCATAGAGGGCTATGGTGAAAAAGGAAATATCCTCACAGGAAATCTGGAAAGAAGCTTTCTGAGAAACTGCTTAGTGTTCTGTTAATTCACCTCACAGAGTTACATGTGTATTTCGTGGATCTCTTTGCTAGCCTTATTTCTGTGGAATCTGAGAACCGATATTTCGGATCCCTTTGAAGACTATAGGGCCAAAGGAAATATCCTCCGATAATAAAGACAAAGAAGCTTTCTGAGAAACTTCTTTGTGTTCTGTGAAATCATCTCACAGAGTTACAGCTTTCCCCTCAAGAAGAATTTCGCTAAGACAGTTCTTGTGGAATAGGCAAAGTGATATTTGGAAGCCCATAGAGGGCTATGGTGAAAAAGGAAATATCCTCAGATGAAATCTGGAAAGAAGCTTTCTGAGAAA
The DNA here is from genome assembly GCF_037993035.2 of Macaca fascicularis. Classification (NCBI taxonomy): domain Eukaryota; kingdom Metazoa; phylum Chordata; class Mammalia; order Primates; family Cercopithecidae; genus Macaca; species Macaca fascicularis. Next base: position 46,166,148 of record NC_088383.1, on the reverse strand, counting down.
CTGCTTAGTGTTCTGTTAATTTATCTCACAGAGTTTCATGTGTATTTCGTGGGTCTCTTTGCTAGCCTTATTTCTGTGGAATCTGAGAACAGATATTTCGGATCCCTTTGAAGACTATAGGGCCAAAGGAAATATCCTCCCATAACAAAGAGAAAGAAGCTTTCTGAGAAACTTCTTTGTGTTCTGTGAAATCATCTCAAGGAGTTACAGCTTCCCCTCCAGAAGCCTTTCGCTAAGACAGTTCTTGTGGAATTGGCAAAGTGATATTTGGAAGCCCATAGAGGGCTATGGTGAAAAAGGAAATCTCCTCAGATGAAATCTGGAAAGAAGCTTTTTGAGAAACTGCTTAGTGTTCTGTTAATTCATCTCACAGAGTTACATGTGTATTTCGTGGATCTCTTTGCTAGCCTTATTTCTGTGGAATCTGAGAACAGATATTTCGGATCCCTCTGAAGACTATAGGGCCAAAGGAAATATCCTTCGATAACAAACAGAAAGAAGCTTTCTGAGAAACTTCTTTGTGTTCTGTGAAATCATCTCACAGAGTTACAGCTTTCCCCTCAAGAAGCCTTTCGCTAAGACAGTTCTTGTGGAAATGGCAAAGTGATATTTGGAAGCCCATAGAGGGCTATGGTGAAAAAGGAAATATCCTCAGATGAAATCTGGAAAGAAGCTTTCTGAGAAACTGCTTAGTGTTCTGTTAATTCATCTCACAGAGTTACATGTGTATTTCGTGGATCTCTTTGCTAGCCTTATTTCTGTGGAATGTGAGAACAGATATTTCGGATCCCTTTGAAGACTATAGGGCCAAAGGAAATATCCTCCGATAACAAAGAGAAAGAAGCTTTCTGAGAAACTTCTTTGTGTTCTGTGAAATCATCTCACAGAGTTACAGCTTTCCCCTCAAGAAGCCTTTCGCTAAGACAGTTCTTGTGGAATTGGCAAAGTGATATTTGCAAGCCCTTAGAGGGCTATGGTGAAAAAGGAAATATCCTCAGATGAAATCTGGAAAGAAGCTTTCTGAGAAACTGCTTAGTGTTCTGTTAATTCATCTCACAGAGTTACATGTGTATTTCGTGGATCTCTTTGCTAGCCTTATTTCTGTGGAATCTGAGAACAGATATTTCGGATCCCTTTGAAGACTATAGGGCCAAAGGAAATATCCTCTCATAACAAAGAGAAAGAAGCTTTCTGACAAACTTCTTTGTGTTCTGTGAAATCATCTCAAGGAGTTACAGCTTCCCCTCCAGAAGCCTTTCGCTAAGACAGTTCTTGTGGAATTGGCAAAGTGATATTTGGAAGCCCATAGAGGGCTATGGTGAAAAAGGAAATATCCTCCGATGAAATCTGGAAAGAAGCTTTCTGAGAAACTGCTTAGTGTTCTGTTAATTCATCTCACAGAGTTACATGTGTATTTCGTGGATCTCTTTGCTAGCCTTATTTCTGTGGAATCTGAGAACAGATATTTCGGATCCCTCTGAAGACTATAGGGCCAAAGGAAATATCCTCCCATAACAAAGAGAAAGAAGCTTTCTGAGAAACTTCTTTGTGTTCTGTGAAATCATCTCACAGAGTTACAGCTTTCTCCTCAAGAAGACTTTCGCTAAGACAGTTTTTGTGGAATTGTCAAAGTGATAGTTGGAAGCCCATAGAGGGCTATGGTGAAAAAGGAAATATCCTCAGATGAAATCTGGAAAGAAGCTTTGTGAGAAACTGCTTAGTCTTCTGTTAATTCATCTCACAGAGTTACATGTGTATTTCGTGGATCTCTTTGCTAGCCTTATTTCTGTGGAATCTGAGAACAGATATTTCGGATCCCTCTGAAGACTATAGGGCCAAAGGAAATATCCTTCGATAACAAACAGAAAGAAGCTTTCTGAGAAACTTCTTTGTGTTCTGTGAAATCATCTCACAGAGTTACAGCTTTCCCCTCAAGAAGCCTTTCTCTAAGACAGTTCTTGTGGAATTGGCAAAGTGATATTTGGAAGCCCATAGAGGGCTATGGTGAAAAAGGAAATATCCTCAGATGAAATCTGCAAAGAAGCTTTCTGAGAAACTGCTTAGTGTTCTGTTAATTCATCTCACAGAGTTACATGTGTATTTCGTGGATCTCTTTGCTAGCCTTATTTCTGTGGAATCTGAGAACAGATATTTCGGTTCCCTTTGAAGACTACAGGGCCAAAGGAAATATCCTCCGATAACAAAGAGAAAGAAGCTTTCTGAGAATCTTCTTTGTGTTCTGTGAAATCATCTCACAGACTTACAGCTTTCCCCTCAAGAAGCCTTTCGCTAAGACAGTTCTTGTGGAATTGGCAAAGTGATATTTGGAAGCCCATAGAGGGCTATGGTGAAAAAGGAAATATCCTCACAGGAAATCTGGAAAGAAGCATTCTAAGAAACTGCTTAGTGTTCTGTTAATTCATCTCACAGAGTTACATGTGTATTTCGAGAATCTCTTTGCTAGCCTTATTTCTGTGGAGTCTGAGAACAGATATTTAGGATCCCTCTGAAGACTATAGGGCCAAAGGAAATATCCTCCGATAACAAAAAGAAAGAAGCTTTCTGAGAAACTTCTTTGTGTTCTGTGAAATCATCTCACAGAGTTACAGCTTTCCCCTCAAGAAGCCTTTCGCTAAGACAGTTCTTGTGGAATAGGCAAAGTGATATTTGGAAGCCCATAGAGGGCTACGGTGAAAAAGGAAATATCCTCAGATGAAATCTGGAAAGAAGCTTTCTGAGAAACTGCTTAGTGTTCTGTTAATTCATCTCACAGAGTTACATGTGTATTTCGTGGATCTCTTTGCTAGCCTTATTTCTGTGGAATCTGAGAACAGATATTTCGGATCCCTCTGAAGACTATAGGGCCAAAGGAAATATCCTCCCATAACAAAGAGAAAGAAGCTTTCTGAGAAACTTCTTTGTGTTCTGTGAAATCATCTCACAGAGTTACAGCTTTCCCCTCAAGAAGCCTTTCGCTAAGACAGTTCTTGTGGAATTGGCAAATTGATATTTGGAAGACCTTAGAGGGCTATGGTGAAAAACGAAATATCCTCAGATGAAATCTGGAAAGAAGCTTTCTGAGAAACTGCTTAGTGTTCTGTTAATTCATCTCACAGAGTTACATGTGTATTTCGTGGATCTCTTTGCTAGCCTTATTTCTGTGGAATCTGAGAACAGATATTTCGGGTCCCCTTGATGACTATAGGGCCAAAGGAAATATCCTCCGATAACAAAGAGAAAGAAGCTTTCTGAGAAACTTCTTTGTGTTTGTGAAATCATCTCCCAGAGTTACAGCTTTCCTCTCAAGAAGCCTTTCGCTAAGACAGTTCTTGTGGAATAGGCAAAGTGATATTTGGAAGCCCATAGAGGGCTATGGTGAAAAAGGAAATATCCTCACAGGAAATCTGGAAAGAAGCTTTCTGAGAAACTGCTTAGTGTTCTGTTAATTCATCTCACAGAGTTACATGTGTATTTCGTCCATCTCTTTGCTAGCCTTATTTCTGAGGAATCTGAGAACCGATATTTCGGATCCCTTTGAAGACTATAGGGCCAAAGTAAATATCCTCTGATAACAAAGAGAAAGAAGCTTTCTGAGAAACTTCTTTGTGTTCTTTGAAATGATCGCACAGAGTTACAGCTTTCCCCTCAAGAAGCCTTTCGCTAAGACAGTTCTTGAGGAATAGGCAAAGTGATAGTTGGAAGCCCATAGAGGGCTATGGTGAAAAAGGAAATATCCTCTGATGAAATCTGGAAGGAATCTTTCTGAGAAACTGCTTAGTGTTCTGTTAATTCATCTCACAGAGTTACATGTGTATTTCGTGGATCTCTTTGCTAGCCTTATTTCTGTGGAATCTGAGAACAGATATTTAGGATCCCTTTGAAGACTATAGTGCCACAGGAAATATCCTCTCATAACAAAGAGAAAGAAGCTTTCTGACAAACTTGTTTGTGTTCTGTGAAATCGTCTCAAGGAGTTACAGCTTCCCCTCCAGAAGCCTTTCGCTAAGAAAGTTCTTGTGGAATTGGCAAAGTGATATTTGGAAGCCCATAGAGGGCTATGGTGAAAAAGGAAATATCCTCACAGGAATACTGGAAAGAAGCTTTCTGAGAAACTGCTTAGTGTTCTGTTAATTCATCTCACAGAGTTACATGTGTATTTCGTGGATCTCTTTGCTAGCCTTATTTCTGTGGAATCTGAGAACCGATATTTCGGATCCCTTTGAAGAGTATAGGGCCAAAGGAAATATCCTCCGATAACAAAGAGAAAGAAGCTTTCTGAGAAACTTCTTTGTGTTCTGTGAAATCATCTCACAGAGTTACAGCTTTCTCCTCAAGAAGACTTTCGCTAAAACAGTTCTTGTGGAATTGTCAAAGTGATAGTTGGAAGCCCATAGTAGGCTATGGTGAAAAAGGAAATATCCTCAGATGAAATCTGGAAAGATGCTTGGTGAGAAACTGCTTAGTGTTCTGTTAATTCACCTCACAGAGTTACATGTGTATTTCGTGGATCTCTTTGCTAGCCTTATTTCTGTGGAATCTGAGAACAGATATTTCGGATCCCTCTGAAGACTATAGGGCCAAAGGAAATATCCTTCGATAACAAACAGAAAGAAGCTTTCTGAGAAACTTCTTTGTGTTCTGTGAAATCATCTCACAGAGTTACAGCTTTCCCCTCAAGAAGCCTTTCGCTAAGACAGTTCTTGTGGAATTGGCAAAGTGATATTTGGAAGCCCATAGAGGGCTATGGTGAAAAAGGAAATATCCTCAGATGAAATCTGGAAAGAAGCTTTGTGAGAAACTGCTTAGTGTTCTGTTAATTCATCTCACAGAGTTACATGTGTATTTCGTGGATCTCTTTGCTAGCCTTATTTCTGTGGAATCTGAGAACAGATATTTCGGATCCCATTGATGACTATAGGGCCAAAGGAAATATCCTCCGATAACAAAGAGAAAGAAGCTTTCTGAGAAACTTCTTTGTGTTCTGTGAAATCATCTCACAGAGTTACAGCTTTCCCTTCAAGAAGCCTTTCGCTAAGACAGTTCTTGTGGAATTGGCAAAGTGATATTTGCAAGCCCTTAGAGGGCTATGGTGAGAAAGGAAATATCCTCAGATGAAATCTGGAAAGAAGCTTTCTGAGAAACTGCTTAGTGTTCTGTTAATTCATCTCACAGAGTTACATGTGTATTTCGTGGATCTCTTTGCTAGCCTTATTTCTGTGGAACCTGAGAACAGATATTTCGGATCCCTTTGAAGACTATAGGGCCAAAGGAAATATCCTCCGATAACAAAGAGAAAGAAGCTTTCTGAGAAACTTCTTTGTGTTCTGTGAAATCATCTCACAGAGTTACAGCTTTCCCCTCAAGAAGCCTTTCGCTAAGACAGTTCTTGTGGAATTGGCAAAGTGATATTTGGAAGCCCATAGAGGGCGATGGTGAAAAAGGAAATATCCTCACAGGAAATCTGGAAAGAAGCATTCTGAGAAACTGCTTTGTGTTCTGTTAATTCATCTCACAGAGTTACATGTGTATGTCGAGGATCTCTTTGCTAGCCTTATTTCTGTGGAATCTGAGAACAGATATTTAGGATCCCTCTGAAGACTATAGGGCCAAAGGAAATATCCTCCGATAACAAAAAGAAAGAAGCTTTCTGAGAAACTTCTTTGTGTTCTGTGAAATCATCTCACAGAGTTACAGCTTTCCCCTCAAGAAGCCTTTCGCTAAGACAGTTCTTGTGGAATAGGCAAAGTGATATTTGGAACCCCTAGAGGGCTATGGTGAAAAAGGAAATCTCCTCAGATGAAATCTGGAAAGAAGCTTTCTGAGAAACTGCTTAGTGTTCTGTTAATTCATCTCACAGAGTTACATGTGTATTTCGTGGATCTCTTTGCTAGCCTTATTTCTGTGGAATCTGAGAACAGATATTTCGGATCCCTTTGAACACTATAGGGCCAAAGGAAATATCCTCCCATAACAAAGAGAAAGAAGCTTTCTGAGAAACTTCTTTGTGTTCTGTGAAATCATCTCACAGAGTTACAGCTTTCCCCTCAAGAAGCCTTTCGCTAAGACAGTTCTTGTGGAATTGGCAAAGTGATATTTGGAAGCCCATAGAGGGCTAAGTTGAAAAAGGAAATATCCTCAGATGGAATATGGAAAGAAGCTTTCTGAGAAACTGCTTAGTGTTCTGTTAATTCATCTCACAGAGTTACATGTGTATTTCGTGGATCTCTTTGCTAGCCTTATTTCTGTGGAATCTGAGAACAGATACTTCGGTTCCCTTTGAAGACTACAGGGCCAAAGGAAATATCATCCGATAACAAAGAGAAAGAAGCTTTCTGAGAATCTTCTTTGTGTTCTGTGAAATCATCTCACAGAGTTACAGCTTTCCCCTCAAGAAGCCTTTCGCTAAGACACTTCTTGTGGAATTGGCAAAGTGATATTGGAAGCCCATAGAGGGCTATGGTGAAAAAGGAAATATCCTCACAGGAAATCTGGAAAGAAGCATTCTGAGAAACTGCTTAGTGTTCTGTTAATTCATCTCACAGAGTTACATGTGTATTTCGAGAATCTCTTTGCAAGCCTTATTTCTGTGGATTCTGAGAACAGATATTTAGGATCCCTCTGAAGACTATAGGGCCAAAGGAAATATCCTCCGATAACAAAAAGAAAGAAGCTTTCTGAGAAACTTCTTTGTGTTCTGTGAAATCATCCCACAGAGTTACAGCTATCCCCTCAAGAAGCCTTTCGTAAGACAGTTCTTGTGGAATAGGCAAAGTGACATTTGGAAGCCCATAGAGGGCTATGGTGAAAAAGGAAATATCCTCAGATGAAATCTGGAAAGAAGCTTTCTGAGAAACTGCTTAGTGTTCTGTTAATTCATCTCACAGAGTTACATGTGTATTTCGTGGATCTCTTTGCTAGCCTTATTTCTGTGGAATCTGAGAACAGATATTTCGGATCCCTCTGAAGACGATAGGGCCAAAGGAAATATCCTCCCATAACAAAGAGAAAGAACCTTTCTGAGAAACTTCTTTGTGTTCTGTGAAATCATCTCACAGAGTTTCAGCTTTCTCCTCAAGAAGACTCTCGCTAAGACAGTTCTTGTGGAATTGTCAAAGTGATAGTTGGAAGCCCATAGAGGGCTATGGTGAAAAAGGAAATATCCTCAGATGAAATCTGGAAAGAAGCTTTCTGAGAAACTGCTTAGTGTTCTGTTAATTCATCTCACAGAGTTACATGTGTATTTCGTGGATCACTTTGCTAGCCTTATTTCTGTGGAATCTGAGAACAGTTATTTCGGATCCCTCTGAAGGCTATAGGGCGAAAGGAAATATCCTTCGATAAAAAACAGAAAGAAGCTTTCTGAGAAACTTCTTTATGTTCTGTGAAATCATCTCACAGAGTTACAGCTTTCCCCTCAAGAAGCCTTTCGCTAAGACAGTTCTAGTGGAATTGGCAAAGTGATATTTGGAAGCCCATAGAGGGCTATGGTGAAAAAGGAAATATCCTCACAGGAAATCTGGAAAGAAGCTTTCTGAGAAACTGCTTAGTGTTCTGTTAATTCATCTCACAGAGTTACATGTGTGTTTCGTGCATCTCTTTGCTAGCCTTATTTCTGTGGAATCTGAGAACCGTTATTTCGGATCCCTTTGAAGACTATAGGGCCAAAGTAAATATCCTCTGATAACAAAGAGAAAGAAGCTTTCTGAGAAACATCTTTGTGTTCTGTGAAATCATCTCACAGAGTTACAGCTTTCCCCTCCAGAAGCCTTTCGCTAAGACAGTTCTTGTGGAATTGGCAAAGTGATATTTGGAAGCCCAGAGACGGCTATGGTGAAAAAGGAAATATCCTCCGATGAAATCTGGAAAGAAGCTTTCTGAGAAACTGCTTAGTGTTCTCTTAATTCATCTCACCGAGTTACATGTGTATTTCGTGGATCTCTTTGCTAGCCTTATTTCTGTGGAATCTGAGAACAGATATTTCGGATCCCACTGAAGACTATAGGGCCAAAGGTAATATCCTTCGATAACAAACAGAAAGAAGCTTTCTGAGAAACTTCTTTGTGTTCTGTGAAATCATCTCACAGAGTTACAGCTTTCCCCTCAAGAAGCCTTTCGCTAAGACAGTTCTTGTGGAATTGGCAAAGTGATATTTGGAAGCCCATAGAGGGCTATGGTGAAAAAGGAAATCTCCTCAGATGAAATCTGGAAAGAAGCTTTCTGAGAAACTGCTTAGTGTTCTGTTAATTCATCTCACAGAGTTACATGTGTATTTCGTGGATCTCTTTGCTAGCCTTATTTCTGTGGAATCTGAGAACAGATATTTCGGATCCCTTTGAACACTATAGGGCCAAAGGAAATATCCTCCCATAACAAAGAGAAAGAAGCTTTCTGAGAAACTTCTTTGTGTTCTGTGAAATCATCTCACAGAGTTACAGCTTTCCCCTCAAGAAGCCTTTCGCTAAGACAGTTCTTGTGGAATTGGCAAAGTGATATTTGGAAGCCCATAGAGGGCTATGGTGAAAAAGGAAATCTCCTCAGATGAAATCTGGAAAGAAGCTTTCTGAGAAACTGCTTAGTGTTCTGTTAATTCATCTCACAGAGTTACATGTGTGTTTCGTGCATCTCTTTGCTAGCCTTATTTCTGTGGAATCAGAGAACCGATATTTCGGATCCCTTTGAAGACTATAGGGCCAAAGTAAATATCCTCTGATAGCAAAGAGAAAGAAGCTTTCTGAGAAACTTCTTTGTGTTCTGTGAAATCATCTCACAGAGTTACAGCTTTCCCCTCCAGAAGCCTTTCGCTAAGACAGTTCTTGTGGAATTGGCAAAGTGATATTTGGAAGCCCAGAGAGGGCTATGGTGAAAAAGGAAATATCCTCCGATGAAATCTGGAAAGAAGCTTTCTGAGAAACTGCTTAGTGTTCTGTTAATTCATCTCACAGAGTTACATGTGTATTTCGTGGATCTCTTTGCTAGCCTTATTTCTGTGGAATGTGAGAACAGATATTTCGGATCCCATTGATTACTATAGGGCCAAAGGAAATATCCTCCGATAACAAAGAGAAAGAAGCTTTCTGAGAAACTTTTTTGTGTGCTGTGAAATCATCTCACAGAGTTACAGCTTTCTCCTAAAGAATCCTTTCGCTAAGACAGTTCTTGTGGAATAGGCAAAGTGATATTTGGAAGCCCATAGAGGGCTAAGTTGAAAAAGGAAATATCCTCAGATGGAATATGGAAAGAAGCTTTCTGAGAAACTGCTTAGTGTTCTGTTAATTCATCTCACAGAGTTACATGTGTATTTCGTGGATCTCTTTGCTAGCCTTATTTCTGTGGAATCTGAGAACAGATACTTCGGTTCCCTTTGAAGACTACAGGGCCAAAGGAAATATCATCCGATAACAAAGAGAAAGAAGCTTTCTGAGAATCTTCTTTGTGTTCTGTGAAATCATCTCACAGAGTTACAGCTTTCCCCTCAAGAAGCCTTTCGCTAAGACACTTCTTGTGGAATTGGCAAAGTGATATTGGAAGCCCATAGAGGGCTATGGTGAAAAAGGAAATATCCTCACAGGAAATCTGGAAAGAAGCATTCTGAGAAACTGCTTAGTGTTCTGTTAATTCATCTCACAGAGTTACATGTGTATTTCGAGAATCTCTTTGCAAGCCTTATTTCTGTGGATTCTGAGAACAGATATTTAGGATCCCTCTGAAGACTATAGGGCCAAAGGAAATATCCTCCGATAACAAAAAGAAAGAAGCTTTCTGAGAAACTTCTTTGTGTTCTGTGAAATCATCTCACAGAGTTTCAGCTTTCTCCTCAAGAAGACTCTCGCTAAGACAGTTCTTGTGGAATTGTCAAAGTGATAGTTGGAAGCCCATAGAGGGCTATGGTGAAAAAGGAAATATCCTCAGATAAAATCTGGAAAGAAGCTTTCTGAGAAACTGCTTAGTGTTCTGTTAATTCATCTCACAGAGTTACATGTGTATTTCGTGGATCACTTTGCTAGCCTTATTTCTGTGGAATCTGAGAACAGTTATTTCGGATCCCTCTGAAGGCTATAGGGCGAAAGGAAATATCCTTCGATAAAAAACAGAAAGAAGCTTTCTGAGAAACTTCTTTATGTTCTGTGAAATCATCTCACAGAGTTACAGCTTTCCCCTCAAGAAGCCTTTCGCTAAGACAGTTCTAGTGGAATTGGCAAAGTGATATTTGGAAGCCCATAGAGGGCTATGGTGAAAAAGGAAATATCCTCACAGGAAATCTGGAAAGAAGCTTTCTGAGAAACTGCTTAGTGTTCTGTTAATTCATCTCACAGAGTTACATGTGTGTTTCGTGCATCTCTTTGCTAGCCTTATTTCTGTGGAATCTGAGAACCGTTATTTCGGATCCCTTTGAAGACTATAGGGCCAAAGTAAATATCCTCTGATAACAAAGAGAAAGAAGCTTTCTGAGAAACTTCTTTGTGTTCTGTGAAATCATCTCACAGAGTTACAGCTTTCCCCTCCAGAAGCCTTTCGCTAAGACAGTTCTTGTGGAATTGGCAAAGTGATATTTGGAAGCCCAGAGACGGCTATGGTGAAAAAGGAAATATCCTCCGATGAAATCTGGAAAGAAGCTTTCTGAGAAACTGCTTAGTGTTCTCTTAATTCATCTCACCGAGTTACATGTGTATTTCGTGGATCTCTTTGCTAGCCTTATTTCTGTGGAATCTGAGAACAGATATTTCGGATCCCACTGAAGACTATAGGGCCAAAGGTAATATCCTTCGATAACAAACAGAAAGAAGCTTTCTGAGAAACTTCTTTGTGTTCTGTGAAATCATCTCACAGAGTTACAGCTTTCCCCTCAAGAAGCCTTTCGCTAAGACAGTTCTTGTGGAATTGGCAAAGTGATATTTGGAAGCCCATAGAGGGCTATGGTGAAAAAGGAAATATCCTCAGATGAAATCTGGAAAGAAGCTTTCTGAGAAACTGCTTAGTGTTCTGTTAATTCATCTCACAGAGTTACATGTGTATTTCGTGGATCTCTTTGCTAGCCTTATTTCTGTGGAATCTGAGAACAGATATTTCGGATCCCTTTGAAGAGTATAGGGCCAAAGGAAATATCCTCCGATAACAAAGAGAAAGAAGCTTTCTGAGAAACTTCTTTGTGTTCTGTGAAATCATCTCACAGAGTTACAGCTTTCTCCTCAAGAAGACTTTCGCTAAAACAGTTCTTGTGGAATTGTCAAAGTGATAGTTGGAAGCCCATAGTAGGCTATGGTGAAAAAGGAAATATCCTCAGATGAAATCTGGAAAGAAGCTTGGTGAGAAACTGCTTAGTGTTCTGTTAATTCATCTCACAGAGTTACATGTGTATTTCGTGGATCTCTTTGCTAGCCTTATTTCTGTGGAATCTGAGAACAGATATTTCGGATCCCTCTGAAGACTATAGGGCCAAAGGAAATATCCTTCGATAACAAACAGAAAGAAGCTTTCTGAGAAACTTCTTTGTGTTCTGTGAAATCATCTCACAGAGTTACAGCTTTCCCCTCAAGAAGCCTTTCGCTAAGACAGTTCTTGTGGAATTGGCAAAGTGATATTTGGAAGCCCATAGAGGGCTATGGTGAAAAAGGAAATATCCTCAGATGAAATCTGGAAAGAAGCTTTCTGAGAAACTGCTTAGTGTTCTGTTAATTCATCTCACAGAGTTACATGTGTATTTCGTGGATCTCTTTGCTAGCCTTATTTCTGTGGAATCTGAGAACAGATATTTCGGATCCCATTGATGACTATAGGGCCAAAGGAAATATCCTCCGATAACAAAGAGAAAGAAGCTTTCTGAGAAACTTCTTTGTGTTCTGTGAAATCATCTCACAGAGTTACAGCTTTCCCTTCAAGAAGCCTTTCGCTAAGACAGTTCTTGTGGAATTGGCAAAGTGATATTTGCAAGCCCTTAGAGGGCTATGGTGAGAAAGGAAATATCCTCAGATGAAATCTGGAAAGAAGCTTTCTGAGAAACTGCTTAGTGTTCTGTTAATTCATCTCACAGAGTTACATGTGTATTTCGTGGATCTCTTTGCTAGCCTTATTTCTGTGGAATCTGAGAACAGATATTTCGGATCCCTTTGAAGACTATAGGGCCAAAGGAAATATCCTCCGATAACAAAGAGAAAGAAGCTTTCTGAGAAACTTCTTTGTGTTCTGTGAAATCATCTCACAGAGTTACAGCTTTCCCCTCAAGAAGCCTTTCGCTAAGACAGTTCTTGTGGAATTGGCAAAGTGATATTTGGAAGCCCATAGAGGGCGATGGTGAAAAAGGAAATATCCTCACAGGAAATCTGGAAAGAAGCATTCTGAGAAACTGCTTTGTGTTCTGTTAATTCATCTCACAGAGTTACATGTGTATGTCGAGGATCTCTTTGCTAGCCTTATTTCTGTGGAATCTGAGAACAGATATTTAGGATCCCTCTGAAGACTATAGGGCCAAAGGAAATATCCTCCGATAACAAAAAGAAAGAAGCTTTCTGAGAAACTTCTTTGTGTTCTGTGAAATCATCTCACAGAGTTACAGCTTTCCCCTCAAGAAGCCTTTCGCTAAGACAGTTCTTGTGGAATAGGCAAAGTGATATTTGGAACCCCTAGAGGGCTATGGTGAAAAAGGAAATCTCCTCAGATGAAATCTGGAAAGAAGCTTTCTGAGAAACTGCTTAGTGTTCTGTTAATTCATCTCACAGAGTTAGATGAGTATTTCGTGGATCTCTTTGCTAGCCTTATTTCTGTGGAATCTGAGAACAGATATTTCGGATCCCTTTGAACACTATAGGGCCAAAGGAAATATCCTCCCATAACAAAGAGAAAGAAGCTTTCTGAGAAACTTCTTTGTGTTCTGTGAAATCATCTCACAGAGTTACAGCTTTCCCCTCAAGAAGCCTTTCGCTAAGACAGTTCTTGTGGAATTGGCAAAGTGATATTTGGAAGCCCATAGAGGGCTATGGTGAAAAAGGAAATCTCCTCAGATGAAATCTGGAAAGAAGCTTTCTGAGAAACTGCTTAGTGTTCTGTTAATTCATCTCACAGAGTTACATGTGTGTTTCGTGCATCTCTTTGCTAGCCTTATTTCTGTGGAATCAGAGAACCGATATTTCGGATCCCTTTGAAGACTATAGGGCCAAAGTAAATATCCTCTGATAGCAAAGAGAAAGAAGCTTTCTGAGAAACTTCTTTGTGTTCTGTGAAATCATCTCACAGAGTTACAGCTTTCCCCTCCAGAAGCCTTTCGCTAAGACAGTTCTTGTGGAATTGGCAAAGTGATATTTGGAAGCCCAGAGAGGGCTATGGTGAAAAAGGAAATATCCTCAGATGAAATCTGGAAAGAAGCTTTCTGAGAAACTGCTTAGTGTTCTGTTAATTCATCTCACAGAGTTACATGTGTATTTCGTGGATCTCTTTGCTAGCCTTATTTCTGTGGAATCTGAGAACAGATATTTCGGATCCCTCTGAAGACGATAGGGCCAAAGGAAATATCCTCCCATAACAAAGAGAAAGAACCTTTCTGAGAAACTTCTTTGTGTTCTGTGAAATCATCTCACAGAGTTTCAGCTTTCTCCTCAAGAAGACTCTCGCTAAGACAGTTCTTGTGGAATTGTCAAAGTGATAGTTGGAAGCCCATAGAGGGCTATGGTGAAAAAGGAAATATCCTCAGATGAAATCTGGAAAGAAGCTTTCTGAGAAACTGCTTAGTGTTCTGTTAATTCATCTCACAGAGTTACATGTGTATTTCGTGGATCACTTTGCTAGCCTTATTTCTGTGGAATCTGAGAACAGTTATTTCGGATCCCTCTGAAGGCTATAGGGCGAAAGGAAATATCCTTCGATAAAAAACAGAAAGAAGCTTTCTGAGAAACTTCTTTATGTTCTGTGAAATCATCTCACAGAGTTACAGCTTTCCCCTCAAGAAGCCTTTCGCTAAGACAGTTCTAGTGGAATTGGCAAAGTGATATTTGGAAGCCCATAGAGGGCTATGGTGAAAAAGGAAATATCCTCACAGGAAATCTGGAAAGAAGCTTTCTGAGAAACTGCTTAGTGTTCTGTTAATTCATCTCACAGAGTTACATGTGTGTTTCGTGCATCTCTTTGCTAGCCTTATTTCTGTGGAATCTGAGAACCGTTATTTCGGATCCCTTTGAAGACTATAGGGCCAAAGTAAATATCCTCTGATAACAAAGAGAAAGAAGCTTTCTGAGAAACATCTTTGTGTTCTGTGAAATCATCTCACAGAGTTACAGCTTTCCCCTCCAGAAGCCTTTCGCTAAGACAGTTCTTGTGGAATTGGCAAAGTGATATTTGGAAGCCCAGAGACGGCTATGGTGAAAAAGGAAATATCCTCCGATGAAATCTGGAAAGAAGCTTTCTGAGAAACTGCTTAGTGTTCTCTTAATTCATCTCACCGAGTTACATGTGTATTTCGTGGATCTCTTTGCTAGCCTTATTTCTGTGGAATCTGAGAACAGATATTTCGGATCCCACTGAAGACTATAGGGCCAAAGGTAATATCCTTCGATAACAAACAGAAAGAAGCTTTCTGAGAAACTTCTTTGTGTTCTGTGAAATCATCTCACAGCGTTACAGCTTTCCCCTCAAGAAGCCTTTCGCTAAGACAGTTCTTGTGGAATTGGCAAAGTGATATTTGGAAGCCCATAGAGGGCTATGGTGAAAAAGGAAATATCCTCAGATGAAATCTGGAAAGAAGCTTTCTGAGAAACTGCTTAGTGTTCTGTTAATTCATCTCACAGAGTTACATGTGTATTTCGTGGATCTCTTTGCTAGCCTTATTTCTGTGGAATGTGAGAACAGATATTTCGGATCCCATTGATGACTATAGGGCCAAAGGAAATATCCTCCGATAACAAAGAGAAAGAAGCTTTCTGAGAAACTTTTTTGTGTGCTGTGAAATCATCTCACAGAGTTACAGCTTTCCCCTCAAGAATCCTTTCGCTAAGACAGTTCTTGTGGAATAGGCAAAGTGATATTTGGAAGCCCATAGAGGGCTATGTTGAAAAAGGAAATATCCTCAGAAGGAATATGGAAAGAAGCTTTCTGAGAAACTGCTTAGTGTTCTGTTAATTCATCTCACAGAGTTATATGTGTATTTCGTGGATCTCTTTGCTAGCCTTATTTCTGTGGAATCTGAGAACAGATACTTCGGTTCCCTTTGAAGACTACAGGGCCAAAGGAAATATCATCCGATAACAAAGAGAAAGAAGCTTTCTGAGAATCTTTTTTGTGTTCTGTGAAATCATCTCACAGAGTTACAGCTTTCCCCTCAAGAAGCCTTTCGCTATGACACTTCTTGTGGAATTGGCAAAGTGATATTTGGAAGCCCATAGAGGGCTATGGTGAAAAAGGAAATATCCTCACAGGAAATCTGGAAAGAAGCATTCTGAGAAACTGCTTAGTGTTCTGTTAATTCATCTCACAGAGTTACATGTGTATTTCGAGAATCTCTTTGCAAGCCTTATTTCTGTGGAGTCTGAGAACAGATATTTAGGATCCCTCTGAAGACTATAGGGCCAAAGGAAATATCCTCCGATAATAAAAAGAAAGAAGCTTTCTGAGAAACTTCTTTCTGTTCTGTGAAATCATCCCACAGAGTTACAGCTTTCCCCTCCAGAAGCCTTTCGTAAGACAGTTCTTGTGGAATAGGCAAAGTGATATTTGGAAGCCCATAGAGGGCTATGGTGAAAAAGGAAATATCCTCCGATGAAATCTGGAAAGAAGCTTTCTGAGAAACTGCTTAGTGTTCTGTTAATTCATCTCACAGAGTTACATTTGTATTTCGTGGATCTCTTTTCTAGCCTTATTTCTGTGGAATCTGAGAACCGATATTTCGGATCCCTTTGAAGAGTATAGGGCCAAAGGAAATATCCTCCGATAACAAAGAGAAAGAAGCTTTCTGAGAAACTTCTTTGTGTTCTGTGAAATCATCTCACAGAGTTACAGCTTTCCCCTCAAGAAGCCTTTCGCTAAGACAGTTCTTGTGGAATAGGCAAAGTGATATTTGGAAGCCCATAGAGGGCTATGGTGAAAAAGGAAATATCCTCACAGGAAATCTGGAAAGAAGCTTTCTGAGAAACTGCTTAGTGTTCTGTTAATTCATCTCACAGAGTTACATGTGTATTTCGTGGATCTCTTTGCTAGCCTTATTTCTCTGGAATCTGAGAACAGATATTTCGGGTCCCATTGATGACTATACGGCCAAAGGAAATATGCTCCGATAACAAAGAGAAAGAAGCTTTCTGAGAAACTTCTTTGTGTTCTGTGAAATCATCTCACAGAGTTACAGCTTTCCCATCAAGAGCCTTTCGCTAAGACAGTTCTTGTGGAATTGGCAAAGTGATATTTGGAAGCCCATAGAGGGCTATGGTGAAAAAGGAAATATCCTCACAGGAAATCTGGAGAGAAGCTTTCTGAGAAACTGCTTAGTGTTCTGTTAATTCATCTCACAGAGTTACATGTGTATTTCGTGGATCTCTTTGCTAGCCTTATTTCTGTGGAATGTGAGAACAGATATTTCGGATCCCATTGATTACTATAGGGCCAAAGGAAATATCCTCCGATAACAAAGAGAAAGAAGCTTTCTGAGAAACTTTTTTGTGTGCTGTGAAATCATCTCACAGAGTTACAGCTTTCCCCTCAAGAATCCTTTCGCTAAGACAGTTCTTGTGGAATAGGCAAAGTGATATTTGGAAGCCCATAGAGGGCTATGTTGAAAAAGGAAATATCCTCAGATGAAATCTGGAAAGAAGCTTTCTGAGAAACTGCTTAGTGTTCTGTTAATTCATCTCACAGAGTTACATGTGTATTTCGTGGATCTCTTTGCTAGCCTTATTTCTGTGGAATCTGAGAACAGATACTTCGGTTCCCTTTGAAGACTACAGGGCCAAAGGAAATATCATCCGATAACAAAGAGAAAGAAGCTTTCTGAGAATCTTCTTTGTGTTCTGTGAAATCATCTCACAGAGTTACAGCTTTCCCCTCAAGAATCCTTTCGCTAAGACACTTCTTTTGGAATTGGCAAAGTGATATTTGGAAGCCCATAGAGGGCTATGGTGAAAAAGGAAATATCCTCACAGGAAATCTGGAAAGAAGCATTCTGAGAAACTGCTTAGTGTTCTGTTAATTCATCTCACAGAGTTACATGTTTATTTCGAGAATCTCTTTGCAAGCCTTATTTCTGTGGAGTCTGAGAACAGATATTTAGGATCCCTCTGAAGACTATAGGGCCAAAGGAAATATCCTCCGATAACAAAAAGAAAGAAGCTTTCTGAGAAACTTCTTTGTGTTCTGTGAAATCATCCCACAGAGTTACAGCTTTCCCCTCAAGAAGCCTTTCGCTAAGACAGTTCTTGTGGAATTGGCAAAGTGATATTTGGAAGCCCATAGAGGGCTATGGTGAGAAAGGAAATATCCTCACAGGAAATCTGGAAAGAAGCTTTCTGAGAAACTGCTTAGTGTTCTGTTAATTCATCTCACCGAGTGACATGTGTATTTCGTGGATCTCTTTGCTAGCCTTATTTCTGTGGAATGTGAGAACAGATATTTCGGATCCCATTGATGACTATAGGGCCAAAGGAAATATCCTCCGATAACAAAGAGAAAGAATCTTTCTGAGAAACTTCTTTGTGTTCTGTGAAATCATCTCACAGAGTTACAGCTTTCCCCTCAAGAAGCCTTTCGCTAAGACAGTTCTTGTGGAATTGGCAAAGTGATATTTGCAAGCCCTTAGAGGGCTATGGTGAAAAAGGAAATATCCTCAGATGAAATCTGGAAAGAAGCTTTCTGAGAAACTGCTTAGTGTTCAGTTAATTCGCCTCACAGAGTTACATGTGTATTTCGTGGATCTCTTTGCTAGCCTTATTTCTGTGGAATCTGAGAACAGATATTTCGGATCCCTTTGAAGACTATAGGGCCAAAGGAAGTATCCTCCGATAACAAAGAGAAAGAAGCTTTCTGAGAAACTTCTTTGTGTTCTGTGAAATCATCTCACAGAGTTACAGTTTTCCCCTCAAGAAGCCTTTCGCTAAGACAGTTCTTGTGGAATTGGCAAAGTGATATTTGGAAGCCCATAGAGGGCTATGGTGAAAAAGGAAATATCCTCACAGGAAATCTGGAAAGAAGCATTCTGAGAAACTGCTTAGTGTTCTGTTAATTCATCTCACAGAGTTACATGTGTATTTCGAGGATCTCTTTGCTAGCCTTATTTCTGTGGAATCTGAGAACAGATATTTAGGATAACTCTGAAGACTATAGGGCCAAAGGAAATATCCTCCGATAACAAAAAGAAAGAAGCTTTCTGAGAAACTTCTTTGTGTTCTGTGAAATCATCTCACAGAGTTACAGCTTTCCCCTCAAGAAGCCTTTCGCTAAGACAGTTCTTGTGGAATAGGCAAAGTGATATTTGGAAGCCCATAGAGGGCTATGGTGAGAAAGGAAATATCCTCACAGGAAATCTGGAAAGAAGCTTTCTGAGAAACTGCTTAGTGTTCTGTTAATTCATCTCACCGAGTGACATGTGTATTTCGTGGATCTCTTTGCTAGCCTTATTTCTGTGGAATGTGAGAACAGATATTTCGGATCCCATTGATGACTATAGGGCCAAAGGAAATATCCTCCGATAACAAAGAGAAAGAATCTTTCTGAGAAACTTCTTTGTGTTCTGTGAAATCATCTCACAGAGTTACAGCTTTCCCCTCAAGAAGCCTTTCGCTAAGACAGTTCTTGTGGAATTGGCAAAGTGATATTTGCAAGCCCTTAGAGGGCTATGGTGAAAAAGGAAATATCCTCAGATGAAATCTGGAAAGAAGCTTTCTGAGAAACTGCTTAGTGTTCAGTTAATTCGCCTCACAGAGTTACATGTGTATTTCGTGGATCTCTTTGCTAGCCTTATTTCTGTGGAATCTGAGAACAGATATTTCGGATCCCTTTGAAGACTATAGGGCCAAAGGAAGTATCCTCCGATAACAAAGAGAAAGAAGCTTTCTGAGAAACTTCTTTGTGTTCTGTGAAATCATCTCACAGAGTTACAGTTTTCCCCTCAAGAAGCCTTTCGCTAAGACAGTTCTTGTGGAATTGGCAAAGTGATATTTGGAAGCCCATAGAGGGCTATGGTGAAAAAGGAAATATCCTCACAGGAAATCTGGAAAGAAGCATTCTGAGAAACTGCTTAGTGTTCTGTTAATTCATCTCACAGAGTTACATGTGTATTTCGAGGATCTCTTTGCTAGCCTTATTTCTGTGGAATCTGAGAACAGATATTTAGGATAACTCTGAAGACTATAGGGCCAAAGGAAATATCCTCCGATAACAAAAAGAAAGAAGCTTTCTGAGAAACTTCTTTGTGTTCTGTGAAATCATCTCACAGAGTTACAGCTTTCCCCTCAAGAAGCCTTTCGCTAAGACAGTTCTTGTGGAATAGGCAAAGTGATATTTGGAAGCCCATTTCTGGCTATGGTGAGAAAGGAAATATCCTCAAATGAAATCTGGAAAGAAGCTTTCTGAGAAACTGCTTAGTGTTCTGTTAATTCATCTCACAGAGTTACATGTGTATTTCGTGGATCTCTTTGCTAGCCTTATTTCTGTGGAATCTGAGAACAGATATTTAGGATCCCTTTGAAGACTATAGGGCCAAAGGAAATATCCTCCCATAACAAAGAGAAATAAGCTTTCTGAGAAACTTCTGTGTGTTTGTGAAATCATCTCACAGAGTTACAGCTTTCCCCTCAAGAAGCCTTTCGCTAAGACAGTTCTTGTGGAATTGGCAAAGTGATATTTGGAAGCCCATAGAGGGCTATGGTGAAAAAGGAAATATCCTCACAGGAAATCTGTAAAGAAGCTTTCTGAGAAACTGCTTAGTGTTCTGTTAATTCATCTCACAGAGTTACATGTGTGTTTCGTGCATCTCTTTGCTAGCCTTATTTCTGTGGAATCTAAGAACCGATATTTCGGATCCCTTTGAAGACTATAGGGCCAAAGTAAATATCCTCTGATAACAAAGAGAAAGAAGCTTTCTGAGAAACTTCTTTGTGTTCTGTGAAATGATCGCGCAGAGATACAGCTTTCCCCTCAAGAAGCCTTTCGCTAAGACAGTTCTTGTGGAATAGGCAAAGTGATATTTGGAAGCCCATAGAGGGCTATGGTGAAAAAGGAAATATCCTCTGATGAAATCTGGAAAGAAGCTTTCTGAGAAACTGCTTAGTGTTCTGTTAATTCATCTCACAGAGTTACATGTGTATTTCCTGGATCTCTTTGCTAGCCTTATTTCTGTGGAATCTGAGAACAGATATTTCGGATCCCTTTGAAGACTATAGGGCCACAGGAAATATCCTCTCATAACAAAGAGAAAGAAGCTTTCTGACAAACTTCTTTGTGTTCTGTGAAATCGTCTCAAGGAGTTACAGCTTCCCCTCCAGAAGCCTTTCGCTAAGACAGTTCTTGTGGAATTGGCAAAGTGATATTTGGAAGCCCATAGAGGGCTATGGTGAAAAAGGAAATATCCTCCGATGAAATCTGGAAAGAAGCTTTCTGAGAAACTGCTTAGTGTTCTGTTAATTCATCTCACAGAGTTACATTTGTATTTCGTGGATCTCTTTTCTAGCCTTATTTCTGTGGAATCTGAGAACCGATATTTCGGATCCCTTTGAAGAGTATAGGGCCAAAGGAAATATCCTCCGATAACAAAGAGAAAGAAGCTTTCTGAGAAACTTCTTTGTGTTCTGTGAAATCATCTCACAGAGTTACAGCTTTCCCCTCAAGAAGCCTTTCGATAAGACAGTTCTTGTGGAATAGGCAAAGTGATATTTGGAAGCCCATAGAGGGCTATGGTGAAAAAGGAAATATCCTCAGATGAAATCTGGAAAGAAGCTTTCTGAGAAACTGCTTAGTGTTCTGTTAATTCATCTCACAGAGTTACATGTGTATTTCGTGGATCTCTTTGCTAGCCTTATTTCTCTGGAATCTGAGAACAGATATTTCGGGTCCCATTGATGACTATACGGCCAAAGGAAATATGCTCCGATAACAAAGAGAAAGAAGCTTTCTGAGAAACTTCTTTGTGTTCTGTGAAATCATCTCACAGAGTTACAGCTTTCCCATCAAGAGCCTTTCGCTAAGACAGTTCTTGTGGAATTGGCAAAGTGATATTTGGAAGCCCATAGAGGGCTATGGTGAAAAAGGAAATATCCTCACAGGAAATCTGGAGAGAAGCTTTCTGAGAAACTGCTTAGTGTTCTGTTAATTCATCTCACAGAGTTACATGTGTATTTCGTGGATCTCTTTGCTAGCCTTATTTCTGTGGAATGTGAGAACAGATATTTCGGATCCCATTGATTACTATAGGGCCAAAGGAAATATCCTCCGATAACAAAGAGAAAGAAGCTTTCTGAGAAACTTTTTTGTGTGCTGTGAAATCATCTCACAGAGTTACAGCTTTCCCCTCAAGAATCCTTTCGCTAAGACAGTTCTTGTGGAATAGGCAAAGTGATATTTGGAAGCCCATAGAGGGCTATGTTGAAAAAGGAAATATCCTCAGATGGAATATGGAAAGAAGCTTTCTGAGAAACTGCTTAGTGTTCTGTTAATTCATCTCACAGAGTTACATGTGTATTTCGTGGATCTCTTTGCTAGCCTTATTTCTGTGGAATCTGAGAACAGATACTTCGGTTCCCTTTGAAGACTACAGGGCCAAAGGAAATATCATCCGATAACAAAGAGAAAGAAGCTTTCTGAGAATCTTCTTTGTGTTCTGTGAAATCATCTCACAGAGTTACAGCTTTCCCCTCAAGAAGCCTTTCGCTAAGACACTTCTTTTGGAATTGGCAAAGTGATATTTGGAAGCCCATAGAGGGCTATGGTGAAAAAGGAAATATCCTCACAGGAAATCTGGAAAGAAGCATTCTGAGAAACTGCTTAGTGTTCTGTTAATTCATCTCACAGAGTTACATGTTTATTTCGAGAATCTCTTTGCAAGCCTTATTTCTGTGGAGTCTGAGAACAGATATTTAGGATCCCTCTGAAGACTATAGGGCCAAAGGAAATATCCTCCGATAACAAAAAGAAAGAAGCTTTCTGAGAAACTTCTTTGTGTTCTGTGAAATCATCCCACAGAGTTACAGCTTTCCCCTCAAGAAGCCTTTCGCTAAGACAGTTCTTGTGGAATTGGCAAAGTGATATTTGGAAGCCCATAGAGGGCTATGGTGAAAAAGGAAATATCCTCAGATGAAATCTGGAAAGAAGCTTTCTGAGAAACTGCTTAGTGTTCTGTTAATTCATCTCACAGAGTGACATGTGTATTTCGTGGATCTCTTTGCTAGCCTTATTTCTGTAGAATGTGAGAACAGATATTTCGGATCCCATTGATGACTATAGGGCCAAAGGAAATATCCTCCGATAACAAAGAGAAAGAATCTTTCTGAGAAACTTCTTTGTGTTCTGTGAAATCATCTCACAGAGTTACAGCTTTCCCCTCAAGAAGCCTTTCGCTAAGACAGTTCTTGTGGAATTGGCAAAGTGATATTTGCAAGCCCTTAGAGGGCTATGGTGAAAAAGGAAATATCCTCAGATGAAATCTGGAAAGAAGCTTTCTGAGAAACTGCTTAGTGTTCAGTTAATTCGCCTCACAGAGTTACATGTGTATTTCGTGGATCTCTTTGCTAGCCTTATTTCTGTGGAATCTGAGAACAGATATTTCGGATCCCTTTGAAGACTATAGGGCCAAAGGAAGTATCCTCCGATAACAAAGAGAAAGAAGCTTTCTGAGAAACTTCTTTGTGTTCTGTGAAATCATCTCACAGAGTTACAGTTTTCCCCTCAAGAAGCCTTTCGCTAAGACAGTTCTTGTGGAATTGGCAAAGTGATATTTGGAAGCCCATAGAGGGCTATGGTGAAAAAGGAAATATCCTCACAGGAAATCTGGAAAGAAGCATTCTGAGAAACTGCTTAGTGTTCTGTTAATTCATCTCACAGAGTTACATGTGTATTTCGAGGATCTCTTTGCTAGCCTTATTTCTGTGGAATCTGAGAACAGATATTTAGGATCCCTCTGAAGACTATAGGGCCAAAGGAAATATCCTCCGATAACAAAAAGAAAGAAGCTTTCTGAGAAACTTCTTTGTGTTCTGTGAAATCATCTCACAGAGTTACAGCTTTCCCCTCAAGAAGCCTTTCGCTAAGACAGTTCTTGTGGAATAGGCAAAGTGATATTTGGAAGCCCATTTCTGGCTATGGTGAGAAAGGAAATATCCTCAAATGAAATCTGGAAAGAAGCTTTCTGAGAAACTGCTTAGTGTTCTGTTAATTCATCTCACAGAGTTACATGTGTATTTCGTGGATCTCTTTGCTAGCCTTATTTCTGTGGAATGTGAGAACAGATATTTCGGATCCCATTGATTACTATAGGGCCAAAGGAAATATCCTCCGATAACAAAGAGAAAGAAGCTTTCTGAGAAACTTTTTTGTGTGCTGTGAAATCATCTCACAGAGTTACAGCTTTCCCCTCAAGAATCCTTTCGCTAAGACAGTTCTTGTGGAATAGGCAAGGTGATATTTGGAAGCCCATAGAGGGCTATGTTGAAAAAGGAAATATCCTCAGATGGAATATGGAAAGAAGCTTTCTGAGAAACTGCTTAGTGTTCTGTTAATTCATCTCACAGAGTTACATGTGTATTTCGTGGATCTCTTTGCTAGCCTTATTTCTGTGGAATCTGAGAACAGATACTTCGGTTCCCTTTGAAGACTACAGGGCCAAAGGAAATATCCTCCGATAACAAAAAGAAAGAAGCTTTCTGAGAAACTTCTTTGTGTTCTGTGAAATCATCCCACAGAGTTACAGCTTTCCCCTCAAGAAGCCTTTCGTTAAGACAGTTCTTGTGGAATAGGCAAAGTGATATTTGGAAGCCCATAGAGGGCTATGGTGAAAAAGGAAATATCCTCAGATGAAATCTGGAAAGAAGCTTTCTGAGAAACTGCTTAGTGTTCTGTTAATTCATCTCACAGAGTTACATGTGTATTTCGTGGATCTCTTTGCTAGCCTTATTTCTGTGGAATCTGAGAACAGATATTTCGGATCCCTCTGAAGACTATAGGGCCAAAGGAAATATCCTCCCATAACAAAGAGAAAGAACCTTTCTGAGAAACTTCTTTGTGTTCTGTGAAATCATCTCACAGAGTTTCAGCTTTCTCCTCAAGAAGACTTTCGCTAAGACAGTTCTTGTGGAATTGTCAAAGTGATAGTTGGAAGCCCATATAGGGCTATGGTGAAAAAGGAAATATCCTCAGATGAAATCTGGAAAGAAGCTTTCTGAGAAACTGCTTAGTGTTCTGTTAATTCATCTCACAGAGTTACATGTGTATTTCGTGGATCTCTTTGCTAGCCTTATTTCTGTGGAATCTGAGAACAGATATTTAGGATCCCTTTGAAGACTATAGGGCCACAGGAAATATCCTCTCATAACAAAGAGAAAGAAGCTTTCTGAGAAACTTCTTTGTGTTCTGTGAAATCATCTCACAGAGTTACAGCTTTCCCATCAAGAGCCTTTCGCTAAGACAGTTCTTGTGGAATTGGCAAAGTGATATTTGAAAGCCCATAGAGGGCTATGGTGAAAAAGGAAATATCCTCACAGGAAATCTGGAGAGAAGCTTTCTGAGAAACTGCTTAGTGTTCTGTTAATTCATCTCACAGAGTTACATGTGTATTTCGTGGATCTCTTTGCTAGCCTTATTTCTGTGGAATGTGAGAACAGATATTTCGGATCCCATTGATTACTATAGGGCCAAAGGAAATATCCTCCGATAACAAAGAGAAAGAAGCTTTCTGAGAAACTTTTTTGTGTGCTGTGAAATCATCTCACAGAGTTACAGCGTTCCCCTCAAGAATCCTTTCGCTAAGACAGTTCTTGTGGAATAGGCAAAGTGATATTTGGAAGCCCATAGAGGGCTATGTTGAAAAAGGAAATATCCTCAGATGGAATATGGAAAGAAGCTTTCTGAGAAACTGCTTAGTGTTCTGTTAATTCATCTCACAGAGTTACATCTGTATTTCGTGGATCTCTTTGCTAGCCTTATTTCTGTGGAATCTGAGAACAGATACTTCGGTTCCCTTTGAAGACTACAGGGCCAAAGGAAATATCATCCGATAACAAAGAGAAAGAAGCTTTCTGAGAATCTTCTTTGTGTTCTGTGAAATCATCTCACAGAGTTACAGCTTTCCCCTCAAGAAGCCTTTCGCTAAGACACTTCTTGTGGAATTGGCAAAGTGATATTTGGAAGCCCATAGAGGGCTATGGTGAAAAAGGAAATATAATCCGATGAAATCCGGAAAGAAGCTTTCTGAGAAACTGCTTAGTGTTCTGTTAATTCATCTCACAGAGTTACATGTGTATTTCATGGATCTCTTGGCTAGCCTTATTTCTGTGGAATCTGAGAACAGATATTTCGGATCCCTTTGAAGAGTATAGGGCCAAAGGAAATATCCTCCGATAACAAAGAGAAAGAAGCTTTCTGAGAAACTTCTTTGTGTTCTGTGAAATCATCTCACAGAGTTACAGCTTTCCCCTCAAGAAGCCTTTCGCTAAGACAGTTCTTGTGGAATAGGCAAAGTGATATTTGGAAGCCCATAGAGGGCTATGGTGAAAAAGGAAATATCCTCAGATGAAATCTGGAAAGAAGCTTTCTGAGAAACTGCTTAGTGTTCTGTTAATTCATCTCACAGAGTTACATGTGTATTTCGTGGATCTCTTTGCTAGCCTTATTTCTGTGGAATCTGAGAACAGATATTTCGGGTCCCATTGATGACTATACGGCCAAAGGAAATATCCTCCGATAACAAAGAGAAAGAAGCTTTCTGAGAAACTTCTTTGTGTTCTGTGAAATCATCTCACAGAGTTACAGCTTTCCCATCAAGAGCCTTTCGCTAAGACAGTTCTTGTGGAATTGGCAAGTGATATTTGGAAGCCCATAGAGGGCTATGGTGAAAAAGGAAATATCCTCACAGGAAATCTGGAAAGAAGCTTTCTGAGAAACTGCTTAGTGTTCTGTTAATTCATCTCACAGAGTTACATGTGTATTTCGTGGATTTCTTTGCTAGCCTTATTTCTGTGGAATCTGAGAACAGATATTTCGGATCCCTCTGAAGACTATAGGGCCAAAGGAAATATCCTCCCATAACAAAGAGAAAGAAGCTTTCTGAGAAACTTCTTTGTGTTCTGTGAAATCATCTCACAGAGTTACAGCTTGTCCCTCAAGAAGCCTTTCGCTAAGACAGTTCTTGTGGAATTGGCAAAGTGATATTTGGAAGCCCATAGAGGGCTATGGTGAAAAAGGAAATATCCTCCGATGAAATTCGGAAAGAAGCTTTCTGAGAAACTGCTTAGTGTTCTGTTAATTCATCTCACAGAGTTACATGTGTATTTCGTGGATCTCTTTGCTAGCCTTATTTCTGTGGAATGTGAGAACAGATATTTCGGATCCCATTGATGACTATAGGGCCAAAGGAAATATCCTCCGATAACAAAGAGAAAGAATCTTTCTGAGAAACTTCTTTGTGTTCTGTGAAATCATCTCACAGAGTTACAGCTTTCTGCTCAGGAAGCCTTTCGCTAAGACAGTTCTTGTGGAATTGGCAAAGTGATATTTGCAAGCCCTTAGAGGGCTATGGTGAAAAAGGAAATATCCTCAGATGAAATCTGGAAAGAAGCTTTCTGAGAAACTGCTTAGTGTTCAGTTAATTCGCCTCACAGAGTTACATGTGTATTTCGTGGATCTCTTTGCTAGCCTTATTTCTGTGGAATCTGAGAACAGATATTTCGGATCCCTTTGAAGACTATAGGGCCAAAGGAAGTATCCTCCGATAACAAAGAGAAAGAAGCTTTCTGAGAAACTTCTTTGTGTTCTGTGAAATCATCTCACAGAGTTACAGTTTTCCCCTCAAGAAGCCTTTCGCTAAGACAGTTCTTGTGGAATTGGCAAAGTGATATTTGGAAGCCCATAGAGGGCTATGGTGAAAAAGGAAATATCCTCACAGGAAATCTGGAAAGAAGCATTCTGAGAAACTGCTTAGTGTTCTGTTAATTCATCTCACAGAGTTACATGTGTATTTCGAGGATCTCTTTGCTAGCCTTATTTCTGTGGAATCTGAGAACAGATATTTAGGATCCCTCTGAAGACTATAGGGCCAAAGGAAATATCCTCCGATAACAAAAAGAAAGAAGCTTTCTGAGAAACTTCTTTGTGTTCTGTGAAATCATCTCACAGAGTTACAGCTTTCCCCTCAAGAAGCCTTTCGCTAAGACAGTTCTTGTGGAATAGGCAAAGTGATATTTGGAAGCCCATAGAGGGCTATGGTGAGAAAGGAAATATCCTCAAATGAAATCTGGAAAGAAGCTTTCTGAGAAACTGCTTAGTGTTCTGTTAATTCATCTCACAGAGTTACATGTGTATTTCCTGGATCTCTTTGCTAGCCTTATTTCTGTGGAATCTGAGAACAGATATTTCGGATCCCTTTGAAGACTATAGGGCCACAGGAAATATCCTCTCATAACAAAGAGAAAGAAGCTTTCTGACAAACTTCTTTGTGTTCTGTGAAATCGTCTCAAGGAGTTACAGCTTCCCCTCCAGAAGCCTTTCGGTAAGACAGTTCTTGTGGAATTGGCAAAGTGATATTTGGAAGCCCATAGAGGGCTATGGTGAAAAAGGAAATATCCTCCGATGAAATCTGGAAAGAAGCTTTCTGAGAAACTGCTTAGTGTTCTGTTAATTCATCTCACAGAGTTACATTTGTATTTCGTGGATCTCTTTTCTAGCCTTATTTCTGTGGAATCTGAGAACCGATATTTCGGATCCCTTTGAAGAGTATAGGGCCAAAGGAAATATCCTCCGATAACAAAGAGAAAGAAGCTTTCTGAGAAACTTCTTTGTGTTCTGTGAAATCATCTCACAGAGTTACAGCTTTCCCCTCAAGAAGCCTTTCGCTAAGACAGTTCTTGTGGAATAGGCAAAGTGATATTTGGAAGCCCATAGAGGGCTATGGTGAAAAAGGAAATATCCTCAGATGAAATCTGGAAAGAAGCTTTCTGAGAAACTGCTTAGTGTTCTGTTAATTCATCTCACAGAGTTACATGTGTATTTCGTGGATCTCTTTGCTAGCCTTATTTCTCTGGAATCTGAGAACAGATATTTCGGGTCCCATTGATGACTATACGGCCAAAGGAAATATGCTCCGATAACAAAGAGAAAGAAGCTTTCTGAGAAACTTCTTTGTGTTCTGTGAAATCATCTCACAGAGTTACAGCTTTCCCATCAAGAGCCTTTCGCTAAGACAGTTCTTGTGGAATTGGCAAAGTGATATTTGGAAGCCCATAGAGGGCTATGGTGAAAAAGGAAATATCCTCACAGGAAATCTGGAGAGAAGCTTTCTGAGAAACTGCTTAGTGTTCTGTTAATTCATCTCACAGAGTTACATGTGTATTTCGTGGATCTCTTTGCTAGCCTTATTTCTGTGGAATGTGAGAACAGATATTTCGGATCCCATTGATTACTATAGGGCCAAAGGAAATATCCTCCGATAACAAAGAGAAAGAAGCTTTCTGAGAAACTTTTTTGTGTGCTGTGAAATCATCTCACAGAGTTACAGCTTTCCCCTCAAGAATCCTTTCGCTAAGACAGTTCTTGTGGAATAGGCAAAGTGATATTTGGAAGCCCATAGAGGGCTATGTTGAAAAAGGAAATATCCTCAGATGAAATCTGGAAAGAAGCTTTCTGAGAAACTGCTTAGTGTTCTGTTAATTCATCTCACAGAGTTACATGTGTATTTCGTGGATCTCTTTGCTAGCCTTATTTCTGTGGAATCTGAGAACAGATACTTCGGTTCCCTTTGAAGACTACAGGGCCAAAGGAAATATCATCCGATAACAAAGAGAAAGAAGCTTTCTGAGAATCTTCTTTGTGTTCTGTGAAATCATCTCACAGAGTTACAGCTTTCCCCTCAAGAATCCTTTCGCTAAGACACTTCTTTTGGAATTGGCAAAGTGATATTTGGAAGCCCATAGAGGGCTATGGTGAAAAAGGAAATATCCTCACAGGAAATCTGGAAAGAAGCATTCTGAGAAACTGCTTAGTGTTCTGTTAATTCATCTCACAGAGTTACATGTTTATTTCGAGAATCTCTTTGCAAGCCTTATTTCTGTGGAGTCTGAGAACAGATATTTAGGATCCCTCTGAAGACTATAGGGCCAAAGGAAATATCCTCCGATAACAAAAAGAAAGAAGCTTTCTGAGAAACTTCTTTGTGTTCTGTGAAATCATCCCACAGAGTTACAGCTTTCCCCTCAAGAAGCCTTTCGCTAAGACAGTTCTTGTGGAATTGGCAAAGTGATATTTGGAAGCCCATAGAGGGCTATGGTGAGAAAGGAAATATCCTCACAGGAAATCTGGAAAGAAGCTTTCTGAGAAACTGCTTAGTGTTCTGTTAATTCATCTCACCGAGTGACATGTGTATTTCGTGGATCTCTTTGCTAGCCTTATTTCTGTGGAATGTGAGAACAGATATTTCGGATCCCATTGATGACTATAGGGCCAAAGGAAATATCCTCCGATAACAAAGAGAAAGAATCTTTCTGAGAAACTTCTTTGTGTTCTGTGAAATCATCTCACAGAGTTACAGCTTTCCCCTCAAGAAGCCTTTCGCTAAGACAGTTCTTGTGGAATTGGCAAAGTGATATTTGCAAGCCCTTAGAGGGCTATGGTGAAAAAGGAAATATCCTCAGATGAAATCTGGAAAGAAGCTTTCTGAGAAACTGCTTAGTGTTCAGTTAATTCGCCTCACAGAGTTACATGTGTATTTCGTGGATCTCTTTGCTAGCCTTATTTCTGTGGAATCTGAGAACAGATATTTCGGATCCCTTTGAAGACTATAGGGCCAAAGGAAGTATCCTCCGATAACAAAGAGAAAGAAGCTTTCTGAGAAACTTCTTTGTGTTCTGTGAAATCATCTCACAGAGTTACAGTTTTCCCCTCAAGAAGCCTTTCGCTAAGACAGTTCTTGTGGAATTGGCAAAGTGATATTTGGAAGCCCATAGAGGGCTATGGTGAAAAAGGAAATATCCTCACAGGAAATCTGGAAAGAAGCATTCTGAGAAACTGCTTAGTGTTCTGTTAATTCATCTCACAGAGTTACATGTGTATTTCGAGGATCTCTTTGCTAGCCTTATTTCTGTGGAATCTGAGAACAGATATTTAGGATAACTCTGAAGACTATAGGGCCAAAGGAAATATCCTCCGATAACAAAAAGAAAGAAGCTTTCTGAGAAACTTCTTTGTGTTCTGTGAAATCATCTCACAGAGTTACAGCTTTCCCCTCAAGAAGCCTTTCGCTAAGACAGTTCTTGTGGAATAGGCAAAGTGATATTTGGAAGCCCATAGAGGGCTATGGTGAGAAAGGAAATATCCTCACAGGAAATCTGGAAAGAAGCTTTCTGAGAAACTGCTTAGTGTTCTGTTAATTCATCTCACCGAGTGACATGTGTATTTCGTGGATCTCTTTGCTAGCCTTATTTCTGTGGAATGTGAGAACAGATATTTCGGATCCCATTGATGACTATAGGGCCAAAGGAAATATCCTCCGATAACAAAGAGAAAGAATCTTTCTGAGAAACTTCTTTGTGTTCTGTGAAATCATCTCACAGAGTTACAGCTTTCCCCTCAAGAAGCCTTTCGCTAAGACAGTTCTTGTGGAATTGGCAAAGTGATATTTGCAAGCCCTTAGAGGGCTATGGTGAAAAAGGAAATATCCTCAGATGAAATCTGGAAAGAAGCTTTCTGAGAAACTGCTTAGTGTTCAGTTAATTCGCCTCACAGAGTTACATGTGTATTTCGTGGATCTCTTTGCTAGCCTTATTTCTGTGGAATCTGAGAACAGATATTTCGGATCCCTTTGAAGACTATAGGGCCAAAGGAAGTATCCTCCGATAACAAAGAGAAAGAAGCTTTCTGAGAAACTTCTTTGTGTTCTGTGAAATCATCTCACAGAGTTACAGTTTTCCCCTCAAGAAGCCTTTCGCTAAGACAGTTCTTGTGGAATTGGCAAAGTGATATTTGGAAGCCCATAGAGGGCTATGGTGAAAAAGGAAATATCCTCACAGGAAATCTGGAAAGAAGCATTCTGAGAAACTGCTTAGTGTTCTGTTAATTCATCTCACAGAGTTACATGTGTATTTCGAGGATCTCTTTGCTAGCCTTATTTCTGTGGAATCTGAGAACAGATATTTAGGATAACTCTGAAGACTATAGGGCCAAAGGAAATATCCTCCGATAACAAAAAGAAAGAAGCTTTCTGAGAAACTTCTTTGTGTTCTGTGAAATCATCTCACAGAGTTACAGCTTTCCCCTCAAGAAGCCTTTCGCTAAGACAGTTCTTGTGGAATAGGCAAAGTGATATTTGGAAGCCCATTTCTGGCTATGGTGAGAAAGGAAATATCCTCAAATGAAATCTGGAAAGAAGCTTTCTGAGAAACTGCTTAGTGTTCTGTTAATTCATCTCACAGAGTTACATGTGTATTTCGTGGATCTCTTTGCTAGCCTTATTTCTGTGGAATCTGAGAACAGATATTTAGGATCCCTTTGAAGACTATAGGGCCAAAGGAAATATCCTCCCATAACAAAGAGAAATAAGCTTTCTGAGAAACTTCTTTGTGTTTGTGAAATCATCTCACAGAGTTACAGCTTTCCCCTCAAGAAGCCTTTCGCTAAGACAGTTCTTGTGGAATTGGCAAAGTGATATTTGGAAGCCCATAGAGGGCTATGGTGAAAAAGGAAATATCCTCACAGGAAATCTGTAAAGAAGCTTTCTGAGAAACTGCTTAGTGTTCTGTTAATTCATCTCACAGAGTTACATGTGTGTTTCGTGCATCTCTTTGCTAGCCTTATTTCTGTGGAATCTGAGAACCGATATTTCGGATCCCTTTGAAGACTATAGGGCCAAAGTAAATATCCTCTGATAACAAAGAGAAAGAAGCTTTCTGAGAAACTTCTTTGTGTTCTGTGAAATGATCGCGCAGAGATACAGCTTTCCCCTCAAGAAGCCTTTCGCTAAGACAGTTCTTGTGGAATAGGCAAAGTGATATTTGGAAGCCCATAGAGGGCTATGGTGAAAAAGGAAATATCCTCTGATGAAATCTGGAAAGAAGCTTTCTGAGAAACTGCTTAGTGTTCTGTTAATTCATCTCACAGAGTTACATGTGTATTTCCTGGATCTCTTTGCTAGCCTTATTTCTGTGGAATCTGAGAACAGATATTTCGGATCCCTTTGAAGACTATAGGGCCACAGGAAATATCCTCTCATAACAAAGAGAAAGA
Source organism: Macaca fascicularis (assembly GCF_037993035.2). Lineage (NCBI taxonomy): Eukaryota > Metazoa > Chordata > Mammalia > Primates > Cercopithecidae > Macaca > Macaca fascicularis. The sequence continues at coordinate 46,133,769 of NC_088383.1, read as the reverse complement.
AGCTTTCTGACAAACTTCTTTGTGTTCTGTGAAATCGTCTCAAGGAGTTACAGCTTCCCCTCCAGAAGCCTTTCGCTAAGACAGTTCTTGTGGAATTGGCAAAGTGATATTTGGAAGCCCATAGAGGGCTATGGTGAAAAAGGAAATATCCTCCGATGAAATCTGGAAAGAAGCTTTCTGAGAAACTGCTTAGTGTTCTGTTAATTCATCTCACAGAGTTACATTTGTATTTCGTGGATCTCTTTTCTAGCCTTATTTCTGTGGAATCTGAGAACCGATATTTCGGATCCCTTTGAAGAGTATAGGGCCAAAGGAAATATCCTCCGATAACAAAGAGAAAGAAGCTTTCTGAGAAACTTCTTTGTGTTCTGTGAAATCATCTCACAGAGTTACAGCTTTCCCCTCAAGAAGCCTTTCGATAAGACAGTTCTTGTGGAATAGGCAAAGTGATATTTGGAAGCCCATAGAGGGCTATGGTGAAAAAGGAAATATCCTCAGATGAAATCTGGAAAGAAGCTTTCTGAGAAACTGCTTAGTGTTCTGTTAATTCATCTCACAGAGTTACATGTGTATTTCGTGGATCTCTTTGCTAGCCTTATTTCTCTGGAATCTGAGAACAGATATTTCGGGTCCCATTGATGACTATACGGCCAAAGGAAATATGCTCCGATAACAAAGAGAAAGAAGCTTTCTGAGAAACTTCTTTGTGTTCTGTGAAATCATCTCACAGAGTTACAGCTTTCCCATCAAGAGCCTTTCGCTAAGACAGTTCTTGTGGAATTGGCAAAGTGATATTTGGAAGCCCATAGAGGGCTATGGTGAAAAAGGAAATATCCTCACAGGAAATCTGGAGAGAAGCTTTCTGAGAAACTGCTTAGTGTTCTGTTAATTCATCTCACAGAGTTACATGTGTATTTCGTGGATCTCTTTGCTAGCCTTATTTCTGTGGAATGTGAGAACAGATATTTCGGATCCCATTGATTACTATAGGGCCAAAGGAAATATCCTCCGATAACAAAGAGAAAGAAGCTTTCTGAGAAACTTTTTTGTGTGCTGTGAAATCATCTCACAGAGTTACAGCTTTCCCCTCAAGAATCCTTTCGCTAAGACAGTTCTTGTGGAATAGGCAAAGTGATATTTGGAAGCCCATAGAGGGCTATGTTGAAAAAGGAAATATCCTCAGATGGAATATGGAAAGAAGCTTTCTGAGAAACTGCTTAGTGTTCTGTTAATTCATCTCACAGAGTTACATGTGTATTTCGTGGATCTCTTTGCTAGCCTTATTTCTGTGGAATCTGAGAACAGATACTTCGGTTCCCTTTGAAGACTACAGGGCCAAAGGAAATATCATCCGATAACAAAGAGAAAGAAGCTTTCTGAGAATCTTCTTTGTGTTCTGTGAAATCATCTCACAGAGTTACAGCTTTCCCCTCAAGAAGCCTTTCGCTAAGACACTTCTTTTGGAATTGGCAAAGTGATATTTGGAAGCCCATAGAGGGCTATGGTGAAAAAGGAAATATCCTCACAGGAAATCTGGAAAGAAGCATTCTGAGAAACTGCTTAGTGTTCTGTTAATTCATCTCACAGAGTTACATGTTTATTTCGAGAATCTCTTTGCAAGCCTTATTTCTGTGGAGTCTGAGAACAGATATTTAGGATCCCTCTGAAGACTATAGGGCCAAAGGAAATATCCTCCGATAACAAAAAGAAAGAAGCTTTCTGAGAAACTTCTTTGTGTTCTGTGAAATCATCCCACAGAGTTACAGCTTTCCCCTCAAGAAGCCTTTCGCTAAGACAGTTCTTGTGGAATTGGCAAAGTGATATTTGGAAGCCCATAGAGGGCTATGGTGAAAAAGGAAATATCCTCAGATGAAATCTGGAAAGAAGCTTTCTGAGAAACTGCTTAGTGTTCTGTTAATTCATCTCACAGAGTGACATGTGTATTTCGTGGATCTCTTTGCTAGCCTTATTTCTGTAGAATGTGAGAACAGATATTTCGGATCCCATTGATGACTATAGGGCCAAAGGAAATATCCTCCGATAACAAAGAGAAAGAATCTTTCTGAGAAACTTCTTTGTGTTCTGTGAAATCATCTCACAGAGTTACAGCTTTCCCCTCAAGAAGCCTTTCGCTAAGACAGTTCTTGTGGAATTGGCAAAGTGATATTTGCAAGCCCTTAGAGGGCTATGGTGAAAAAGGAAATATCCTCAGATGAAATCTGGAAAGAAGCTTTCTGAGAAACTGCTTAGTGTTCAGTTAATTCGCCTCACAGAGTTACATGTGTATTTCGTGGATCTCTTTGCTAGCCTTATTTCTGTGGAATCTGAGAACAGATATTTCGGATCCCTTTGAAGACTATAGGGCCAAAGGAAGTATCCTCCGATAACAAAGAGAAAGAAGCTTTCTGAGAAACTTCTTTGTGTTCTGTGAAATCATCTCACAGAGTTACAGTTTTCCCCTCAAGAAGCCTTTCGCTAAGACAGTTCTTGTGGAATTGGCAAAGTGATATTTGGAAGCCCATAGAGGGCTATGGTGAAAAAGGAAATATCCTCACAGGAAATCTGGAAAGAAGCATTCTGAGAAACTGCTTAGTGTTCTGTTAATTCATCTCACAGAGTTACATGTGTATTTCGAGGATCTCTTTGCTAGCCTTATTTCTGTGGAATCTGAGAACAGATATTTAGGATCCCTCTGAAGACTATAGGGCCAAAGGAAATATCCTCCGATAACAAAAAGAAAGAAGCTTTCTGAGAAACTTCTTTGTGTTCTGTGAAATCATCTCACAGAGTTACAGCTTTCCCCTCAAGAAGCCTTTCGCTAAGACAGTTCTTGTGGAATAGGCAAAGTGATATTTGGAAGCCCATTTCTGGCTATGGTGAGAAAGGAAATATCCTCAAATGAAATCTGGAAAGAAGCTTTCTGAGAAACTGCTTAGTGTTCTGTTAATTCATCTCACAGAGTTACATGTGTATTTCGTGGATCTCTTTGCTAGCCTTATTTCTGTGGAATGTGAGAACAGATATTTCGGATCCCATTGATTACTATAGGGCCAAAGGAAATATCCTCCGATAACAAAGAGAAAGAAGCTTTCTGAGAAACTTTTTTGTGTGCTGTGAAATCATCTCACAGAGTTACAGCTTTCCCCTCAAGAATCCTTTCGCTAAGACAGTTCTTGTGGAATAGGCAAGGTGATATTTGGAAGCCCATAGAGGGCTATGTTGAAAAAGGAAATATCCTCAGATGGAATATGGAAAGAAGCTTTCTGAGAAACTGCTTAGTGTTCTGTTAATTCATCTCACAGAGTTACATGTGTATTTCGTGGATCTCTTTGCTAGCCTTATTTCTGTGGAATCTGAGAACAGATACTTCGGTTCCCTTTGAAGACTACAGGGCCAAAGGAAATATCCTCCGATAACAAAAAGAAAGAAGCTTTCTGAGAAACTTCTTTGTGTTCTGTGAAATCATCCCACAGAGTTACAGCTTTCCCCTCAAGAAGCCTTTCGTTAAGACAGTTCTTGTGGAATAGGCAAAGTGATATTTGGAAGCCCATAGAGGGCTATGGTGAAAAAGGAAATATCCTCAGATGAAATCTGGAAAGAAGCTTTCTGAGAAACTGCTTAGTGTTCTGTTAATTCATCTCACAGAGTTACATGTGTATTTCGTGGATCTCTTTGCTAGCCTTATTTCTGTGGAATCTGAGAACAGATATTTCGGATCCCTCTGAAGACTATAGGGCCAAAGGAAATATCCTCCCATAACAAAGAGAAAGAACCTTTCTGAGAAACTTCTTTGTGTTCTGTGAAATCATCTCACAGAGTTTCAGCTTTCTCCTCAAGAAGACTTTCGCTAAGACAGTTCTTGTGGAATTGTCAAAGTGATAGTTGGAAGCCCATATAGGGCTATGGTGAAAAAGGAAATATCCTCAGATGAAATCTGGAAAGAAGCTTTCTGAGAAACTGCTTAGTGTTCTGTTAATTCATCTCACAGAGTTACATGTGTATTTCGTGGATCTCTTTGCTAGCCTTATTTCTGTGGAATCTGAGAACAGATATTTAGGATCCCTTTGAAGACTATAGGGCCACAGGAAATATCCTCTCATAACAAAGAGAAAGAAGCTTTCTGACAAACTTCTTTGTGTTCTGTGAAATCATCTCACAGAGTTACAGCTTTCCCATCAAGAGCCTTTCGCTAAGACAGTTCTTGTGGAATTGGCAAAGTGATATTTGAAAGCCCATAGAGGGCTATGGTGAAAAAGGAAATATCCTCACAGGAAATCTGGAGAGAAGCTTTCTGAGAAACTGCTTAGTGTTCTGTTAATTCATCTCACAGAGTTACATGTGTATTTCGTGGATCTCTTTGCTAGCCTTATTTCTGTGGAATGTGAGAACAGATATTTCGGATCCCATTGATTACTATAGGGCCAAAGGAAATATCCTCCGATAACAAAGAGAAAGAAGCTTTCTGAGAAACTTTTTTGTGTGCTGTGAAATCATCTCACAGAGTTACAGCGTTCCCCTCAAGAATCCTTTCGCTAAGACAGTTCTTGTGGAATAGGCAAAGTGATATTTGGAAGCCCATAGAGGGCTATGTTGAAAAAGGAAATATCCTCAGATGGAATATGGAAAGAAGCTTTCTGAGAAACTGCTTAGTGTTCTGTTAATTCATCTCACAGAGTTACATCTGTATTTCGTGGATCTCTTTGCTAGCCTTATTTCTGTGGAATCTGAGAACAGATACTTCGGTTCCCTTTGAAGACTACAGGGCCAAAGGAAATATCATCCGATAACAAAGAGAAAGAAGCTTTCTGAGAATCTTCTTTGTGTTCTGTGAAATCATCTCACAGAGTTACAGCTTTCCCCTCAAGAAGCCTTTCGCTAAGACACTTCTTGTGGAATTGGCAAAGTGATATTTGGAAGCCCATAGAGGGCTATGGTGAAAAAGGAAATATCCTCCGATGAAATCCGGAAAGAAGCTTTCTGAGAAACTGCTTAGTGTTCTGTTAATTCATCTCACAGAGTTACATGTGTATTTCGTGGATCTCTTGGCTAGCCTTATTTCTGTGGAATCTGAGAACAGATATTTCGGATCCCTTTGAAGAGTATAGGGCCAAAGGAAATATCCTCCGATAACAAAGAGAAAGAAGCTTTCTGAGAAACTTCTTTGTGTTCTGTGAAATCATCTCACAGAGTTACAGCTTTCCCCTCAAGAAGCCTTTCGCTAAGACAGTTCTTGTGGAATAGGCAAAGTGATATTTGGAAGCCCATAGAGGGCTATGGTGAAAAAGGAAATATCCTCAGATGAAATCTGGAAAGAAGCTTTCTGAGAAACTGCTTAGTGTTCTGTTAATTCATCTCACAGAGTTACATGTGTATTTCGTGGATCTCTTTGCTAGCCTTATTTCTGTGGAATCTGAGAACAGATATTTCGGGTCCCATTGATGACTATACGGCCAAAGGAAATATCCTCCGATAACAAAGAGAAAGAAGCCTTCTGAGAAACTTCTTTGTGTTCTGTGAAATCATCTCACAGAGTTACAGCTTTCCCATCAAGAGCCTTTCGCTAAGACAGTTCTTGTGGAATTGGCAAGTGATATTTGGAAGCCCATAGAGGGCTATGGTGAAAAAGGAAATATCCTCACAGGAAATCTGGAAAGAAGCTTTCTGAGAAACTGCTTAGTGTTCTGTTAATTCATCTCACAGAGTTACATGTGTATTTCGTGGATTTCTTTGCTAGCCTTATTTCTGTGGAATCTGAGAACAGATATTTCGGATCCCTCTGAAGACTATAGGGCCAAAGGAAATATCCTCCCATAACAAAGAGAAAGAAGCTTTCTGAGAAACTTCTTTGTGTTCTGTGAAATCATCTCACAGAGTTACAGCTTGTCCCTCAAGAAGCCTTTCGCTAAGACAGTTCTTGTGGAATTGGCAAAGTGATATTTGGAAGCCCATAGAGGGCTATGGTGAAAAAGGAAATATCCTCCGATGAAATTCGGAAAGAAGCTTTCTGAGAAACTGCTTAGTGTTCTGTTAATTCATCTCACAGAGTTACATGTGTATTTCGTGGATCTCTTTGCTAGCCTTATTTCTGTGGTATGTGAGAACAGATATTTCGGATCCCATTGATGACTATAGTTCCAAAGGAAATATCCTCCGATAACAAAGAGAAAGAATCTTTCTGAGAAACTTCTTTGTGTTCTGTGAAATCATCTCACAGAGTTACAGCTTTCTGCTCAGGAAGCCTTTCGCTAAGACAGTTCTTGTGGAATTGGCAAAGTGATATTTGCAAGCCCTTAGAGGGCTATGGTGAAAAAGGAAATATCCTCAGATGAAATCTGGAAAGAAGCTTTCTGAGAAACTGCTTAGTGTTCAGTTAATTCGCCTCACAGAGTTACATGTGTATTTCGTGGATCTCTTTGCTAGCCTTATTTCTGTGGAATCTGAGAACAGATATTTCGGATCCCTTTGAAGACTATAGGGCCAAAGGAAGTATCCTCCGATAACAAAGAGAAAGAAGCTTTCTGAGAAACTTCTTTGTGTTCTGTGAAATCATCTCACAGAGTTACAGTTTTCCCCTCAAGAAGCCTTTCGCTAAGACAGTTCTTGTGGAATTGGCAAAGTGATATTTGGAAGCCCATAGAGGGCTATGGTGAAAAAGGAAATATCCTCACAGGAAATCTGGAAAGAAGCATTCTGAGAAACTGCTTAGTGTTCTGTTAATTCATCTCACAGAGTTACATGTGTATTTCGAGGATCTCTTTGCTAGCCTTATTTCTGTGGAATCTGAGAACAGATATTTAGGATCCCTCTGAAGACTATAGGGCCAAAGGAAATATCCTCCGATAACAAAAAGAAAGAAGCTTTCTGAGAAACTTCTTTGTGTTCTGTGAAATCATCTCACAGAGTTACAGCTTTCCCCTCAAGAAGCCTTTCGCTAAGACAGTTCTTGTGGAATAGGCAAAGTGATATTTGGAAGCCCATAGAGGGCTATGGTGAGAAAGGAAATATCCTCAAATGAAATCTGGAAAGAAGCTTTCTGAGAAACTGCTTAGTGTTCTGTTAATTCATCTCACAGAGTTACATGTGTATTTCGTGGATCTCTTTGCTAGCCTTATTTCTGTGGAATCTGAGAACAGATATTTAGGATCCCTATGAAGACTATAGGGCCAAAGGAAATATCCTCCCATAACAAAAAGAAAGAAGCTTTCTGAGAAACTTCTTTGTGTTCTGTGAAATCATCTCACAGAGTTACAGCTTTCCCCTCAAGAAGCCTTTCGCTAAGACAGTTCTTGTGGAATTGGCAAAGTGATATTTGGAAGCCCATAGAGGGTTATGGTGAAAAAGGAAATATCCTCACAGGAAATCTGGAAAGAAGCTTTCTGAGAAACTGCTTAGTGTTCTGTTAATTCATCTCACAGAGTTACATTGTGTTTCGTGCATCTCTTTGCCAGCCTTATTTCTGTGGAATCTGAGAACCGATATTTCGGATCCCTTTGAAGACTATAGGGCCAAAGTAAATATCCTCTGATAACAAAGAGAAAGAAGCTTTCTGAGAAACTTCTTTGTGTTCTGTGAAATCGTCTCAAGGAGTTACAGCTTCCCCTCCAGAAGCCTTTCGCTAAGACAGTTCTTGTGGAATTGGCAAAGTGATATTTGGAAGCCCATAGAGGGCTATGGTGAAAAAGGAAATATCCTCCGATGAAATCTGGAAAGAAGCTTTCTGAGAAACTGCTTAGTGTTCTGTTAATTCATCTCACAGAGTTACATTTGTATTTCGTGGATCTCTTTTCTAGCCTTATTTCTGTGGAATCTGAGAACCGATATTTCGGATCCCTTTGAAGAGTATAGGGCCAAAGGAAATATCCTCCGATAACAAAGAGAAAGAAGCTTTCTGAGAAACTTCTTTGTGTTCTGTGAAATCATCTCACAGAGTTACAGCTTTCCCCTCAAGAAGATTTTCGCTAAGACAGTTCTTGTGGAATAGGCAAAGTGATATTTGGAAGCCCATAGAGGGCTATGGTGAAAAAGGAAATATCCTCAGATGAAATCTGGAAAGAAGCTTTCTGAGAAACTGCTTAGTGTTCTGTTAATTCATCTCACAGAGTTACATGTGTATTTCGTGGATCTCTTTGCTAGCCTTATTTCTCTGGAATCTGAGAACAGATATTTCGGGTCCCATTGATGACTATACGGCCAAAGGAAATATGCTCCGATAACAAAGAGAAAGAGGCTTTCTGAGAAACTTCTTTGTGTTCTGTGAAATCATCTCACAGAGTTACAGCTTTCCCATCAAGAGCCTTTCGCTAAGACAGTTCTTGTGGAATTGGCAAAGTGATATTTGGAAGCCCATAGAGGGCTATGGTGAAAAAGGAAATATCCTCAAAGGAAATCTGGAGAGAAGCTTTCTGAGAAACTGCTTAGTGTTCTGTTAATTCATCTCACAGAGTTACATGTGTATTTCGTGGATCTCTTTGCTAGCCTTATTTCTGTGGAATGTGAGAACAGATATTTCGGATCCCATTGATTACTATAGGGCCAAAGGAAATATCCTCCGATAACAAAGAGAAAGAAGCTTTCTGAGAAACTTTTTTGTGTGCTGTGAAATCATCTCACAGAGTTACAGCTTTCCCCTCAAGAAGCCTTTCGCTAAGACACTTCTTTTGGAATTGGCAAAGTGATATTTGGAAGCCCATAGAGGGCTATGGTGAAAAAGGAAATATCCTCACAGGAAATCTGGAAAGAAGCATTCTGAGAAACTGCTTAGTGTTCTGTTAATTCATCTCACAGAGTTACATGTGTATTTCGAGAATCTCTTTGCAAGCCTTATTTCTGTGGAGTCTGAGAACAGATATTTAGGATCCCTCTGAAGACTATAGGGCCAAAGGAAATATCCTCCGATAACAAAAAGAAAGAAGCTTTCTGAGAAACTTCTTTGTGTTCTGTGAAATCATCCCACAGAGTTACAGCTTTCCCCTCAAGAAGCCTTTCGTAAGACAGTTCTTGTGGAATAGGCAAAGTGATATTTGGAAGCCCATAGAGGGCTATGGTGAAAAAGGAAATATCCTCAGATGAAATCTGGAAAGAAGCTTTCTGAGAAACTGCTTAGTGTTCTGTTAATTCATCTCACAGAGTTACATGTGTATTTCGTGGATCTCTTTGCTAGCCTTATTTCTGTGGAATCTGAGAACAGATATTTCGGATCCCTCTGAAGACTATAGGGCCAAAGGAAATATCCTCTCATAACAAAGAGAAAGAAGCTTTCTGACAAACTTCTTTGTGTTCTGTGAAATCGTCTCAAGGAGTTACAGCTTCCCCTCCAGAAGCCTTTCGCTAAGACAGTTCTTGTGGAATTGGCAAAGTGATATTTGGAAGCCCATAGAGGGCTATGGTGAAAAAGGAAATATCCTCCGATGAAATCTGGAAAGAAGCTTTCTGAGAAACTGCTTAGTGTTCTGTTAATTCATCTCACAGAGTTACATTTGTATTTCGTGGATCTCTTTTCTAGCCTTATTTCTGTGGAATCTGAGAACCGATATTTCGGATCCCTTTGAAGAGTATAGGGCCAAAGGAAATATCCTCCGATAACAAAGAGAAAGAAGCTTTCTGAGAAACTTCTTTGTGTTCTGTGAAATCATCTCACAGAGTTACAGCTTTCCCCTCAAGAAGATTTTCGCTAAGACAGTTCTTGTGGAATAGGCAAAGTGATATTTGGAAGCCCATAGAGGGCTATGGTGAAAAAGGAAATATCCTCAGATGAAATCTGGAAAGAAGCTTTCTGAGAAACTGCTTAGTGTTCTGTTAATTCATCTCACAGAGTTACATGTGTATTTCGTGGATCTCTTTGCTAGCCTTATTTCTCTGGAATCTGAGAACAGATATTTCGGGTCCCATTGATGACTATACGGCCAAAGGAAATATGCTCCGATAACAAAGAGAAAGAAGCTTTCTGAGAAACTTCTTTGTGTTCTGTGAAATCATCTCACAGAGTTACAGCTTTCCCATCAAGAGCCTTTCGCTAAGACAGTTCTTGTGGAATTGGCAAAGTGATATTTGGAAGCCCATAGAGGGCTATGGTGAAAAAGGAAATATCCTCACAGGAAATCTGGAGAGAAGCTTTCTGAGAAACTGCTTAGTGTTCTGTTAATTCATCTCACAGAGTTACATGTGTATTTCGTGGATCTCTTTGCTAGCCTTATTTCTGTGGAATGTGAGAACAGATATTTCGGATCCCATTGATTACTATAGGGCCAAAGGAAATATCCTCCGATAACAAAGAGAAAGAAGCTTTCTGAGAAACTTTTTTGTGTGCTGTGAAATCATCTCACAGAGTTACAGCTTTCCCCTCAAGAAGCCTTTCGCTAAGACACTTCTTTTGGAATTGGCAAAGTGATATTTGGAAGCCCATAGAGGGCTATGGTGAAAAAGGAAATATCCTCACAGGAAATCTGGAAAGAAGCATTCTGAGAAACTGCTTAGGGTTCTGTTAATTCATCTCACAGAGTTACATGTGTATTTCGAGAATCTCTTTGCAAGCCTTATTTCTGTGGAGTCTGAGAACAGATATTTAGGATCCCTCTGAAGACTATAGGGCCAAAGGAAATATCCTCCGATAACAAAAAGAAAGAAGCTTTCTGAGAAACTTCTTTGTGTTCTGTGAAATCATCCCACAGAGTTACAGCTTTCCCCTCAAGAAGCCTTTCGTAAGACAGTTCTTGTGGAATAGGCAAAGTGATATTTGGAAGCCCATAGAGGGCTATGGTGAAAAAGGAACTATGCTCAGATGAAATCTGGAAAGAAGCTTTCTGAGAAACTGCTTAGTGTTCTGTTAATTCATCTCACAGAGTTACATGTGTATTTCGTGGATCTCTTTGCTAGCCTTATTTCTGTAGAATCTGAGAACAGATATTTCGGATCCCTCTGAAGACTATAGGGCCAAAGGAAATATCCTCCCATAACAAAGAGAAAGAACCTTTCTGAGAAACTTCTTTGTGTTCTGTGAAATCATCTCACAGAGTTTCAGCTTTCTCCTCAAGAAGACTTTCGCTAAGACAGTTCTTGTGGAATTGTCAAAGTGATAGTTGGAAGCCCATAGAGGGCTATGGTGAAAAAGGAAATATCCTCAGATGAAATCTGGAAAGAAGCTTTCTGAGAAACTGCTTAGTGTTCTGTTAATTCATCTCACAGAGTTACATGTGTATTTCGTGGATCTCTTTGCTAGCCTTATTTCTGTGGAATCTGAGAACAGATATTTAGGATCCCTTTGAAGACTATAGGGCCACAGGAAATATCCTCTCATAACAAAGAGAAAGAAGCTTTCTGACAAACTTCTTTGTGTTCTGTGAAATCGTCTCAAGGAGTTACAGCTTCCCCTCAAGAAGCCTTTCGCTAAGACAGTTCTTGTGGAATTGGCAAAGTGATATTTGGAAGCCCATAGAGGGCTATGGTGAAAAAGGAAATATCCTCCGATGAAATCCGGAAAGAAGCTTTCTGAGAAACTGCTTAGTGTTCTGTTAATTCATCTCACAGAGTTACATGTGTATTTCGTGGATCTCTTGGCTAGCCTTATTTCTGTGGAATCTGAGAACAGATATTTCGGATCCCTTTGAAGACTATAGGGCCAAAGGAAATATCCTCCGATAACAAAGAGAAAGAAGCTTTCTGACAAACTTCTTTGTGTTCTGTGAAATCATCTCACAGAGTTACAGCTTTCCCCTCAAGAAGCCTTTCGCTAAGACAGTTCTTGTGGAATAGGCAAAGTGATATTTGGAAGCCCATAGAGGGCTATGGTGAAAAAGGAAATATCCTCAGATGAAATCTGGAAAGAAGCTTTCTGAGAAACTGCTTAGTGTTCTGTTAATTCATCTCACAGAGTTACATGTGTATTTCGTGGATCTCTTTGCTAGCCTTATTTCTGTGGAATCTGAGAACAGATATTTCGGGTCCCATTGATGACTATACGGCCAAAGGAAATATCCTCCGATAACAAAGAGAAAGAAGCTTTCTGAGAAACTTCTTTGTGTTCTGTGAAATCATCTCACAGAGTTACAGCTTTCCCATCAAGAGCCTTTCGCTAAGACAGTTCTTGTGGAATTGGCAAAGTGATATTTGGAAGCCCATAGAGGGCTATGGTGAAAAAGGAAATATCCTCACAGGAAATCTGGAAAGAAGCTTTCTGAGAAACTGCTTAGTGTTCTCTTAATTCATCTCACAGAGTGACATGTGTATTTCGTGGATCTCTTTGCTAGCCTTATTTCTGTGGAATCTGAGAACAGATATTTCGGATCCCTCTGAAGACTATAGGGCCAAAGGAAATATCCTCCCATAAAAAAGAGAAAGAAGCTTTCTGAGAAACTTCTTTGTGTTCTGTGAAATCATCTCACAGAGTTACAGCTTTCCCCTCAAGAAGCCTTTCGCTAAGACAGTTCTTGTGGAATTGGCAAAGTGATATTTGGAAGCCCATAGAGGGCTATGGTGAAAAAGGAAATATCCTCCGATGAAATTCGGAAAGTAGCTTTCTGAGAAACTGCTTAGTGTTCTGTTAATTCATCTCACAGAGTGACATGTGTATTTCGTGGATCTCTTTGCTAGCCTTATTTCTGTGGAATGTGAGAACAGATATTTCGGATCCCATTGATGACTATAGGGCCAAAGGAAATATCCTCCGATAACGAAGAGAAAGAATCTTTCTGAGAAACTTCTTTGTGTTCTGTGAAATCATCTCACAGAGTTACAGCTTTCCCCTCAAGAAGCCTTTCGCTAAGACAGTTCTTGTGGAATTGGCAAAGTGATATTTGCAAGCCCTTAGAGGGCTATGGTGAAAAAGGAAATATCCTCAGATGAAATCTGGAAAGAAGCTTTCTGAGAAACTGCTTAGTGTTCAGTTAATTCGCCTCACAGAGTTACATGTGTATTTCGTGGATCTCTTTGCTAGCCTTATTTCTGTGGAATCTGAGAACAGATATTTAGGATCCCTTTGAAGACTATAGGGCCAAAGGAAGTATCCTCCGATAACAAAGAGAAAGAAGCTTTCTGAGAAACTTCTTTGTGTTCTGTGAAATCATCTCACAGAGTTACAGTTTTCCCCTCAAGAAGCCTTTCGCTAAGACAGTTCTTGTGGAATTGGCAAAGTGATATTTGGAAGCCCATAGAGGGCTATGGTGAAAAAGGAAATATCCTCACAGGAAATCTGGAAAGAAGCATTCTGAGAAACTGCTTAGTGTTCTGTTAATTCATCTCACAGAGTTACATGTGTATTTCGAGGATCTCTTTGCTAGCCTTATTTCTGTGGAATCTGAGAACAGATATTTAGGATCCCTCTGAAGACTATAGGGCCAAAGGAAATATCCTCCGATAACAAAAAGAAAGAAGCTTTCTGAGAAACTTCTTTGTGTTCTGTGAAATCATCTCACAGAGTTACAGCTTTCCCCTCAAGAAGCCTTTCGCTAAGACAGTTCTTGTGGAATTGGCAAAGTGATATTTGGAAGCCCATAGAGGGCTATGGTGAAAAAGGAAATATCCTCCGATGAAATCCGGAAAGAAGCTTTCTGAGAAACTGCTTAGTGTTCTGTTAATTCATCTCACAGAGTTACATGTGTATTTCGTGGATCTCTTTGCTAGCCTTATTTCTGTGGAATCTGAGAACAGATATTTCGGATCCCTCTGAAGACTATAGGGCCAAAGGATGTCCTCCGATAAAGAAGAGAAAGAAGCTTTCTGAGAAACTCCTTTGTGTTCTGTGAAATCATCTCAAGGAGTTACAGCTTGCCCTCCAGAAGCCTTTCGCTAAGAGAGTTCTTGTGGAATTGGCAAAGTGATATTTGGAAGCCCATAGAGGGCTATGGTGAAAAAGGAAATATCCTCCGATGAAATCTGGAAAGAAGCTTTCTGAGAAACTGCTTAGTGTTCTGTTAATTCATCTCACAGAGTTATATGTGTATTTCGTGGATCTCTTTGCTAGCCTTATTTCTGGGGAATCTGAGAACCGATATTTCGGATCCCTTTGAAGACCATACGGCCAAAGGAAATATCAGGACAAAACAAAGAGAAAGAAGCTTTCTGAGAAACTTCTTTGTGTTCTGTGAAATCATCTCACAGAGTTACACCTTTCCCCTCAAGAAGCCTTTCGCTAAGACAGTTCTTGTGGAATTGGCAAAGTGATATTTGGAAGCCCATAGAGGGCTATGGTGAAAAAGGAAATATCCTCCGATGAAATCTGGAAAGAAGCTTTCTGAGAAACTGCTTAGTGTTCTGTTAATTCATCTCAGTGAGTTACATGTGTATTTCGTGGATCTCTTTGGTAGCCTTATTTCTGTGGAATCTGAGAACAGATATTTCGGATCCCTTTGAAGACTATAGGGCCAAAGGAAATATCCTCCCATAACAAAGAGAAAGAAGCTTTATGGCAAATTTCTTTGTGTTCTGTGAAATCATCTCAAGTAGTTACAGCTTCCCCTCCAGAAGCCTTTCGCTAAGACAGTTCTTGTGGAATTGGCAAAGTGATATTTGGAAGCCCATAGAGGGCTATGGTGAAAAAGGAAATATCCTCCGATGAAATCTGGAAAGAAGCTTTCTGAGTAACTGCTTAGTGTTCTGTTAATTCATCTCACAGAGTTACATGTGTATTTCGTGGATCTCTTTGCTAGCCTTATTTCTGTGGAATCTGAGAACCGATATTTCGGATCCCTTTGAAGAGTATAGGGCCAAAGGAAATATCCTCCGATAACAAAGAGAAAGAATCTTTCTGAGAAACTTCTTTGTGTTCTGTGAAATCATCTTACAGAGTTACAGCTTTCCCCTCAAGAAGCCTTTCGCTATGACAGTTATTGTGGAATTGGCAAAGTGATATTTGGAAGCCCATAGAGGGCTATGGGAAAAAGAAATATCCTCCGATGAAATCTGGAAAGAAGCTTTCTGAGAAACTGCTTAGTGTTCTGTTAATTCATCTCACAGAGTTACATGTGTATTTCGTGGATCTCTTGGCTAGCCTTAATTATGTGGAATCTGAGAACACATATTTCGGAACCCTTTGTAGACTATAGGGCCAAAGGAAATATCAGGCCAAAACAAAGAGAAAGAAGCTTTCTGAGAAACTTCTTTGTGTTCTGTGAAATCATCTCACAGAGTTACAGCTTTCCCCTCAAGAAGCCTTTCGCTAAGACAGTTCTTGTGGAATTGGCAAAGTGATATTTGCAAGCCCTTAGAGGGCTATGGTGAAAAAGGAAATATCCTCAGATGAAATCTGGAAAGAAGCTTTCTGAGAAACTGCTTAGTGTTCTGTTAATTCATCTCACAGAGTTACATGTGTATTTCGTGGATCTCTTTGCTAGCCTTATTTCTGTGGAATCTGAGAACAGATATTTCGGATCCCTTTGATGAATATAGGGCCAATGGAAATATCCTCCGATAACAAAAAGAAAGAAGCTTTCTGAGAAACTTCTTTGTGTTCTGTGAAATCATCTCACAGAGTTACAGCTTTCCCTTCAAGAAGCCTTTCGCTAAGACAGTTCTTGTGGAATAGGCAAAGTGATATTTGGAAGCCCATAGAGGGCTATGGTGAAAAAGGAAATATCCTCAGATGAAATCTGGAAAGAAGCTTTCTGAGAAACTGCTTAGTTTTCTGTTAATTCATCTCACAGTGTTACATGTGTATTTCGTGGATCTCTTTGCTAGCCTTATTTCTGTGGAATCTGAGAACAGATATTTCGTATCCCTTTGAAGACTATAGGGCCAAAGGAAATATCCTCCCATAACAAAGAGAAAGAAGCTTTCTGAGAAACTTCTTTGTGTTCTGTGAAATCATCTCACAGAGTTACAGCTTTCCCCTCAAGAAGCCTTTCGCTAAGACAGTTCTTGTGGAATTGGCAAAGTGATATTTGGAAGACCTTAGAGGGCTATGGTGAAAAAGGAAATATCCTCAGATGAAATCTGGAAAGAAGCTTTCTGAGAAACTGCTTAGTGTTCTGTTAATTCATCTCACAGAGTTACATGTGTATTTCGTGGATCTCTTTGCTATCCTTATTTCTGTGGAATCTGGGAACAGATATTTCGGGTCCCCTTGATGACTATAGGGCCAAAGGAAATATGCTCCAATAACAAAGAGAAAGAAGCTTTCTGAGAAACTTCTTTGTGTTTGTGAAATCATCTCACAGAGTTACAGCTTTCTCCTCAAGAAGCCTTTCTCTAAGACAGTTCTTGTGGAATTGGCAAAGTGATATTTGGAAGCCCATAGAGGGCTATGGTGAAAAAGGAAATATCCTCACAGGAAATCTGGAAAGAAGCTTTCTGAGAAACTGCTTAGTGTTCTGTTAATTCACTTAACAGAGTTACATGTGTGTTTCGTGCATCTCTTTGCTAGCCTTATTTCTGTGGAATCTGAGAACAGATATTTCGGATCCCTTTGAAGACTATAGGGCCAAAGTAAATATCCTCTCATAACAAAGAGAAAGAAGCTTTCTGACAAACTTCTTTGTGTTCTGTGAAATCATCTCAAAGAGTTACAGCTTTCCCCTCAAGAAGCCTTTCGCTAAGACAGTTCTTGTGGAATAGGCAAAGTGATATTTGGAAGCCCATAGAGGGCTATGGTGAAAAAGGAAATATCCTCTGATGAAATCTGGAAAGAAGCTTTCTGAGAAACTGCTTAGTGTTCTGTTAATTCATCTCACAGAGTTACATGTGTATTTCGTGGATCTCTTTGCTAGCCTTATTTCTGTGGAATCTGAGAACAGATATTTCGGATCCCTTTGAAGACTATAGGGCCAAAGGAAATATCCTCTCATAACAAAGAGAAAGAAGCTTTCTGACAAACTTCTTTGTGTTCTGTGAAATCATCTCAAGGAGTTACAGCTTCCCCTCCGGAAGCCTTTCGCTAAGACAGTTCTTGTGGAATTGGCAAAGTGATATTTGGAAGCCCATAGAGGGCTATGGTGAAAAAGGAAATATCCTCCGATGAAATCTGGAAAGAAGCTTTCTGAGAAACTGCTTAGTGTTCTGTTAATTCATCTCACAGAGTTACATGTGTATTTCGTGGATCTCTTTGCTAGCCTTATTTCTGTGGAATCTGAGAACCGATATTTCGGATCCCTTTGAAGAGTATAGGGCCAAAGGAAATATCCTCCGATAACAAAGAGAAAGAAGCTTTCTGAGAAACTTCTTTGTGTTCTGTGAAATCATCTCACAGAGTTACAGCTTTCTCCTCAAGAAGACTTTCGCTAAGACAGTTCTTGTGGAATTGTCAAAGTGATATTTGGAAGCCCATAGAGGGCTATGGTGAAAAAGGAAATATCCTCAGATGAAATCTGGAAAGAAGCTTTCTGAGAAACTGCTTAGTGTTCTGTTAATTCATCTCACAGAGCTACATGTGTATTTCGTGGATCTCTTTGCTAGCCTTATTTCTGTGGAATCTGAGAACAGATATTTCGGATCCCTCTGAAGACTATAGGGCCAAAGGAAATATCCTTCGATAACAAACAGAAAGAAGCTTTCTGAGAAACTTCTTTGTGTTCTGTGAAATCATCTCACAGAGTTACAGCTTTCCCCTCAAGAAGCCTTTCGCTAAGACAGTTCTTGTGGAATTGGCAAAGTGATATTTGGAAGCCCATAGAGGGCTATGGTGAAAAAGGAAATATCCTCTGATGAAATCTGGAAAGAAGCTTTCTGAGAAACTGCTTAGTGTTCTGTTAATTCATCTCACAGAGTTACATGTGCATTTCGTGGATCTCTTTGCTAGCCTTATTTCTGTGGAATATGAGAACAGATATTTCGGATCCCATTGATGACTATAGGGCCAAAGGAAATATCCTCCGATAACAAAGAGAAAGAAGCTTTCTGAGAAACTTCTTTGTGTTCTGTGAAATCATCTCAAAGAGTTACAGCTTTCCCCTCAAGAAGCCATTCGCTAAGACAGTTCTTGTGGAATTGGCAAAGTGATATTTGCAAGCCCTTAGAGGGCTATGGTGAAAAAGGAAATATCCTCAGATGAAATCTGGAAAGAAGCTTTCTGAGAAACTGCTTAGTGTTCTGTTAATTCATCTCACAGAGTTACATGTGTATTTCGTGGATCTCTTTGCTAGCCTTATTTCTGTGGAATCTGAGAACAGATATTTCGGATCCCTTTGAAGACTATAGGGCCAAAGGAAATATCCTCCGATAACAAAGATAAAGAAGCTTTCTGAGAAACTTCTTTGTGTTCTGTGAAATCATCTCACAGAGTTACAGTTTTCCCCTCAAGAAGCCTTTCGCTAAGACAGTTCTTGTGGAATTGGCAAAGTGATATTTGGAAGCCCATAGAGGGCTATGGTGAAAAAGGAAATATCCTCCGATGAAATCTGGAAAGAAGCTTTCTGAGAAACTGCTTAGTGTTCTGTTAATTCATCTCACAGAGTTACATGTGTATTTCGTGGATCTCTTTGCTAGCCTTATTTCTGTGGAATCTGAGAACCGATATTTCGGATCCCTTTGAAGAGTATAGGGCCAAAGGAAATATCCTCCGATAACAAAGAGAAAGAATCTTTCTGAGAAACTTCTTTGTGTTCTGTGAAATCATCTTACAGAGTTACAGCTTTCCCCTCAAGAAGCCTTTCGCTATGACAGTTATTGTGGAATTGGCAAAGTGATATTTGGAAGCCCATAGAGGGCTATGGGAAAAAGAAATATCCTCCGATGAAATCTGGAAAGAAGCTTTCTGAGAAACTGCTTAGTGTTCTGTTAATTCATCTCACAGAGTTACATGTGTATTTCGTGGATCTCTTGGCTAGCCTTAATTATGTGGAATCTGAGAACACATATTTCGGAACCCTTTGTAGACTATAGGGCCAAAGGAAATATCAGGCCAAAACAAAGAGAAAGAAGCTTTCTGAGAAACTTCTTTGTGTTCTGTGAAATCATCTCACAGAGTTACAGCTTTCCCCTCAAGAAGCCTTTCGCTAAGACAGTTCTTGTGGAATTGGCAAAGTGATATTTGCAAGCCCTTAGAGGGCTATGGTGAAAAAGGAAATATCCTCAGATGAAATCTGGAAAGAAGCTTTCTGAGAAACTGCTTAGTGTTCTGTTAATTCATCTCACAGAGTTACATGTGTATTTCGTGGATCTCTTTGCTAGCCTTATTTCTGTGGAATCTGAGAACAGATATTTCGGATCCCTTTGATGAATATAGGGCCAATGGAAATATCCTCCGATAACAAAAAGAAAGAAGCTTTCTGAGAAACTTCTTTGTGTTCTGTGAAATCATCTCACAGAGTTACAGCTTTCCCTTCAAGAAGCCTTTCGCTAAGACAGTTCTTGTGGAATAGGCAAAGTGATATTTGGAAGCCCATAGAGGGCTATGGTGAAAAAGGAAATATCCTCAGATGAAATCTGGAAAGAAGCTTTCTGAGAAACTGCTTAGTTTTCTGTTAATTCATCTCACAGTGTTACATGTGTATTTCGTGGATCTCTTTGCTAGCCTTATTTCTGTGGAATCTGAGAACAGATATTTCGTATCCCTTTGAAGACTATAGGGCCAAAGGAAATATCCTCCCATAACAAAGAGAAAGAAGCTTTCTGAGAAACTTCTTTGTGTTCTGTGAAATCATCTCACAGAGTTACAGCTTTCCCCTCAAGAAGCCTTTCGCTAAGACAGTTCTTGTGGAATTGGCAAAGTGATATTTGGAAGACCTTAGAGGGCTATGGTGAAAAAGGAAATATCCTCAGATGAAATCTGGAAAGAAGCTTTCTGAGAAACTGCTTAGTGTTCTGTTAATTCATCTCACAGAGTTACATGTGTATTTCGTGGATCTCTTTGCTATCCTTATTTCTGTGGAATCTGAGAACAGATATTTCGGGTCCCCTTGATGACTATAGGGCCAAAGGAAATATGCTCCAATAACAAAGAGAAAGAAGCTTTCTGAGAAACTTCTTTGTGTTTGTGAAATCATCTCACAGAGTTACAGCTTTCTCCTCAAGAAGCCTTTCTCTAAGACAGTTCTTGTGGAATTGGCAAAGTGATATTTGGAAGCCCATAGAGGGCTATGGTGAAAAAGGAAATATCCTCACAGGAAATCTGGAAAGAAGCTTTCTGAGAAACTGCTTAGTGTTCTGTTAATTCACTTAACAGAGTTACATGTGTGTTTCGTGCATCTCTTTGCTAGCCTTATTTCTGTGGAATCTGAGAACAGATATTTCGGATCCCTTTGAAGACTATAGGGCCAAAGTAAATATCCTCTCATAACAAAGAGAAAGAAGCTTTCTGACAAACTTCTTTGTGTTCTGTGAAATCATCTCAAAGAGTTACAGCTTTCCCCTCAAGAAGCCTTTCGCTAAGACAGTTCTTGTGGAATAGGCAAAGTGATATTTGGAAGCCCATAGAGGGCTATGGTGAAAAAGGAAATATCCTCTGATGAAATCTGGAAAGAAGCTTTCTGAGAAACTGCTTAGTGTTCTGTTAATTCATCTCACAGAGTTACATGTGTATTTCGTGGATCTCTTTGCTAGCCTTATTTCTGTGGAATCTGAGAACAGATATTTCGGATCCCTTTGAAGACTATAGGGCCAAAGGAAATATCCTCTCATAACAAAGAGAAAGAAGCTTTCTGACAAACTTCTTTGTGTTCTGTGAAATCATCTCAAGGAGTTACAGCTTCCCCTCCGGAAGCCTTTCGCTAAGACAGTTCTTGTGGAATTGGCAAAGTGATATTTGGAAGCCCATAGAGGGCTATGGTGAAAAAGGAAATATCCTCCGATGAAATCTGGAAAGAAGCTTTCTGAGAAACTGCTTAGTGTTCTGTTAATTCATCTCACAGAGTTACATGTGTATTTCGTGGATCTCTTTGCTAGCCTTATTTCTGTGGAATCTGAGAACCGATATTTCGGATCCCTTTGAAGAGTATAGGGCCAAAGGAAATATCCTCCGATAACAAAGAGAAAGAAGCTTTCTGAGAAACTTCTTTGTGTTCTGTGAAATCATCTCACAGAGTTACAGCTTTCTCCTCAAGAAGACTTTCGCTAAGACAGTTCTTGTGGAATTGTCAAAGTGATATTTGGAAGCCCATAGA
This sequence comes from Macaca fascicularis, assembly GCF_037993035.2. Lineage (NCBI taxonomy): Eukaryota > Metazoa > Chordata > Mammalia > Primates > Cercopithecidae > Macaca > Macaca fascicularis. The sequence continues at coordinate 46,112,746 of NC_088383.1, read as the reverse complement.
GGGCTATGGTGAAAAAGGAAATATCCTCAGATGAAATCTGGAAAGAAGCTTTCTGAGAAACTGCTTAGTGTTCTGTTAATTCATCTCACAGAGTTACATGTGTATTTCGTGGATCTCTTTGCTAGCCTTATTTCTGTGGAATCTGAGAACAGATATTTCGGATCCCTTTGAAGACTATAGGGCCAAAGGAAATATCCTCCGATAACAAAGATAAAGAAGCTTTCTGAGAAACTTCTTTGTGTTCTGTGAAATCATCTCACAGAGTTACAGTTTTCCCCTAAAGAAGCCTTTCGCTAAGACAGTTCTTGTGGAATTGGCAAAGTGATATTTGGAAGCCCATAGAGGGCTATGGTGAAAAAGGAAATATCCTCACAGGAAATCTGGAAAGAAGCTTTCTGAGAAACTGCTTAGTGTTCTGTTAATTCCTCTCACAGAGTTACATGTGTAGTTCGTGGATCTCTTTGCTAGCCTTATTTCTGTGGAATCTGAGAACAGATATTTCGGATCCCTTTGAAGACTATAGGGCCAAAGGAATTATCCTCCCATAACAAAGAGAAAGAATCTTTCTGAGAAACTTCTTTGTGTTCTGTGAAATCATCTCACAGAGTTACAGCTTTCCCCTCAAGAAGCCTTTCGCTAAGACAGTTCTTGTGGAATTGGCAAAGTGATATTTGGAAGACCTTAGAGGGCTATGGTGAAAAAGGAAATATCCTCAGATGAAATCTGGAAAGAAGCTTTCTGAGAAACTGCTTAGTGTTCTGTTAATTCATCTCAAAGAGTTACATGTGTATTTCGTGGATCTCTTTGCTAGCCTTATTTCTCTGGAATCTGAGAACGGATATTTCGGGTCCCCTTGATGACTATAGGGCCAAAGGAAATATCCTCCGATAACAAAGAGAAAGAAGCTTTTTGAGAAACTTCTTTGTGTTTGGCAAATCATCTCACTGAGTTACAGCTTTCCCTTCAAGAAGCCTTTCGCTAAGACAGTTCTTGTGGAATTGGCAAAGTGATATTTGGAAGCCCCTAGAGGGCTATGGTGAAAAAGGTAATATCCTCCGATGAAATCTGGAAAGAAGCTTTCTGAGAAACTGCTTAGTGTTCTGTTAATTCATCTCACAGAGTTACATGTGTGTTTCGTGCATCTCTTTGCTAGCCTTATTTCTGTGGAATCTGAGAACCGATATTTCGGATCCCTTTGAAGACTATAGGGCCAAAGTAAATATCCTCTGATAACAAAGAAAAAGAAGCTTTCTGAGAAACTTCTTTGTGTTCTGTGAAATCATCTCACAGAGTTACAGCTTTCCCCTCAAGAAGCCTTTCGCTAAGACAGTTCTTGTGGAATAGGCAAAGTGATATTTGGAAGCCCATACAGGGCTACGGTGAAAAAGGAAATATCCTCTGATGAAATCTGGAAAGAAGCTTTCTGAGAAACTGCTTAGTGTTCTGTTAATTCATCTCACAGAGTTACATGTGTATTTCGTGGATCTCTTTGCTAGCCTTATTTCTGTGGAATCTGAGAACAGATATTTCGGATCCCTTTGAAGACTATAGGGCCACAGGAAATATCCTCTCATAACAAAGAGAAAGAAGCTTTCTGACAAACTTCTTTGTGTTCTGTGAAATCATCTCAAGGAGTTACAGCTTCCCCTCCAGAAGCCTTTCGCTAAGACAGTTCTTGTGGAATTGGCAAAGTGATATTTGGAAGCCCATAGAGGGCTATGGTGAAAAAGGAAATATCCTCCGATGAAATCTGGAAAGAAGCTTTCTGAGAAACTGCTTAGTGTTCTGTTAATTCATCTAACAGAGTTACATATGTATTTCGTGGATCTCTTTGCTAGCCTTATTTCTATGGAATCTGAGAACCGATATTTCGGATCCCTTTGAAGAGTATAGGGCCAAAGGAAATATCCTCCAATAAAAAAGAGAAAGAAGCTTTCTGAGAAACTTCTTTGTGTTATGTGAAATCATCTCACAGAGTTACAGCTTTCCCCTCAAGAAGCCTTTCGCTAAGACAGTTCTTGTGGAATTGGCAAAGTGATATTTGGAAGCCCATAGAGGGCTATGGTGAAAAAGGAAATATCCTCAGATGAAATCTGGAAAGAAACTTTCTGAGAAACTGCTTAGTGTTCTGTTAATTCATCGCACAGAGTTACATGCGTATTTCGTGGATCTCTTTGCTAGCCTTATTTCTGTGGAATCTGAGAACAGATATTTCGGGTCCCCTTGATGACTATAGGGCCAAAGGAAATATCCTCCAATAACAAAGAGAAAGAAGCTTTCTGAGAAACTTCTTTGTGTTTGTGAAATCATCTCACAGAGTTACAGCTTTCCCCTAAAGAAGCCTTTCGCTAAGACAGTTCTAGTGGAATTGGCAAAGTGATATTTGGAAGCCCATAGAGGGCTGTGGTGAAAAAGGAAGTATCCTCACAGGAAATCTGGAAAGAAGCTTTCTGAGAAACTGCTTAGTGTTCTGTTAATTCACTTAACAGAGTTACATGTGTGTTTCGTGCATCTCTTTGCTAGCCTTATTTCTGTGGAATCTGAGAACAGATATTTCGGTTCCCTTTGAAGACTATAGGGCCAAAGTAAATATCCTCTGATAACAAAGAGAAAGAAGCTTTCTGAGAAACTTCTTTGTGTTCTGTGAAATCATCTCAAAGAGTTACAGCTTTCCCCTCAAGAAGCCTTTCGCTAAGACAGTTCTTATGGAATAGGGAAAGTGATATTTGGAAGCCCATAGAGGGCTATGGTGAAAAAGGAAATATCCTCTGATGAAATCTGGAAAGAAGCTTTCTGAGAAACTGCTTAGTGTTCTGTTAATTCATCTCACAGAGTTACATGTGTATTTTGTGGATCTGTTTGCTAGCCTTATTTCTGTGGAATCTGAGAATAGATATTTCGGATCCCTTTGAAGACTATAGGGCCAAAGGAAATATCCTCTCATAACAAAGAGAAAGAAGCTTTCTGACAAACTTCTTTGTGTTCTGTGAAATCATCTCAAGGAGTTACAGCTTCCCCTCCGGAAGCCTTTCGCTAAGACAGTTCTTGTGGAATTGGCAAAGTGATATTTGGAAGCCCATAGAGGGCTATGGTGAAAAAGGAAATATCCTCCGATGAAATCTGGAAAGAAGCTTTCTGAGAAACTGCTTAGTGTTCTGTTAATTCATCTCACAGAGTTACATGTGTATTTCGTGGATCTCTTTGCTAGCCTTATTTCTGTGGAATCTGAGAACCGATATTTCGGATCCCTTTGAAGAGTATAGGGCCAAAGGAAATATCCTCCGATAACAAAGAGAAAGAAGCTTTCTGAGAAACTTCTTTGTGTTCTGTGAAATCATCTCACAGAGTTACAGCTTTGCCCTCAAGAAGCCTTTCGCTATGACAGTTCTTGTGGAATTGGCAAAGTGATATTTCGAAGCCCATAGCGGGCTATGGTGAAAAAGGAAATATCCTCACAGGAAATCTGGAAAGCAGCTTTCTGAGAAACTGCTTTGTGTTCTGTTAATTCATCTCAAAGAGTTACATGTGTATTTCGTGGATCTCTTTGCTAGCCTTATTTCTGTGGAATCTGAGAACAGATATTTCGGATCCCTTTGAAGAGTATAGGGCCAAAGGAAATATCCTCCCATAACAAAGAGAAAGAAGCTTTCTGAGAAACTTCTTTGTGTTCTGTGAAATCATCTCACAGAGTTACAGCTTTCTCCTCAAGAAGACTTTCGCTAAGACAGTTCTTGTGGAATTGTCAAAGTGATATTTGGAAGCCCATAGAGGGCTATGGTGAAAAAGGAAATATCCTCAGATGATATCTGGAAAGAAGCTTTCTGAGAAACTGCTTAGTGTTCTGTTAATTCATCTCACGGAGCTACATGTGTATTTCGTGGATCTCTTTGCTAGCCTTATTTCTGTGGAATCTGAGAACAGATATTTCGGATCCCTCTGAAGACAATAGGGCCAAAGGAAATATCCTTCGATAACAAACAGAAAGAAGCTTTCTGAGAAACTTCTTTGTGTTCTGTGAAATCATCTCACAGAGTTACAGCTTTCCCCTCAAGAAGCCTTTCGCTAAGACAGTTCTTGTGGAATTGGCAAAGTGATATTTGCAAGCCCTTAGAGGGCTATGGTGAAAAAGGAAATATCCTCAGATGAAATCTGGAAAGAAGCTTTCTGAGAAACTGCTTAGTGTTCTGTTAATTCATCTCACAGAGTTACATGTGTATTTCGTGGATCTCTTTGCTAGCCTTATTTCTGTGGAATCTGAGAACAGATGTTTCGGATCCCTTTGAAGACTATAGGGCCAAAGGAAATAACCTCCGATAACAAAGAGAAAGAAGCTTTCTGAGAAACTTCTTTGTGTTCTGTGAAATCATCTCACAGAGTTACAGTTTTCCCCTCAAGAAGCCTTTCGCTAAGACAGTTCTTGTGGAATTGGCAAAGTGATATTTGGAAGCCCATAGAGGGCTATGGTGAAAAAGGAAATATCCTCACAGGAAATCTGGAAAGAAGCTTTCTGAGAAACTGCTTAGTGTTCTGTTAATTCATCTCACAGAGTTACATGTGTAGTTCGTGGATCTCTTTGCTAGCCTTATTTCTGTGGAATCTGAGAACAGATATTTCGGATCCCTTTGAAGACTATAGGGCCAAAGGAAATATCCTCCCATAACAAAGAGAAAGAATCTTTCTGAGAAACTTCTTTGTGTTCTGTGAAATCATCTCACAGAGTTACAGCTTTCCCCTCAAGAAGCCTTTCGCTAAGACAGTTCTTGTGGAATTGGCAAAGTGATATTTGGAAGCCCATAGAGGGCTATGGTGAAAAAGGAAATATCCTCCGATGAAATCTGGAAAGAAGCTTTCTGAGAAACTGCTTAGTGTTCTGTTAATTCATCTCACAGAGTTACATGTGTGTTTCGTGCATCTCTTTGCTAGCCTTATTTCTGTGGAATCTGAGAACCGATATTTCGGATCCCTTTGAAGACTATAGGGCCAAAGTAAATATCCTCTGATAACAAAGAAAAAGAAGCTTTCTGAGAAACTTCTTTGTGTTCTGTGAAATCATCTCACAGAGTTACAGCTTTCCCCTCAAGAAGCCTTTCGCTAAGACAGTTCTTGTGGAATAGGCAAAGTGATATTTGGAAGCCCATAGAGGGCTACGGTGAAAAAGGAAATATCCTCTGATGAAATCTGGAAAGAAGCTTTCTGAGAAACTGCTTAGTGTTCTGTTAATTCATCTCACAGAGTTACATGTGTATTTCGTGGATCTCTTTGCTAGCCTTATTTCTGTGGAATCTGAGAACAGATATTTCGGATCCCTTTGAAGACTGTAGGGCCAAAGGAAATATCCTCTCATAACAAAGAGAAAGAAGCTTTCTGACAAACTTCTTTGTGTTCTGTGAAATCATCTCAAGGAGTTACAGCTTCCCCTCCAGAAGCCTTTCGCTAAGACAGTTCTTGTGGAATTGGCAAAGTGATATTTGGAAGCCCATAGAGGGCTATGGTGAAAAAGGAAATATCCTCCGATGAAATCTGGAAAGAAGCTTTCTGAGAAACTGCTTAGTGTTCTGTTAATTCATCTAACAGAGTTACATATGTATTTCGTGGATCTCTTTGCTAGCCTTATTTCTGTGGAATCTGAGAACCGATATTTCGGATCCCTTTGAAGAGTATAGGGCCAAAGGAAATATCCTCCGATAAAAAAGAGAAAGAAGCTTTCTGAGAAACTTCTTTGTGTTCTGTGAAATCATCTCACAGAGTTACAGCTTTCCCCTCAAGAAGCCTTTCGCTAAGACAGTTCTTGTGGAATTGGCAAAGTGATATTTGGAAGCCCATAGAGGGCTATGGTGAAAAAGGAAATATCCTCACAGGAAATCTGGAAAGAAGCTTTCTGAGAAACTGCTTAGTGTTCTGTTAATTCACTTAACAGAGTTACATGTGTGTTTCGTGCATCTCTTTGCTAGCCTTATTTCTGTGGAATCTGAGAACAGATATTTCGGATCCCTTTGAAGACTATAGGGCCAAAGTAAATATCCTCTGATAACAAAGAGAAAGAAGCTTCCTGAGAAACTTCTTTGTGTTCTGTGAAATCATCTCAAAGAGTTACAGCTTTCCCCTCAAGAAGCCTTTCGCTAAGACAGTTCTTGTGGAATAGGCAAAGTGATATTTGGAAGCCCATAGAGGGCTATGGTGAAAAAGGAAATATCCTCTGATGAAATCTGGAAAGAAGCTTTCTGAGAAACTGCTTAGTGTTCTGTTAATTCATCTCACAGAGTTACATGTGTATTTCGTGGATCTCTTTGCTAGCCTTATTTCTGTGGAATCTGAGAACAGATATTTCGGATCCCTTTGAAGACTATAGGGCCAAAGGAAATAACCTCTCATAACAAAGAGAAAGAAGCTTTCTGACAAACTTCTTTGTGTTCTGTGAAATCATCTCAAGGAGTTACAGCTTCCCCTCCGGAAGCCTTTCGCTAAGACAGTTCTTGTGGAATTGGCAAAGTGATATTTGGAAGCCCATAGAGGGCTATGGTGAAAAAGGAAATATCCTCCGATGAAATCTGGAAAGAAGCTTTCTGAGAAACTGCTTAGTGTTCTGTTAATTCATCTCACAGAGTTACATGTGTATTTCGTGGATCTCTTTGCTAGCATTATTTCTGAGGAATCTGAGAACCGATATTTCGGATCCCTTTGAAGAGTATAGGGCCAAAGGAAATATCCTCCGATAACAAAGAGAAAGAAGCTTTCTGAGAAACTTCTTTGTGTTCTGTGAAATCATCTCACAGAGTTACAGCTTTGCCCTCAAGAAGCCTTTCGCTATGACAGTTCTTGTGGAATTGGCAAAGTGATATTTCGAAGCCCATAGCGGGCTATGGTGAAAAAGGAAATATCCTCACAGGAAATCTGGAAAGAAGCTTTCTGAGAAACTGCTTTGTGTTCTGTTAATTCATCTCAAAGAGTTACATGTGTATTTCGTGGATCTCTTTGCTAGCCTTATTTCTGTGGAATCTGAGAACAGATATTTCGGATCCCTTTGAAGAGTATAGGGCCAAAGGAAATATCCTCCCATAACAAAGAGAAAGAAGCTTTCTGAGAAACTTCTTTGTGTTCTGTGAAATCATCTCACAGAGTTACAGCTTTCTCCTCAAGAAGACTTTCGCTAAGACAGTTCTTGTGGAATTGTCAAAGTGATATTTGGAAGCCCCTAGAGGGCTATGGTGAAAAAGGAAATATCCTCAGATGAAATCTGGAAAGAAGCTTTCTGAGAAACTGCTTAGTGTTCTGTTAATTCCTCTCACAGAGTTACATGTGTAGTTCGTGGATCTCTTTGCTAGCCTTATTTCTGTGGAATCTGAGAACAGATATTTCGGATCCCTTTGAAGACTATAGGGCCAAAGGAATTATCCTCCCATAACAAAGAGAAAGAATCTTTCTGAGAAACTTCTTTGTGTTCTGTGAAATCATCTCACAGAGTTACAGCTTTCCCCTCAAGAAGCCTTTCGCTAAGACAGTTCTTGTGGAATTGGCAAAGTGATATTTGGAAGACCTTAGAGGGCTATGGTGAAAAAGGAAATATCCTCAGATGAAATCTGGAAAGAAGCTTTCTGAGAAACTGCTTAGTGTTCTGTTAATTCATCTCAAAGAGTTACATGTGTATTTCGTGGATCTCTTTGCTAGCCTTATTTCTCTGGAATCTGAGAACGGATATTTCGGGTCCCCTTGATGACTATAGGGCCAAAGGAAATATCCTCCGATAACAAAGAGAAAGAAGCTTTTTGAGAAACTTCTTTGTGTTTGGCAAATCATCTCACTGAGTTACAGCTTTCCCTTCAAGAAGCCTTTCGCTAAGACAGTTCTTGTGGAATTGGCAAAGTGATATTTGGAAGCCCCTAGAGGGCTATGGTGAAAAAGGTAATATCCTCCGATGAAATCTGGAAAGAAGCTTTCTGAGAAACTGCTTAGTGTTCTGTTAATTCATCTCACAGAGTTACATGTGTGTTTCGTGCATCTCTTTGCTAGCCTTATTTCTGTGGAATCTGAGAACCGATATTTCGGATCCCTTTGAAGACTATAGGGCCAAAGTAAATATCCTCTGATAACAAAGAAAAAGAAGCTTTCTGAGAAACTTCTTTGTGTTCTGTGAAATCATCTCACAGAGTTACAGCTTTCCCCTCAAGAAGCCTTTCGCTAAGACAGTTCTTGTGGAATAGGCAAAGTGATATTTGGAAGCCCATACAGGGCTACGGTGAAAAAGGAAATATCCTCTGATGAAATCTGGAAAGAAGCTTTCTGAGAAACTGCTTAGTGTTCTGTTAATTCATCTCACAGAGTTACATGTGTATTTCGTGGATCTCTTTGCTAGCCTTATTTCTGTGGAATCTGAGAACAGATATTTCGGATCCCTTTGAAGACTATAGGGCCACAGGAAATATCCTCTCATAACAAAGAGAAAGAAGCTTTCTGACAAACTTCTTTGTGTTCTGTGAAATCATCTCAAGGAGTTACAGCTTCCCCTCCAGAAGCCTTTCGCTAAGACAGTTCTTGTGGAATTGGCAAAGTGATATTTGGAAGCCCATAGAGGGCTATGGTGAAAAAGGAAATATCCTCCGATGAAATCTGGAAAGAAGCTTTCTGAGAAACTGCTTAGTGTTCTGTTAATTCATCTAACAGAGTTACATATGTATTTCGTGGATCTCTTTGCTAGCCTTATTTCTATGGAATCTGAGAACCGATATTTCGGATCCCTTTGAAGAGTATAGGGCCAAAGGAAATATCCTCCAATAAAAAAGAGAAAGAAGCTTTCTGAGAAACTTCTTTGTGTTATGTGAAATCATCTCACAGAGTTACAGCTTTCCCCTCAAGAAGCCTTTCGCTAAGACAGTTCTTGTGGAATTGGCAAAGTGATATTTGGAAGCCCATAGAGGGCTATGGTGAAAAAGGAAATATCCTCAGATGAAATCTGGAAAGAAACTTTCTGAGAAACTGCTTAGTGTTCTGTTAATTCATCGCACAGAGTTACATGCGTATTTCGTGGATCTCTTTGCTAGCCTTATTTCTGTGGAATCTGAGAACAGATATTTCGGGTCCCCTTGATGACTATAGGGCCAAAGGAAATATCCTCCAATAACAAAGAGAAAGAAGCTTTCTGAGAAACTTCTTTGTGTTTGTGAAATCATCTCACAGAGTTACAGCTTTCCCCTAAAGAAGCCTTTCGCTAAGACAGTTCTAGTGGAATTGGCAAAGTGATATTTGGAAGCCCATAGAGGGCTGTGGTGAAAAAGGAAGTATCCTCACAGGAAATCTGGAAAGAAGCTTTCTGAGAAACTGCTTAGTGTTCTGTTAATTCACTTAACAGAGTTACATGTGTGTTTCGTGCATCTCTTTGCTAGCCTTATTTCTGTGGAATCTGAGAACAGATATTTCGGTTCCCTTTGAAGACTATAGGGCCAAAGTAAATATCCTCTGATAACAAAGAGAAAGAAGCTTTCTGAGAAACTTCTTTGTGTTCTGTGAAATCATCTCAAAGAGTTACAGCTTTCCCCTCAAGAAGCCTTTCGCTGAGACAGTTCTTATGGAATAGGGAAAGTGATATTTGGAAGCCCATAGAGGGCTATGGTGAAAAAGGAAATATCCTCTGATGAAATCTGGAAAGAAGCTTTCTGAGAAACTGCTTAGTGTTCTGTTAATTCATCTCACAGAGTTACATGTGTATTTTGTGGATCTGTTTGCTAGCCTTATTTCTGTGGAATCTGAGAATAGATATTTCGGATCCCTTTGAAGACTATAGGGCCAAAGGAAATATCCTCTCATAACAAAGAGAAAGAAGCTTTCTGACAAACTTCTTTGTGTTCTGTGAAATCATCTCAAGGAGTTACAGCTTCCCCTCCGGAAGCCTTTCGCTAAGACAGTTCTTGTGGAATTGGCAAAGTGATATTTGGAAGCCCATAGAGGGCTATGGTGAAAAAGGAAATATCCTCCGATGAAATCTGGAAAGAAGCTTTCTGAGAAACTGCTTAGTGTTCTGTTAATTCATCTCACAGAGTTACATGTGTATTTCGTGGATCTCTTTGCTAGCCTTATTTCTGTGGAATCTGAGAACCGATATTTCGGATCCCTTTGAAGAGTATAGGGCCAAAGGAAATATCCTCCGATAACAAAGAGAAAGAAGCTTTCTGAGAAACTTCTTTGTGTTCTGTGAAATCATCTCACAGAGTTACAGCTTTGCCCTCAAGAAGCCTTTCGCTATGACAGTTCTTGTGGAATTGGCAAAGTGATATTTCGAAGCCCATAGCGGGCTATGGTGAAAAAGGAAATATCCTCACAGGAAATCTGGAAAGCAGCTTTCTGAGAAACTGCTTTGTGTTCTGTTAATTCATCTCAAAGAGTTACATGTGTATTTCGTGGATCTCTTTGCTAGCCTTATTTCTGTGGAATCTGAGAACAGATATTTCGGATCCCTTTGAAGAGTATAGGGCCAAAGGAAATATCCTCCCATAACAAAGAGAAAGAAGCTTTCTGAGAAACTTCTTTGTGTTCTGTGAAATCATCTCACAGAGTTACAGCTTTCTCCTCAAGAAGACTTTCGCTAAGACAGTTCTTGTGGAATTGTCAAAGTGATATTTGGAAGCCCATAGAGGGCTATGGTGAAAAAGGAAATATCCTCAGATGATATCTGGAAAGAAGCTTTCTGAGAAACTGCTTAGTGTTCTGTTAATTCATCTCACGGAGCTACATGTGTATTTCGTGGATCTCTTTGCTAGCCTTATTTCTGTGGAATCTGAGAACAGATATTTCGGATCCCTCTGAAGACAATAGGGCCAAAGGAAATATCCTTCGATAACAAACAGAAAGAAGCTTTCTGAGAAACTTCTTTGTGTTCTGTGAAATCATCTCACAGAGTTACAGCTTTCCCCTCAAGAAGCCTTTCGCTAAGACAGTTCTTGTGGAATTGGCAAAGTGATATTTGCAAGCCCTTAGAGGGCTATGGTGAAAAAGGAAATATCCTCAGATGAAATCTGGAAAGAAGCTTTCTGAGAAACTGCTTAGTGTTCTGTTAATTCATCTCACAGAGTTACATGTGTATTTCGTGGATCTCTTTGCTAGCCTTATTTCTGTGGAATCTGAGAACAGATGTTTCGGATCCCTTTGAAGACTATAGGGCCAAAGGAAATAACCTCCGATAACAAAGAGAAAGAAGCTTTCTGAGAAACTTCTTTGTGTTCTGTGAAATCATCTCACAGAGTTACAGTTTTCCCCTCAAGAAGCCTTTCGCTAAGACAGTTCTTGTGGAATTGGCAAAGTGATATTTGGAAGCCCATAGAGGGCTATGGTGAAAAAGGAAATATCCTCACAGGAAATCTGGAAAGAAGCTTTCTGAGAAACTGCTTAGTGTTCTGTTAATTCATCTCACAGAGTTACATGTGTAGTTCGTGGATCTCTTTGCTAGCCTTATTTCTGTGGAATCTGAGAACAGATATTTCGGATCCCTTTGAAGACTATAGGGCCAAAGGAAATATCCTCCCATAACAAAGAGAAAGAATCTCTCTGAGAAACTTCTTTGTGTTCTGTGAAATCATCTCACAGAGTTACAGCTTTCCCCTCAAGAAGCCTTTCGCTAAGACAGTTCTTGTGGAATTGGCAAAGTGATATTTGGAAGCCCATAGAGGGCTATGGTGAAAAAGGAAATATCCTCCGATGAAATCTGGAAAGAAGCTTTCTGAGAAACTGCTTAGTGTTCTGTTAATTCATCTCACAGAGTTACATGTGTGTTTCGTGCATCTCTTTGCTAGCCTTATTTCTGTGGAATCTGAGAACCGATATTTCGGATCCCTTTGAAGACTATAGGGCCAAAGTAAATATCCTCTGATAACAAAGAAAAAGAAGCTTTCTGAGAAACTTCTTTGTGTTCTGTGAAATCATCTCACAGAGTTACAGCTTTCCCCTCAAGAAGCCTTTCGCTAAGACAGTTCTTGTGGAATAGGCAAAGTGATATTTGGAAGCCCATAGAGGGCTACGGTGAAAAAGGAAATATCCTCTGATGAAATCTGGAAAGAAGCTTTCTGAGAAACTGCTTAGTGTTCTGTTAATTCATCTCACAGAGTTACATGTGTATTTCGTGGATCTCTTTGCTAGCCTTATTTCTGTGGAATCTGAGAACAGATATTTCGGATCCCTTTGAAGACTGTAGGGCCAAAGGAAATATCCTCTCATAACAAAGAGAAAGAAGCTTTCTGACAAACTTCTTTGTGTTCTGTGAAATCATCTCAAGGAGTTACAGCTTCCCCTCCAGAAGCCTTTCGCTAAGACAGTTCTTGTGGAATTGGCAAAGTGATATTTGGAAGCCCATAGAGGGCTATGGTGAAAAAGGAAATATCCTCCGATGAAATCTGGAAAGAAGCTTTCTGAGAAACTGCTTAGTGTTCTGTTAATTCATCTAACAGAGTTACATATGTATTTCGTGGATCTCTTTGCTAGCCTTATTTCTGTGGAATCTGAGAACCGATATTTCGGATCCCTTTGAAGAGTATAGGGCCAAAGGAAATATCCTCCGATAAAAAAGAGAAAGAAGCTTTCTGAGAAACTTCTTTGTGTTCTGTGAAATCATCTCACAGAGTTACAGCTTTCCCCTCAAGAAGCCTTTCGCTAAGACAGTTCTTGTGGAATTGGCAAAGTGATATTTGGAAGCCCATAGAGGGCTATGGTGAAAAAGGAAATATCCTCACAGGAAATCTGGAAAGAAGCTTTCTGAGAAACTGCTTAGTGTTCTGTTAATTCACTTAACAGAGTTACATGTGTGTTTCGTGCATCTCTTTGCTAGCCTTATTTCTGTGGAATCTGAGAACAGATATTTCGGATCCCTTTGAAGACTATAGGGCCAAAGTAAATATCCTCTGATAACAAAGAGAAAGAAGCTTCCTGAGAAACTTCTTTGTGTTCTGTGAAATCATCTCAAAGAGTTACAGCTTTCCCCTCAAGAAGCCTTTCGCTAAGACAGTTCTTGTGGAATAGGCAAAGTGATATTTGGAAGCCCATAGAGGGCTATGGTGAAAAAGGAAATATCCTCTGATGAAATCTGGAAAGAAGCTTTCTGAGAAACTGCTTAGTGTTCTGTTAATTCATCTCACAGAGTTACATGTGTATTTCGTGGATCTCTTTGCTAGCCTTATTTCTGTGGAATCTGAGAACAGATATTTCGGATCCCTTTGAAGACTATAGGGCCAAAGGAAATATCCTCTCATAACAAAGAGAAAGAAGCTTTCTGACAAACTTCTTTGTGTTCTGTGAAATCATCTCAAGGAGTTACAGCTTCCCCTCCGGAAGCCTTTCGCTAAGACAGTTCTTGTGGAATTGGCAAAGTGATATTTGGAAGCCCATAGAGGGCTATGGTGAAAAAGGAAATATCCTCCGATGAAATCTGGAAAGAAGCTTTCTGAGAAACTGCTTAGTGTTCTGTTAATTCATCTAACAGAGTTACATATGTATTTCGTGGATCTCTTTGCTAGCATTATTTCTGAGGAATCTGAGAACCGATATTTCGGATCCCTTTGAAGAGTATAGGGCCAAAGGAAATATCCTCCGATAACAAAGAGAAAGAAGCTTTCTGAGAAACTTCTTTGTGTTCTGTGAAATCATCTCACATAGTTACAGCTTTGCCCTCAAGAAGCCTTTCGCTATGACAGTTCTTGTGGAATTGGCAAAGTGATATTTCGAAGCCCATAGCGGGCTATGGTGAAAAAGGAAATATCCTCACAGGAAATCTGGAAAGAAGCTTTCTGAGAAACTGCTTTGTGTTCTGTTAATTCATCTCAAAGAGTTACATGTGTATTTCGTGGATCTCTTTGCTAGCCTTATTTCTGTGGAATCTGAGAACAGATATTTCGGATCCCTTTGAAGAGTATAGGGCCAAAGGAAATATCCTCCCATAACAAAGAGAAAGAAGCTTTCTGAGAAACTTCTTTGTGTTCTGTGAAATCATCTCACAGAGTTACAGCTTTCTCCTCAAGAAGACTTTCGCTAAGACAGTTCTTGTGGAATTGTCAAAGTGATATTTGGAAGCCCCTAGAGGGCTATGGTGAAAAAGGAAATATCCTCAGATGAAATCTGGAAAGAAGCTTTCTGAGAAACTGCTTAGTGTTCTGTTAATTCATCTCACAGAGCTACATGTGTATTTCGTGGATCTCTTTGCTAGCCTTATTTCTGTGGAATCTGAGAACAGATATTTCGGATCCCTCTGAAGATTATAGGGCCAAAGGAAATATCCTTCGATAACAAACAGAAAGAAGCTTTCTGAGAAACTTCTTTGTGTTCTGTGAAATCATCTCACAGAGTTACAGCTTTCCCCTCAAGAAGCCTTTCGCTAAGACAGTTCTTGTGGAATTGGCAAAGTGATATTTGGAAGCCCATAGAGGGCTATGGTGCAAAAGGAAATATCCTCTGATGAAATCTGGAAAGAAGCTTTCTGAGATACTGCTTAGTGTTCTGTTAATTCATCTCAGAGAGTTACATGTGTATTTCGTGGATCTCTTTGCTAGCCTTATTTCTGTGGAATATGAGAACAGATATTTCGGATCCCATTGATGACTATAGGGCCAAAGGAAATATCCTCCGATAACAAAGAGAAAGAAGCTTTCTGAGAAACTTCTTTGTGTTCTGTGAAATCATCTCACAGAGTTACAGCTTTCCCCTCAAGAAGCCTTTCGCTAAGACAGTTCTTGTGGAATTGGCAAAGTGATATTTGCAAGCCCTTAGAGGGCTATGGTGAAAAAGTAAATATCCTCAGATGAAATCTGGAAAGAAGCTTTCTGAGAAACTGCTTAGTGTTCTGTTAATTCATCTCACAGAGTTACATGTGTATTTCGTGGATCTCTTTGCTAGCCTTATTTCTGTGGAATCTGAGAACAGATATTTCGGATCCCTTTGAAGACTATAGGGCCAAAGGAAATATCCTCCGATAACAAAGAGAAAGAAGCTTTCTGAGAAACTTCTTTGTGTTCTGTGAAATCATCTCACAGAGTTACAGTTTTCCCCTCAAGAAGCCTTTCGCTAAGACAGTTCTTGTGGAATTGGCAAAGTGATATTTGGAAGCCCATAGAGGGCTATGGTGAAAAAGGAAATATCCTCAGATGAAATCTGGAAAGAAGCTTTCTGAGAAACTGCTTAGTGTTCTGTTAATTCATCTCACAGAGTTACATGTGTAGTTCGTGGATCTCTTTGCTAGCCTTATTTCTGTGGAATCTGAGAACAGATATTTCGGATCCCTTTGAAGACTATAGGGCCAAAGGAAATATCCTCCCATAACAAAGAGAAAGAATCTTTCTGAGAAACTTCTTTGTGTTCTGTGAAATCATCTCACAGAGTTACAGCTTTCCCCTCAAGAAGCCTTTCGCTAAGACAGTTCTTGTGGAATAGGCAAAGTGATATTTGGAAGCCCATAGAGGGCTACGGTGAAAAAGGAAATATCCTCTGATGAAATCTGGAAAGAAGCTTTCTGAGAAACTGCTTAGTGTTCTGTTAATTCATCTCACAGAGTTACATGTGTATTTCGTGGATCTCTTTGCTAGCCTTATTTCTGTGGAATCTGAGAACAGATATTTCGGATCCCTTTGAAGACTGTAGGGCCAAAGGAAATATCCTCTCATAACAAAGAGAAAGAAGCTTTCTGACAAACTTCTTTGTGTTCTGTGAAATCATCTCAAGGAGTTACAGCTTCCCCTCCAGAAGCCTTTCCATAAGACAGTTCTTGTGGAATTGGCAAAGTGATATTTGGAAGCCCATAGAGGGCTATGGTGAAAAAGGAAATATCCTCCGATGAAATCTGGAAAGAAGCTTTCTGAGAAACTGCTTAGTGTTCTGTTAATTCATCTAACAGAGTTACATATGTATTTCGTGGATCTCTTTGCTAGCCTTATTTCTGTGGAATCTGAGAACCGATATTTCGGATCCCTTTGAAGAGTATAGGGCCAAAGGAAATATCCTCCGATAAAAAAGAGAAAGAAGCTTTCTGAGAAACTTCTTTGTGTTATGTGAAATCATCTCACAGAGTTACAGCTTTCCCCTCAAGAAGCCTTTCGCTAAGACAGTTCTTGTGGAATTGGCAAAGTGATATTTGGAAGCCCATAGAGGGCTATAGTGAAAAAGGAAATATCCTCAGATGAAATCTGGAAAGAAACTTTCTGAGAAACTGCTTAGTGTTCTGTTAATTCATCGCACAGAGTTACATGCGTATTTCGTGGATCTCTTTGCTAGCCTTATTTCTGTGGAATCTGAGAACAGATATTTCGGATCCCTCTGAAGACTATAGGGCCAAAGGAAATATCCTCCGATAACAAAGAGAAAGAAGCTTTCTGAGAAACTCCTTTGTGTTCTGTGAAATCATCTCAAGGAGTTACAGCTTCCCCTCCAGAAGCCTTTCGCTAAGACAGTTCTTGTGGAATTGGCAAAGTGATATTTGGAAGCCCATAGAGGGCTATGGTGAAAAAGGAAATATCCTCAGATGAAATCTGAAAAGAAGCTTTCTGAGAAACTGCTTAGTGTTCTGTTAATTCATCTCGCAGAGTTATATGTGTATTTCGTGGATCTCTTTGCTAGCCTTATTTCTGTGGAATCTGAGAACCGATATTTCGGATCCCTTGAAGACCATAGGGCCAAAGGAAATATCAGGCCAAAACAAAGAAAAAGAAGCTTTCTGAGAAACTTCTTTGTGTTCTGTGAAATCATCTCACAGAGTTACAGCTTTCCCCTCAAGAAGCCTTTCGCTAAGACAGTTCTTGTGGAATTGGCAAAGTGATATTTGGAAGCCCATAGAGGGCTATGGTGCAAAAGGAAATATCCTCTGATGAAATCTGGAAAGAAGCTTTCTGAGATACTGCTTAGTGTTCTGTTAATTCATCTCAGAGAGTTACATGTGTATTTCGTGGATCTCTTTGCTAGCCTTATTTCTGTGGAATATGAGAACAGATATTTCGGATCCCATTGATGACTATAGGGCCAAAGGAAATATCCTCCGATAACAAAGAGAAAGAAGCTTTCTGAGAAACTTCTTTGTGTTCTGTGAAATCATCTCACAGAGTTACAGCTTTCCCCTCAAGAAGCCTTTCGCCAAGACAGTTCTTGTGGAATTGGCAAAGTGATATTTGCAAGCCCTTAGAGGGCTATGGTGAAAAAGGAAATATCCTCAGATGAAATCTGGAAAGAAGCTTTCTGAGAAACTGCTTAGTGTTCTGTTAATTCATCTCACAGAGTTACATGTGTATTTCGTGGATCTCTTTGCTAGCCTTATTTCTGTGGAATCTGAGAACAGATATTTCGGATCCCTTTGAAGACTATAGGGCCAAAGGAAATATCCTCCGATAACAAAGAGAAAGAAGCTTTCTGAGAAACTTCTTTGTGTTCTGTGAAATCATCTCACAGAGTTACAGTTTTCCCCTCAAGAAGCCTTTCGCTAAGACAGTTCTTGTGGAATTGGCAAAGTGATATTTGGAAGCCCATAGAGGGCTATGGTGAAAAAGGAAATATCCTCACAGGAAATCTGGAAAGAAGCTTTCTGAGAAACTGCTTAGTGTTCTGTTAATTCATCTCACAGAGTTACATGTGTAGTTCGTGGATCTCTTTGCTAGCCTTATTTCTGTGGAATCTGAGAACAGATATTTCGGATCCCTTTGAAGACTATAGGGCCAAAGGAAATATCCTCCCATAACAAAGAGAAAGAATCTTTCTGAGAAACTTCTTTGTGTTCTGTGAAATCATCTCACAGAGTTACAGCTTTCCCCTCAAGAAGCCTTTCGCTAAGACAGTTCTTGTGGAATAGGCAAAGTGATATTTGGAAGCCCATAGAGGGCTACGGTGAAAAAGGAAATATCCTCTGATGAAATCTGGAAAGAAGCTTTCTGAGAAACTGCTTAGTGTTCTGTTAATTCATCTCACAGAGTTACATGTGTATTTCGTGGATCTCTTTGCTAGCCTTATTTCTGTGGAATCTGAGAACAGATATTTCGGATCCCTTTGAAGACTGTAGGGCCAAAGGAAATATCCTCTCATAACAAAGAGAAAGAAGCTTTCTGACAAACTTCTTTGTGTTCTGTGAAATCATCTCAAGGAGTTACAGCTTCCCCTCCAGAAGCCTTTCCCTAAGACAGTTCTTGTGGAATTGGCAAAGTGATATTTGGAAGCCCATAGAGGGCTATGGTGAAAAAGGAAATATCCTCCGATGAAATCTGGAAAGAAGCTTTCTGAGAAACTGCTTAGTGTTCTGTTAATTCATCTAACAGAGTTACATATGTATTTCGTGGATCTCTTTGCTAGCCTTATTTCTGTGGAATCTGAGAACCGATATTTCGGATCCCTTTGAAGAGTATAGGGCCAAAGGAAATATCCTCCGATAAAAAAGAGAAAGAAGCTTTCTGAGAAACTTCTTTGTGTTATGTGAAATCATCTCACAGAGTTACAGCTTTCCCCTCAAGAAGCCTTTCGCTAAGACAGTTCTTGTGGAATTGGCAAAGTGATATTTGGAAGCCCATAGAGGGCTATAGTGAAAAAGGAAATATCCTCAGATGAAATCTGGAAAGAAACTTTCTGAGAAACTGCTTAGTGTTCTGTTAATTCATCGCACAGAGTTACATGCGTATTTCGTGGATCTCTTTGCTAGCCTTATTTCTGTGGAATCTGAGAACAGATATTTCGGATCCCTCTGAAGACTATAGGGCCAAAGGAAATATCCTCCGATAACAAAGAGAAAGAAGCTTTCTGAGAAACTCCTTTGTGTTCTGTGAAATCATCTCAAGGAGTTACAGCTTCCCCTCCAGAAGCCTTTCGCTAAGACAGTTCTTGTGGAATTGGCAAAGTGATATTTGGAAGCCCATAGAGGGCTATGGTGAAAAAGGAAATATCCTCAGATGAAATCTGAAAAGAAGCTTTCTGAGAAACTGCTTAGTGTTCTGTTAATTCATCTCGCAGAGTTATATGTGTATTTCGTGGATCTCTTTGCTAGCCTTATTTCTGTGGAATCTGAGAACCGATATTTCGGATCCCTTGAAGACCATAGGGCCAAAGGAAATATCAGGCCAAAACAAAGAAAAAGAAGCTTTCTGAGAAACTTCTTTGTGTTCTGTGAAATCATCTCACAGAGTAACAGCTTTCCCCTCAAGAAGCCTTTCGCTAAGACAGTTGTTGTGGAATTGGCTAAGTGATATTTGGAAGACCTTAGAGGGCTATGGTGAAAAAGGAAATATCCTCAGATGAAATCTGGAAAGAAGCTTTCTGAGAAACTGCTTAGTGTTCTGTTAATTCATCTCACAGAGTTACATGTGTATTTCGTGGATCTCTTTGCTGTCCTTATTTCTGTGGAATCTGAGAACAGATATTTCGGGTCCCCTTGATGACTATAGGGCCAAAGGAAATATCCTCCGATAACAAAGAGAAAGAAGCTTTCTGAGAAACTTCTTTGTGTTTGTGAAATCATCTCACAGAGTTACAGCTTTCCCCTCAAGAAGCCTTTCGCTAAGACAGTTCTTGTGGAATTGGCAAAGTGATATTTGGAAGCCCATAGAGGGCTATGGTGAAAAAGGAAATATCCTCACAGGAAATCTGGAAAGAAGCTTTCTGAGAAACTGCTTAGTGTTCTGTTAATTCACTTAACAGAGTTACATGTGTGTTTCGTGCATCTCTTTGCTAGCCTTATTTCTGTGGAATCTGAGAACCGATATTTCGGATCCCTTTGAAGACTATAGGGCCAAAGTAAATATCCTCTGATAACAAAGAGAAAGAAGCTTCCTGAGAAACTTCTTTGTGTTCTGTGAAATCATCTCAAAGAGTTACAGCTCTCCCCTCAAGAAGCCTTTCGCTAAGACAGTTCTTGTGGAATAGGCAAAGTGATATTTGGAAGCCCATAGAGGGCTATGGTGAAAAAGGAAATATCCTCTGATGAAATCTGGAAAGAAGCTTTCTGAGAAACTGCTTAGTGTTCTGTTAATTCATCTCACAGAGTTACATGTGTATTTCGTGGATCTCTTTGCTAGCCTTATTTCTGTGGAATCTGAGAACAGATATTTCGGATCCCTTTGAAGACTATAGGGCCAAAGGAAATATCCTCTCATAACAAAGAGAAAGAAGCTTTCTGACAAACTTCTTTGTGTTCTGTGAAATCATCTCAAGGAGTTACAGCTTCCCCTCCGGAAGCCTTTCGCTAAGACAGTTCTTGTGGAATTGGCAAAGTGATATTTGGAAGCCCATAGAGGGCTATGGTGAAAAAGGAAATATCCTCCGATGAAATCTGGAAAGAAGCTTTCTGAGAAACTGCTTAGTGTTCTGTTAATTCATCTCACAGAGTTACATGTGTATTTCGTGGATCTCTTTGCTAGCATTATTTCTGAGGAATCTGAGAACCGATATTTCGGATCCCTTTGAAGAGTATAGGGCCAAAGGAAATATCCTCCGATAACAAAGAGAAAGAAGCTTTCTGAGAAACTTCTTTGTGTTCTGTGAAATCATCTCACAGAGTTACAGCTTTGCCCTCAAGAAGCCTTTCGCTATGACAGTTCTTGTGGAATTGGCAAAGTGATATTTCGAAGCCCATAGCGGGCTATGGTGAAAAAGGAAATATCCTCACAGGAAATCTGGAAAGAAGCTTTCTGAGAAACTGCTTTGTGTTCTGTTAATTCATCTCAAAGAGTTACATGTGTATTTCGTGGATCTCTTTGCTAGCCTTATTTCTGTGGAATCTGAGAACAGATATTTCGGATCCCTTTGAAGAGTATAGGGCCAAAGGAAATATCCTCCCATAACAAAGAGAAAGAAGCTTTCTGAGAAACTTCTTTGTGTTCTGTGAAATCATCTCACAGAGTTACAGCTTTCTCCTCAAGAAGACTTTCGCTAAGACAGTTCTTGTGGAATTGTCAAAGTGATATTTGGAAGCCCCTAGAGGGCTATGGTGAAAAAGGAAATATCCTCAGATGAAATCTGGAAAGAAGTTTTCTGAGAAACTGCTTAGTGTTCTGTTAATTCATCTCACAGAGCTACATGTGTATTTCGTGGATCTCTTTGCTAGCCTTATTTCTGTGGAATCTGAGAACAGATATTTCGGATCCCTCTGAAGATTATAGGGCCAAAGGAAATATCCTTCGATAACAAACAGAAAGAAGCTTTCTGAGAAACTTCTTTGTGTTCTGTGAAATCATCTCACAGAGTTACAGCTTTCCCCTCAAGAAGCCTTTCGCTAAGACAGTTCTTGTGGAATTGGCAAAGTGATATTTGGAAGCCCATAGAGGGCTATGGTGAAAAAGGAAATATCCTCACAGGAAATCTGGAAAGAAGCTTTCTGAGAAACTGCTTAGTGTTCTGTTAATTCATCTCACAGAGTTACATGTGTAGTTCGTGGATCTCTTTGCTAGCCTTATTTCTGTGGAATCTGAGAACAGATATTTCGGATCCCTTTGAAGACTATAGGGCCAAAGGAAATATCCTCCCATAACAAAGAGAAAGAATCTTTCTGAGAAACTTCTTTGTGTTCTGTGAAATCATCTCACAGAGTTACAGCTTTCCCCTCAAGAAGCCTTTCGCTAAGACAGTTCTTGTGGAATTGGCAAAGTGATATTTGGAAGACCTTAGAGGGCTATGGTGAAAAAGGAAATATCCTCAGATGAAATCTGGAAAGAAGCTTTCTGAGAAACTGCTTAGTGTTCTGTTAATTCATCTCACAGAGTTACATGTGTATTTCGTGGATCTCTTTGCTAGCCTTATTTCTGTGGAATCTCAGAACGGATATTTCGGGTCCCCTTGATGACTATAGGGCCAAAGGAAATATCCTCCGATAACAAAGAGAAAGAAGCTTTCTGAGAAACTTCTTTGTGTTTGTGAAATCATCTCACTGAGTTACAGCTTTCCCTTCAAGAAGCCTTTCGCTAAGACAGTTCTTGTGGAATTGGCAAAGTGATATTTGGAAGCCCATAGAGGGCTATGGTGAAAAAGGAAATATCCTCCGATGAAATCTGGAAAGAAGCTTTCTGAGAAACTGCTTAGTGTTCTGTTAATTCATCTCACAGAGTTACATGTGTGTTTCGTGCATCTCTTTGCTAGCCTTATTTCTGTGGAATCTGAGAACCGATATTTCGGATCCCTTTGAAGACTATAGGGCCAAAGTAAATATCCTCTGATAACAAAGAAAAAGAAGCTTTCTGAGAAACTTCTTTGTGTTCTGTGAAATCATCTCACAGAGTTACAGCTTTCCCCTCAAGAAGCCTTTCGCTAAGACAGTTCTTGTGGAATAGGCAAAGTGATATTTGGAAGCCCATAGAGGGCTACGGTGAAAAAGGAAATATCCTCTGATGAAATCTGGAAAGAAGCTTTCTGAGAAACTGCTTAGTGTTCTGTTAATTCATCTCACAGAGTTACATGTGTATTTCGTGGATCTCTTTGCTAGCCTTATTTCTGTGGAATCTGAGAACAGATATTTCGGATCCCTTTGAAGACTGCAGGGCCAAAGGAAATATCCTCTCATAACAAAGAGAAAGAAGCTTTCTGACAAACTTCTTTGTGTTCTGTGAAATCATCTCAAGGAGTTACAGCTTCCCCTCCAGAAGCCTTTCGCTAAGACAGTTCTTGTGGAATTGGCAAAGTGATATTTGGAAGCCCATAGAGGGCTATGGTGAAAAAGGAAATATCCTCCGATGAAATCTGGAAAGAAGCTTTCTGAGAAACTGCTTAGTGTTCTGTTAATTCATCTAACAGAGTTACATATGTATTTCGTGGATCTCTTTGCTAGCCTTATTTCTGTGGAATCTGAGAACCGATATTTAGGATCCCTTTGAAGAGTATAGGGCCGAAGGAAATATCCTCCGATAAAAAAGAGAAAGAAGCTTTCTGAGAAACTTCTTTGTGTTATGTGAAATCATCTCACAGAGTTACAGCTTTCCCCTCAAGAAGCCTTTCGCTAAGACAGTTCTTGTGGAATTGGCAAAGTGATATTTGGAAGCCCATAGAGGGCTATGGTGAAAAAGGAAATATCCTCAGATGAAATCTGGAAAGAAACTTTCTGAGAAACTGCTTAGTGTTCTGTTAATTCATCGCACAGAGTTACATGCGTATTTCGTGGATCTCTTTGCTAGCCTTATTTCTGTGGAATCTGAGAACAGATATTTCGGATCCTTCTGAAGACTATAGGGCCAAAGGAAATATCCTCCGATAACAAAGAGAAAGAAGCTTTCTGAGAAACTCCTTTGTGTTCTCTGAAATCATCTCAAGGAGTTACAGCTTCCCCTCCAGAAGCCTTTCGATAAGACAGTTCTTGTGGAATTGGCAAAGTGATATTTGGAAGCCCATAGAGGGCTATGGTCAAAAAGGAAATATCCTCAGATGAAATCTGAAAAGAAGCTTTCTGAGAAACTGCTTAGTGTTCTGTTAATTCATCTCGCAGAGTTATATGTGTATTTCGTGGATCTCTTTGCTAGCCTTATTTCTGTGGAATCTGAGAACCGATATTTCGGATCCCTTGAAGACCATAGGGCCAAAGGAAATATCAGGCCAAAACAAAGAAAAAGAAGCTTTCTGAGAAACTTCTTTGTGTTCTGTGAAATCATCTCACAGAGTAACAGCTTTCCCCTCAAGAAGCCTTTCGCTAAGACAGTTGTTGTGGAATTGGCAAAGTGATATTTGGAAGACCTTAGAGGGCTATGGTGAAAAAGGAAATATCCTCAGATGAAATCTGGAAAGAAGCTTTCTGAGAAACTGCTTAGTGTTCTGTTAATTCATCTCACAGAGTTACATGTGTATTTCGTGGATCTCTTTGCTGTCCTTATTTCTGTGGAATCTGAGAACAGATATTTCGGGTCCCCTTGATGACTATAGGGCCAAAGGAAATATCCTCCGATAACAAAGAGAAAGAAGCTTTCTGAGAAACTTCTTTGTGTTTGTGAAATCATCTCACAGAGTTACAGCTTTCCCCTCAAGAAGCCTTTCGCTAAGACAGTTCTTGTGGAATTGGCAAAGTGATATTTGGAAGCCCATAGAGGGCTATGGTGAAAAAGGAAATATCCTCACAGGAAATCTGGAAAGAAGCTTTCTGAGAAACTGCTTAGTGTTCTGTTAATTCACTTAACAGAGTTACATGTGTGTTTCGTGCATCTCTTTGCTAGCCTTATTTCTGTGGAATCTGAGAACCGATATTTCGGATCCCTTTGAAGACTATAGGGCCAAAGTAAATATCCTCTGATAACAAAGAGAAAGAAGCTTCCTGAGAAACTTCTTTGTGTTCTGTGAAATCATCTCAAAGAGTTACAGCTTTCCCCTCAAGAAGCCTTTCGCTAAGACAGTTCTTGTGGAATAGGCAAAGTGATATTTGGAAGCCCATAGAGGGCTATGTTGAAAAAGGAAATATCCTCTGATGAAATCTGGAAAGAAGCTTTCTGAGAAACTGCTTAGTGTTCTGTTAATTCATCTCACAGAGTTACATGTGTATTTCGTGGATCTCTTTGCTAGCCTTATTTCTGTGGAATCTGAGAACAGATATTTCGCATCCCTTTGAAGACTATAGGGCCAAAGGAAATATCCTCTCATAACAAAGAGAAAGAAGCTTTCTGACAAACTTCTTTGTGTTCTGTGAAATCATCTCAAGGAGTTACAGCTTCCCCTCCGGAAGCCTTTCGCTAAGACAGTTCTTGTGGAATAGGCAAAGTGATATTTGGAAGCCCATAGAGGGCTATGGTGAAAAAGGAAATATCCTCCGATGAAATCTGGAAAGAAGCTTTCTGAGAAACTGCTTAGTGTTCTGTTAATTCATCTCACAGAGTTACATGTGTATTTCGTGGATCTCTTTGCTAGCATTATTTCTGAGGAATCTGAGAACCGATATTTCGGATCCCTTTGAAGAGTATAGGGCCTAAGGAAATATCCTCCGATAACAAAGAGAAAGAAGCTTTCTGAGAAACTTCTTTGTGTTCTGTGAAATCATCTCACAGAGTTACAGCTTTGCCCTCAAGAAGCCTTTCGCTATGACAGTTCTTGTGGAATTGGCAAAGTGATATTTCGAAGCCCATAGCGGGCTATGGTGAAAAAGGAAATATCCTCACAGGAAATCTGGAAAGAAGCTTTCTGAGAAACTGCTTTGTGTTCTGTTAATTCATCTCAAAGAGTTACATGTGTATTTCGTGGATCTCTTTGCTAGCCTTATTTCTGTGGAATCTGAGAACAGATATTTCGGATCCCTTTGAAGAGTATAGGGCCAAAGGAAATATCCTCCCATAACAAAGAGAAAGAAGCTTTCTGAGAAACTTCTTTGTGTTCTGTGAAATCATCTCACAGAGTTACAGCTTTCTCCTCAAGAAGACTTTCGCTAAGACAGTTCTTGTGGAATTGTCAAAGTGATATTTGGAAGCCCGTAGAGGGCTATGGTGAAAAAGGAAATATCCTCAGATGAAATCTGGAAAGAAGCTTTCTGAGAAACTGCTTAGTGTTCTGTTAATTCATCTCACAGAGCTACATGTGTATTTCGTGGATCTCTTTGCTAGCCTTATTTCTGTGGAATCTGAGAACAGATATTTCGGATCCCTCTGAAGACTATAGGGCCAAAGGAAATATCCTCCGATAACAAAGAGAAAGAAGCTTTCTGAGAAACTCCTTTGTGTTCTGTGAAATCATCTCAAGGAGTTACAGCTTCCCCTCCAGAAGCCTTTCGATAAGACAGTTCTTGTGGAATTGGCAAAGTGATATTTGGAAGCCCATAGAGGGCTATGGTCAAAAAGGAAATATCCTCAGATGAAATCTGAAAAGAAGCTTTCTGAGAAACTGCTTAGTGTTCTGTTAATTCATCTCGCAGAGTTATATGTGTATTTCGTGGATCTCTTTGCTAGCCTTATTTCTGTGGAATCTGAGAACCGATATTTCGGATCCCTTGAAGACCATAGGGCCAAAGGAAATATCAGGCCAAAACAAAGAAAAAGAAGCTTTCTGAGAAACTTCTTTGTGTTCTGTGAAATCATCTCACAGAGTAACAGCTTTCCCCTCAAGAAGCCTTTCGCTAAGACAGTTGTTGTGGAATTGGCAAAGTGATATTTGGAAGACCTTAGAGGGCTATGGTGAAAAAGGAAATATCCTCAGATGAAATCTGGAAAGAAGCTTTCTGAGAAACTGCTTAGTGTTCTGTTAATTCATCTCACAGAGTTACATGTGTATTTCGTGGATCTCTTTGCTGTCCTTATTTCTGTGGAATCTGAGAACAGATATTTCGGGTCCCCTTGATGATTATAGGGCCAAAGGAAATATCCTCCGATAACAAAGAGAAAGAAGCTTTCTGAGAAACTTCTTTGTGTTTGTGAAATCATCTCACAGAGTTACAGCTTTCCCCTCAAGAAGCCTTTCGCTAAGACAGTTCTTGTGGAATTGGCAAAGTGATATTTGGAAGCCCATAGAGGGCTATGGTGAAAAAGGAAATATCCTCACAGGAAATCTGGAAAGAAGCTTTCTGAGAAACTGCTTAGTGTTCTGTTAATTCACTTAACAGAGTTACATGTGTGTTTCGTGCATCTCTTTGCTAGCCTTATTTCTGTGGAATCTGAGAACCGATATTTCGGATCCCTTTGAAGACTATAGGGCCAAAGTAAATATCCTCTGATAACAAAGAGAAAGAAGCTTCCTGAGAAACTTCTTTGTGTTCTGTGAAATCATCTCAAAGAGTTACAGCTTTCCCCTCAAGAAGCCTTTCGCTAAGACAGTTCTTGTGGAATAGGCAAAGTGATATTTGGAAGCCCATAGAGGGCTATGTTGAAAAAGGAAATATCCTCTGATGAAATCTGGAAAGAAGCTTTCTGAGAAACTGCTTAGTGTTCTGTTAATTCATCTCACAGAGTTACATGTGTATTTCGTGGATCTCTTTGCTAGCCTTATTTCTGTGGAATCTGAGAACAGATATTTCGCATCCCTTTGAAGACTATAGGGCCAAAGGAAATATCCTCTCATAACAAAGAGAAAGAAGCTTTCTGACAAACTTCTTTGTGTTCTGTGAAATCATCTCAAGGAGTTACAGCTTCCCCTCCGGAAGCCTTTCGCTAAGACAGTTCTTGTGGAATAGGCAAAGTGATATTTGGAAGCCCATAGAGGGCTATGGTGAAAAAGGAAATATCCTCCGATGAAATCTGGAAAGAAGCTTTCTGAGAAACTGCTTAGTGTTCTGTTAATTCATCTCACAGAGTTACATGTGTATTTCGTGGATCTCTTTGCTAGCATTATTTCTGAGGAATCTGAGAACCGATATTTCGGATCCCTTTGAAGAGTATAGGGCCTAAGGAAATATCCTCCGATAACAAAGAGAAAGAAGCTTTCTGAGAAACTTCTTTGTGTTCTGTGAAATCATCTCACAGAGTTACAGCTTTGCCCTCAAGAAGCCTTTCGCTATGACAGTTCTTGTGGAATTGGCAAAGTGATATTTCGAAGCCCATAGCGGGCTATGGTGAAAAAGGAAATATCCTCACAGGAAATCTGGAAAGCAGCTTTCTGAGAAACTGCTTTGTGTTCTGTTAATTCATCTCAAAGAGTTACATGTGTATTTCGTGGATCTCTTTGCTAGCCTTATTTCTGTGGAATCTGAGAACAGATATTTCGGATCCCTTTGAAGAGTATAGGGCCAAAGGAAATATCCTCCCATAACAAAGAGAAAGAAGCTTTCTGAGAAACTTCTTTGTGTTCTGTGAAATCATCTCACAGAGTTACAGCTTTCTCCTCAAGAAGACTTTCGCTAAGACAGTTCTTGTGGAATTGTCAAAGTGATATTTGGAAGCCCATAGAGGGCTATGGTGAAAAAGGAAATATCCTCAGATGAAATCTGGAAAGAAGCTTTCTGAGAAACTGCTTAGTGTTCTGTTAATTCATCTCACAGAGCTACATGTGTATTTCGTGGATCTCTTTGCTAGCCTTATTTCTGTGGAATCTGAGAACAGATATTTCGGATCCCTCTGAAGATTATAGGGCCAAAGGAAATATCCTTCGATAACAAACAGAAAGAAGCTTTCTGAGAAACTTCTTTGTGTTCTGTGAAATCATCTCACAGAGTTACAGCTTTCCCCTCAAGAAGCCTTTCGCTAAGACAGTTCTTGTGGAATTGGCAAAGTGATATTTGGAAGCCCATAGAGGGCTATGGTGAAAAAGGAAATATCCTCTGATGAAATCTGGAAAGAAGCTTTCTGAGAAACTGCTTAGTGTTCTGTTAATTCATCTCACAGAGTTACATGTGTATTTCGTGGATCTCTTTGCTAGCCTTATTTCTGTGGAATATGAGAACAGATATTTCGGATCCCATTGATGACTATAGGTCCAAAGGAAATATCCTCCGATAACAAAGAGAAAGAAGCTTTCTGAGAAACTTCTTTGTGTTCTGTGAAATCATCTCACAGAGTTACAGCTTTCCCCTCAAGAAGCCTTTCGCTAAGACAGTTCTTGTGGTATTGGCAAAGTGATATTTGGAAGCCCATAGAGGGCTATGGTGAAAAAGGAAATATCCTCAGATGAAATCTGGAAAGAAGCTTTCTGAGAAACTGCTTAGTGTTCTGTTAATTCATCGCACAGAGTTACATGTGTATTTCGTGGATCTCTTTGCTAGCCTTATTTCTGTGGAATCAGAGAACAGATATTTCGGATCCCATTGATGACTATAGGGCCAAAGGAAATATCCTCCGATAAGAAAGAGAAAGAAGCTTTCTGAGAAACTTCCTTGTGTTCTGTGAAATCATCTCACAGAGATACAGCTTTCCCTTCAAGAAAATTTTCGCTAAGACTGTTCTTGTGGAATAGGCAATGTGATATTTGGAAACCCATAGTGGGCTATGGTGAAAAAGGAAATATCCTCCGATGAAATCTGGAAAGAAGCTTTCTGAGAAACTGCTTAGTGTTCTGTTAATTCATCTCACAGAGTTACATGTGTAGTTCGTGGATCTCTTTGCTAGCCTTATTTCTGTGGAATCTGAGAACAGATATTTGGGATCCCTTTGAAGACTATAGGGCCAAAAAATATCCTCCCATAACAAAGAGAAAGAAGCTTTCTGAGAAACTTCTTTGTGTTCTGTGAAATCATCTCACAGAGTTACAGCTTTCCCCTCAAGAAGCCATTCGCTAAGACAGTTCTTGTGGAATTGGCAAAGTGATATTTGGAAGACCTTAGAGGGCTATGGTGAAAAAGGAAATATCCTCAGATGAAATCTGGAAAGAAGCTTTCTGAGAAACTGCTTAGTGTTCTGTTAATTCATCTCACAGAGTTACATGTGTATTTCGTGGATCTCTTTGCTAGCCTTATTTCTGTGGAATCTGAGAACAGATATTTCGGGTCCCCTTGATGACTATAGGGCCAAAGGAAATATCCTCCGATAACAAAGAGAAAGAAGCTTTCTGAGAAACTTCTTTTTGTTTGTGAAATCATCTCACAGAGTTACAGCTTTCCCCTCAAGAAGAATTTCGCTAAGACAGTTCTTGTGGAATAGGCAAAGTGATATTTGGAAGCCCATAGAGGGCTATGGTGAAAAAGGAAATCTCCTCAGATGAAATCTGGAAAGAAGCTTTCTGAGAAACTGCTTAGTGTTCTGTTAATTCATCGCACAGAGTTACATGTGTAGTTCGTGGATCTCTTTGCTAGCCTTATTTCTGTGGAATCTGAGAACAGATATTTCGGATCCCTCTGAAGACTATAGGGCCAAAGGAAATATCCTCCGATAACAAAGAGAAAGAAGCTTTCTGAGAAACTCCTTTGTGTTCTGTGAAATCATCTCAAGGAGTTACAGCTTCCCCTCCAGAAGCCTTTCGCTAAGACAGTTCTTGTGGAATTGGCAAAGTGATATTTGGAAGCCCATAGAGGGCTATGGTGAAAAAGGAAATATCCTCAGATGAAATCTGGAAAGAAGCTTTCTGAGAAACTGCTTAGTGTTCTGTTAATTCATCGCACAGAGTTACATGTGTAGTTCGTGGATCTCTTTGCTAGCCTTATTTCTGTGGAATCTGAGAACAGATATTTCGGATCCCGTTGAAGACTATAGGGCCAAAGGAAATATCCTCCCATAACAAAGAGAAAGAAGCTTTCTGAGAAACTTCTTTGTGTTCTGTGAAATCATCTCACAGAGTTACAGCTTTCCCCTCAAGAAGCCTTTCGCTAAGACAGTTCTTGTGGAATTGGCAAAGTGATATTTGGAAGACCTTAGAGGGCTATGGTGAAAAAGGAAATATCCTCAGATGAAATCTGGAAAGAAGCTTTCTGAGAAACTGCTTAGTGTTCTGTTAATTCATCTCACAGAGTTACATGTGTATTTCGTGGATCTCTTTGCTAGCCTTATTTCTGTGGAATCTGAGAACCGATATTTCGGATCCCTTTGAAGAGTACAGGGCCAAAGTGTGGAATCTGAGAACCGATATTTCGGATCCCTTTGAAGAGTATAGGGCCAAAGGAAATATCCTCCGATAACAAAGAGAAAGAAGCTTTCTGAGAAACTTCTTTGTGTTCTGTGAAATCATCTCACAGAGTTACAGCTTTCCCCTCAAGAAGCCTTTCGCTAAGACAGTTCTTGTGGAATAGGCAAAGTGATATTTGGAAGCCCATAGAGGGCTATGGTGAAAAAGGAAATATCCTCAGATGAAATCTGGAAAGAAGCTTTCTGAGAAACTGCTTAGTGTTCTGTTAATTCATCTCACGGAGTTACATGTGTATTTCGTGGATCTCTTTGCTAGCCTTATTTCTGTGGAATCTGAGAACAGATATTTCGGATCCCTCTGAAGACTATAGGGCCAAAGGAAATATCCTCCGATAACAAAGAGAAAGAAGCTTTCTGAGAAACTTCTTTGTGTTCTGTGAAATCATCTCACAGAGTTATAGCTTTCCCCTCAAGAAGCCTTACGCTATGACAGTTCTTGTGGAATTGGCAAAGTGATATTTGGAAGCCCATAGAGGGCTATGGTGAAAAAGGAAATATCCTCACAGGAAATCTGGAAAGAAGCTTTCTGAGAAACTGCTTAGTGTTCTGTTATTTCATCTCACAGAGTTACATGTGTACTTCGTGGATCTCTTTGCTAGCCTTATTTCTGTGGAATCTGAGAACAGATATTTCGGATCCCTTTGAAGAGTATAGGGCCAAAGGAAATATCCTCCCATAACAAAGAGAAAGAAGCTTTCTGAGAAACTTCTTTGTGTTCTGTGAAATCATCTCACAGACTTACAGCTTTCCCCTCAAGAAGCCTTTCGCTAAGACAGTTCTTGTGGAATTGGCAAAGTGATATTTGGAAGCCCATAGAGGGCTAAGGTGAAAAAGGAAATATCCCCAGATGAAATCTGCAAAGAAACTTTCTGAGAAACTGCTTAGTGTTCTGTTAATTCATCGCACAGAGTTACATGTGTATTTCGTGGATCTCTTTGCTAGCCTTATTTCTGTGGAATCTGAGAACAGATATTTCGGGTCCCCTTGATGACTATAGGGCCAAAGGAAATATCCTCCGATAACAAAGAGAAAGAAGCTTTCTGAGAAACTTCTTTGTGTTTGTGAAATCATCTCACAGAGTTACAGCTTTCCCTTCAAGAAGCCTTTCGCTAAGACAGTTCTTGTGGAATTGGCAAAGTGATATTTGGAAGCCCATAGAGGGCTATGGTGAAAAAGGAAATATCCTCACAGGAAATCTGGAAAGAAGCTTTCTGAGAAACTGCTTAGTGTTCTGTTAATTCATCTCACAGAGTTACATGTGTGTTTCGTGCCTCTCTTTGCTAGCCTTATTTCTGTGGAATCTGAGAACCGATATTTCGGATCCCTTTGAAAACTATAGGGCCAAAGTAAATATCCTCTGATAACAAAGAAAAAGAAGCTTTCTGAGAAACTTCTTGGTGTTCTGTGAAATCATCTCACAGAGTTACAGCTTTCCCCTCAAGAAGCCTTTCGCTAAGACAGTTCTTGTGGAATAGGCAAAGTGATATTTGGAAGCCCATAGAGGGCTACGGTGAAAAAGGAAATATCCTCTGATGAAATCTGGAAAGAAGCTTTCTGAGAAACTGCTTAGTGTTCTGTTAATTCATCTCACAGAGTTACATGTGTATTTCGTGGATCTCTTTGCTAGCCTTATTTCTGTGGAATCTGAGAACAGATATTTCGGATCCCTTTGAAGACAATAGGGCCAAAGGAAATATCCTCTCATAACAAAGAGAAAGAAGCTTTCTAACAAACTTCTTTGTGTTCTGTGAAATCATCTCAAGGAGTTACAGCTTCCCCTCCAGAAGCCTTTCGCTAAGACAGTTCTTGTGGAATTGGCAAAGTGATATTTGGAAGCCCATAGAGGGCTATGGTGAAAAAGGAAATATCCTCCGATGAAATCTGGAAAGAAGCTTTCTGAGAAACTGCTTAGTGTTCTGTTAATTCATCTAACAGAGTTACATATGTATTTCGTGGATCTCTTTGCTAGCCTTATTTCTGTGGAATCTGAGAACCGATATTTCGGATCCCTTTGAAGAGTATAGGGCCAAAGGAAATATCCTCTGATAACAAAGAGAAAGAAGCTTTCTGAGAAACTTCTTTGTGTTCTGTGAAATCATCTCACAGAGTAACAGCTTTCCCCTCAAGAAGCCTTTCGCTAAGACAGTTCTTGTGGAATAGGCAAAGTGATATTTGGAAGCCCATAGAGGGCTATGGTGAAAAAGGAAATATCCTCAGATGAAATCTGGAAAGAAGCTTTCTGAGAAACTGCTTAGTGTTCTGTTAATTCATCTCACAGAGTTACATGTGTATTTCGTGGATCTCTTTGCTAGCCTTATTTCTGTGGAATCTGAGAACAGATATTTCGTATCCTTTTGAAGACTATAGGGCCAAAGGAAATATCCTCCGATAACAATGAGAAAGAAGCTTTCTGAGAAACTTCTTTGTGTTCTGTGAAATCATCTCACAGAGTTACAGCTTTCCCCTCAAGAAGCCTTTCGCTATGACAGTTCTTGTGGAATTGGCAAAGTGATATTTGGAAGCCCATAGAGGGCTATGGTGAAAAAGGAAATATCCTCAGATGAAATCTGGAAAGAAACTTTCTGAGAAACTGCTTAGTGTTCTGCTAATTCATCGCACAGAGTTACATGTGTATTTCGTGGATCTCTTTGCTAGCCTTATTTCTGTGGAATATGAGAACAGATATTTCGGATCCCATTGATGACTATAGGGTCAAAGGAAATATCCTCCGATAACAAAGAGAAAGAAACTTTCTGAGAAACTTCTTTGTGTTCTGTGAAATCATCTCACAGAGTTACAGCTTTCCCCTCAAGAAGCCTTTCGCTAACACAGTTCTTGTGGAATTGGCAAAGTGATATTTGCAAGCCCGTAGAGGGCTATGGTGAAAAAGGAAATATCCTCAGATGAAATCTGGAAAGAAGCTTTCTGAGAAACTGCTTAGTGTTCTGTTAATTCATCTCACAGAGTTACATGTGTATTTCGTGGATCTCTTTGCTAGCCTTATTTCTGTGGAATCTGAGAACAGATATTTCGGATCCCTTTGAAGACTATAGGGCCAAAGGAAATATCCTCCGATAACAAAGAGAAAGAAGCTTTCTGAGAAACTTCTTTGTGTTCTGTGAAATCATCTCACAGAGTTACAGTTTTCCGCTCAAGAAGCCTTTCGCTAAGACAGTTCTTGTGGAATTGGCAAAGTGATATTTGGAAGCCCATAGAGGGCTATGGTGAAAAAGGAAATATCCTCACAGGAAATCTGGAAAGAAGCATTCTGAGAAACTGCTTAGTGTTCTGTTAATTCATCTCACAGAGTTACATGTGTATTTCGAGGATCTCTTTGCTAGAGTTATTTCTGTGGAATCTGAGAACAGATATTTAGGATCCCTCTGAAGACTATAGGGCCAAAGGAAATATCCTCCGATAAGAAAAAGAAAGAAGCTTTCTGAGAAACTTCTTTGTGTTCTGTGAAATCATCTCACAGAGTTACAGCTTTCCCTTCAAGAAGCCTTTCGCTAAGACAGTTCTTGTGGAATAGGCAAAGTGATATTTGGAAGCCCATAGTGGGCTACGGTGAAAAAGGGAATATCCTCAGATGAAATCTGGAAAGAAGCTTTCTGAGAAACTGCTTAGTGTTCTGTTAATTCATCTCACAGAGTTACATGTGTAGTTCGTGGATCTCTTTGCTAGCCTTCTTTCTGTGGAATCTGAGAACAGATATTTCGGATCCCTTTGAAGACTATAGGGCCAAAGGAAATATCCTCCCATAACAAAGAGAAAGAAGCTTTCTGAGAAACTTCTTTGTGTTCTGTGAAATCATCTCACAGAGTTACAGCTTTCCCCTCAAGAAGCCTTTCGCTAAGACAGTTCTTGTGGAATTGGCAAAGTGATATTTGGAAGACCTTAGAGGGCTATGGTGAAAAAGGAAATATCCTCAGATGAAATCTGGAAAGAAGCTTTCTGAGAAACTGCTTAGTGTTCTGTTAATTCATCTCACAGAGTTACATGTGTATTTCGTGGATCTCTTTGCTAGCCTTATTTCTGTGGAATCTGAGAACAGATATTTCGGATCCCTTTGAAGACTATAGGGCCAAAGGAAATATCCTCCCATAACAAAGAGAAAGAAGCTTTCTGACAAACTTTTTTGTGTTCTGTGAAATCATCTCAAGGAGTTACAGCTTCCCCTCCAGAAGCCTTTCGCTAAGACAGTTCTTGTGGAATTGGCAAAGTGATATTTGGAAGCCCATAGAGGGCTATGGTGAAAAAGGAAATATCCTCCGATGAAATCTGGAAAGAAGCTTTCTGAGAAACTGCTTAGTGTTCTGTTAATTCATCTCACAGAGTTACATGTGTATTTCGTGGATCTCTTTGCTAGCCTTATTTGTGTGGAATCTGAGAACCGATATTTCGGATCCCTTTGAAGAGTATAGGGCCAAAGGAAATATCCTCCGATAACAAAGAGAAAGAAGCTTTCTGAGAAACTTCTTTGTGTTCTGTGAAATCATCTCACAGAGTTACAGCTTTCCCCTCAAGAAGCCTTTCGCTATGACAGTTCTTGTGGAATTGGCAAAGTGATATTTGGAAGCCCATAGAGGGCTATGGTGAAAAAGGAAATATCCTCACAGGAAATCTGGAAAGAAGCTTTCTGAGAAACTGCTTAGAGTTCTGTTAATTCATCTCACAGAGTTACATATGTATTTCGTGGATCTCTTTGCTAGCCTTATTTCTGTGGAATCTGAGAACAGATATTTCGGATCACTTTGAAGAGTATAGGGCCAAAGGAAATATCCTACCATAACAAAGAGAAAGAAGCTTTCTGAGAAACTTCTTTGTGTTCTGTGAAATCATCTCACAGAGTTACAGCTTTCCCCTCAAGAAGCCTTTCGCTAAGACAGTTCTTGTGGTATTGGCAAAGTGATATTTGGAAGCCCATAGAGGGCTATGGTGAAAAAGGAAATATCCTCAGATGAAACCTGGAAAGAAGCTTTCTGAGAAACTGCTTAGTGTTCTGTTAATTCATCGCACAGAGTTACATGTGTATTTCGTGGATCTCTTTGCTAGCCTTATTTCTGTGGAATCTGAGAACAGATATTTCGGATCCCATTGATGACTATAGGGCCAAAGGAAATATCCTCCGATAAGAAAGAGAAAGAAGCTTTCTGAGAAACTTCCTTGTGTTCTGTGAAATCATCTCACAGAGATACAGCTTTCCCTTCAAGAAAATTTTCGCTAAGACTGTTCTTGTGGAATAGGCAATGTGATATTTGGAAGCCCATAGTGGGCTATGGTGAAAAAGGAAATATCCTCCGATGAAATCTGGAAAGAAGCTTTCTGAGAAACTGCTTAGTGTTCTGTTAATTCATCTCACAGAGTTACATGTGTAGTTCGTGGATCTCTTTGCTAGCCTTATTTCTGTGGAATCTGAGAACAGATATTTCGGATCCCTTTGAAGACTATAGGGCCAAAAAATATCCTCCCATAACAAAGAGAAAGAAGCTTTCTGAGAAACTTCTTTGTGTTCTGTGAAATCATCTCACAGAGTTACAGCTTTCCCCTCAAGAAGCCATTCGCTAAGACAGTTCTTCTGGAATTGGCAAAGTGATATTTGGAAGACCTTAGAGGGCTATGGTGAAAAAGGAAATATCCACAGATGAAATCTGGAAAGAAGCTTTCTGAGAAACTGCTTAGTGTTCTGTTAATTCATCTCACAGAGTTACATGTGTATTTCGTGGATCTCTTTGCTAGCCTTATTTCTGTGGAATCTGAGAACAGATATTTCGGGTCCCCTTGATGACTATAGGGCCAAAGGAAATATCCTCCGATAACAAAGAGAAAGAAGCTTTCTGAGAAACATCTTTTTGTTTGTGAAATCATCTCACAGAGTTACAGCTTTCCCCTCAAGAAGCCTTTCGCTAAGACAGTTCTTGTGGAATAGGCAAAGTGATATTTGGAAGCCCATAGAGGGCTATGGTGAAAAAGGAAATCTCCTCAGATGAAATCTGGAAAGAAGCTTTCTGAGAAACTGCTTAGTGTTCTGTTAATTCATCGCACAGAGTTACATGTGTAGTTCGTGGATCTCTTTGCTAGCCTTATTTCTGTGGAATCTGAGAACAGATATTTCGGATCCCTCTGAAGACTATAGGGCCAAAGGAAATATCCTCCGATAACAAAGAGAAAGAAGCTTTCTGAGAAACTCCTTTGTGTTCTGTGAAATCATCTCAAGGAGTTACAGCTTCCCCTCCAGAAGCCTTTCGCTAAGACAGTTCTTGTGGAATTGGCAAAGTGATATTTGGAAGCCCATAGAGGGCTATGGTGAAAAAGGAAATATCCTCAGATGAAATCTGGAAAGAAGCTTTCTGAGAAACTGCTTAGTGTTCTGTTAATTCATCGCACAGAGTTACATGTGTAGTTCGTGGATCTCTTTGCTAGCCTTATTTCTGTGGAATCTGAGAACAGATATTTCGGATCCCGTTGAAGACTATAGGGCCAAAGGAAATATCCTCCCATAACAAAGAGAAAGAAGCTTTCTGAGAAACTTCTTTGTGTTCTGTGAAATCATCTCACAGAGTTACAGCTTTCCCCTCAAGAAGCCTTTGGCTAAGACAGTTCTTGTGGAATTGGCAAACTGATATTTGGAAGACCTTAGAGGGCTATGGTGAAAAAGGAAATATCCTCAGATGAAATCTGGAAAGAAGCTTTCTGAGAAACTGCTTAGTGTTCTGTTAATTCATGTCACAGAGTTACATGTGTATTTCGTGGATCTCTTTGCTAGCCTTATTTCTGTGGAATCTGAGAACCGATATTTCGGATCCCTTTGAAGAGTATAGGGCCAAAGTGTGGAATCTGAGAACCGATATTTCGGATCCCTTTGAAGAGTATAGGGCCAAAGGAAATATCCTCCGATAACAAAGAGAAAGAAGCTTTCTGAGAAACTTCTTTGTGTTCTGTGAAATCATCTCACAGAGTTACAGCTTTCCCCTCAAGAAGCCTTTCGCTAAGACAGTTCTTGTGGAATAGGCAAAGTGATATTTGGAAGCCCATAGAGGGCTATGGTGAAAAAGGAAATATCCTCAGATGAAATCTGGAAAGAAGCTTTCTGAGAAACTGCTTAGTGTTCTGTTAATTCATCTCACAGAGTTACATGTGTATTTCGTGGATCTCTTTGCTAGCCTTATTTCTGTGGAATCTGAGAACAGATATTTCGGATCCCTTTGAAGACTATAGGGCCAAAGGAAATATCCTCCGATAACAAAGAGAAAGAAGCTTTCTGAGAAACTTCTTTGTGTTCTGTGAAATCATCTCACAGAGTTACAGCTTTCCCCTCAAGAAGCCTTTCGCTAAGACAGTTCTTGTGGAATTGGCAAAGTGATATTTGGAAGCCCATAGAGGGCTAAGGTGAAAAAGGAAATATCCTCAGATGAAATCTGCAAAGAAACTTTCTGAGAAACTGCTTAGTGTTCTGTTAATTCATCGCACAGAGTTACATGTGTATTTCGTGGATCTCTTTGCTAGCCTTATTTCTGTGGAATCTGAGAACAGATATTTCGGGTCCCCTTGATGACTATAGGGCCAAAGGAAATATCCTCCGATAACAAAGAGAAAGAAGCTTTCTGAGAAACTTCTTTGTGTTCTGTGAAATCATCTCACAGAGTTACAGCTTTCCCTTCAAGAAGCCTTTCGCTAAGACAGTTCTTGTGGAATTGGCAAAGTGATATTTGGAAGCCCATAGAGGGCTATGGTGAAAAAGGAAATATCCTCACAGGAAATCTGGAAAGAAGCTTTCTGAGAAACTGCTTAGTGTTCTGTTAATTCATCTCACAGAGTTACATGTGTGTTTCGTGCATCTCTTTGCTAGCCTTATTTCTGTGGAATCTGAGAACCGATATTTCGGATCCCTTTGAAAACTATAGGGCCAAAGTAAATAACCTCTGATAACAAAGAAAAAGAAGCTTTCTGAGAAACTTCTTTGTGTTCTGTGAAATCATCTCACAGAGTTACAGCTTTCCCCTCAAGAAGCCTTTCGCTAAGACAGTTCTTGTGGAATAGGCAAAGTGATATTTGGAATCCCATAGAGGGCTACGGTGAAAAAGGAAATATCCTCTGATGAAATCTGGAAAGAAGCTTTCTGAGAAACTGCTTAGTGTTCTGTTAATTCATCTCACAGAGTTACATGTGTATTTCGTGGATCTCTTTGCTAGCCTTATTTCTGTGGAATCTGAGAACAGATATTTCGGATCCCTTTGAAGACTATAGGGCCAAAGGAAATATCCTCTCATAACAAAGAGAAAGAAGCTTTCTGACAAACTTCTTTGTGTTCTGTGAAATCATCTCAAGGAGTTACAGCTTCCCCTCCAGAAGCCTTTCGCTAAGACAGTTCTTGTGGAATTGGCAAAGTGATATTTGGAAGCCCATAGAGGGCTATGGTGAAAAAGGAAATATCCTCCGATGAAATCTGGAAAGAAGCTTTCTGAGAAACTGCTTAGTGTTCTGTTAATTCATCTAACAGAGTTACATATGTATTTCGTGGATCTCTTTGCTAGCCTTATTCCTGTGGAATCTGAGAACAGATATTTCGGATCCCTTTGAAGACTATAGGGCCAAAGGAAATATCCTCCGATAACAAAGAGAAAGAAGCTTTCTGAGAAACTTCTTTGTGTTCTGTGAAATCATCTCACAGAGTTACAGTTTTCCGCTCAAGAAGCCTTTCGCTAAGACAGTTCTTGTGGAATTGGCAAAGTGATATTTGGAAGCCCATAGAGGGCTATGGTGAAAAAGGAAATATCCTCACAGGAAATCTGGAAAGAAGCATTCTGAGAAACTGCTTAGTGTTCTGTTAATTCATCTCACAGAGTTACATGTGTATTTCGAGGATCTCTTTGCTAGAGTTATTTCTGTGGAATCTGAGAACAGATATTTAGGATCCCTCTGAAGACTATAGGGCCAAAGGAAATATCCTCCGATAACAAAAAGAAAGAAGCTTTCTGAGAAACTTCTTTGTGTTCTGTGAAATCATCTCACAGAGTTACAGCTTTCCCTTCAAGAAGCCTTTCGCTAAGACAGTTCTTGTGGAATAGGCAAAGTGATATTTGGAAGCCCATAGTGGGCTACGGTGAAAAAGGGAATATCCTCAGATGAAATCTGGAAAGAAGCTTTCTGAGAAACTGCTTAGTGTTCTGTTAATTCATCTCACAGAGTTACATGTGTAGTTCGTGGATCTCTTTGCTAGCCTTCTTTCTGTGGAATCTGAGAACAGATATTTCGGATCCCTTTGAAGACTATAGGGCCAAAGGAAATATCCTCCCATAACAAAGAGAAAGAAGCTTTCTGAGAAACTTCTTTGTGTTCTGTGAAATCATCTCACAGAGTTACAGCTTTCCCCTCAAGAAGCCTTTCGCTAAGACAGTTCTTGTGGAATTGGCAAAGTGATATTTGGAAGACCTTAGAGGGCTATGGTGAAAAAGGAAATATCCTCAGATGAAATCTGGAAAGAAGCTTTCTGAGAAACTGCTTAGTGTTCTGTTAATTCATCTCACAGTGTTACATGTGTATTTCGTGGATCTCTTTGCTAGCCTTATTTCTGTGGAATCTGAGAACAGATATTTCGGATCCCTTTGAAGACTATAGGGCCAAAGGAAATATCCTCCCATAACAAAGAGAAAGAAGCTTTCTGACTAACTTTTTTGTGTTCTGTGAAATCATCTCAAGGAGTTACAGCTTCCCCTCCAGAAGCCTTTCGCTAAGACAGTTCTTGTGGAATTGGCAAAGTGATATTTGGAAGCCCATAGAGGGCTATGGTGAAAAAGGAAATATCCTCCGATGAAATCTGGAAAGAAGCTTTCTGAGAAACTGCTTAGTGTTCTGTTAATTCATCTCACAGAGTTACATGTGTATTTCGTGGATCTCTTTGCTAGCCTTATTTGTGTGGAATCTGAGAACCGATATTTCGGATCCCTTTGAAGAGTATAGGGCCAAAGTGTGGAATCTGAGAACCGATATTTCGGATCCCTTTGAAGAGTATAGGGCCAAAGGAAATATCCTCCGATAACAAAGAGAAAGAAGCTTTCTGAGAAACTTCTTTGTGTTCTGTGAAATCATCTCACAGAGTTACAGCTTTCCCCTCAAGAAGCCTTTCGCTAAGACAGTTCTTGTGGAATAGGCAAAGTGATATTTGGAAGCCCATAGAGGGCTATGGTGAAAAAGGAAATATCCTCAGATGAAATCTGGAAAGAAGCTTTCTGAGAAACTGCTTAGTGTTCTGTTAATTCATCTCACAGAGTTACATGTGTATTTCGTGGATCTCTTTGCTAGCCTTATTTCTGTGGAATCTGAGAACAGATATTTCGGATCCCTTTGAAGACTATAGGGCCAAAGGAAATATCCTCCGATAACAAAGAGAAAGAAGCTTTCTGAGAAACTTCTTTGTGTTCTGTGAAATCATCTCACAGAGTTACAGCTTTCCCCTCAAGAAGCCTTTCGCTAAGACAGTTCTTGTGGAATTGGCAAAGTGATATTTGGAAGCCCATAGAGGGCTAAGGTGAAAAAGGAAATATCCTCAGATGAAATCTGCAAAGAAACTTTCTGAGAAACTGCTTAGTGTTCTGTTAATTCATCGCACAGAGTTACATGTGTATTTCGTGGATCTCTTTGCTAGCCTTATTTCTGTGGAATCTGAGAACAGATATTTCGGGTCCCCTTGATGACTATAGGGCCAAAGGAAATATCCTCCGATAACAAAGAGAAAGAAGCTTTCTGAGAAACTTCTTTGTGTTTGTGAAATCATCTCACAGAGTTACAGCTTTCTCTTCAAGAAGCCTTTCGCTAAGACAGTTCTTGTGGAATTGGCAAAGTGATATTTGGAAGCCCATAGAGGGCTATGGTGAAAAAGGAAATATCCTCACAGGAAATCTGGAAAGAAGCTTTCTGAGAAACTGCTTAGTGTTCTGTTAATTCATCTCACAGAGTTTCATGTGTGTTTCGTGCATCTCTTTGCTAGCCTTATTTCTGTGGAATCTGAGAACCGATATTTCGGATCCCTTTGAAAACTATAGGGCCAAAGTAAATAACCTCTGATAACAAAGAAAAAGAAGCTTTCTGAGAAACTTCTTTGTGTTCTGTGAAATCATCTCACAGAGTTACAGCTTTCCCCTCAAGAAGCCTTTCGCTAAGACAGTTCTTGTGGAATAGGCAAAGTGATATTTGGAATCCCATAGAGGGCTACGGTGAAAAAGGAAATATCCTCTGATGAAATCTGGAAAGAAGCTTTCTGAGAAACTGCTTAGTGTTCTGTTAATTCATCTCACAGAGTTACATGTGTATTTCGTGGATCTCTTTGCTAGCCTTATTTCTGTGGAATCTGAGAACAGATATTTCGGATCCCTTTGAAGACTATAGGGCCAAAGGAAATATCCTCTCATAACAAAGAGAAAGAAGCTTTCTGACAAACTTCTTTGTGTTCTGTGAAATCATCTCAAGGAGTTACAGCTTCCCCTCCAGAAGCCTTTCGCTAAGACAGTTCTTGTGGAATTGGCAAACTGATATTTGGAAGCCCATAGAGGGCTATGGTGAAAAAGGAAATATCCTCCGATGAAATCTGGAAAGAAGCTTTCTGAGAAACTGCTTAGTGTTCTGTTAATTCATCTAACAGAGTTACATATGTATTTCGTGGATCTCTTTGCTAGCCTTATTTCTGTGGAATCTGAGAACCGATATTTCGGATCCCTTTGAAGACTATAGGGCCAAAGGAAATATCCTCCGATAACAATGAGAAAGAAGCTTTCTGAGAAACTTCTTTGTGTTCTGTGAAATCATCTCACAGAGTTACAGCTTTCCCCTCAAGAAGCCTTTCGCTATGACAGTTCTTGTGGAATTGGCAAAGTGATATTTGGAAGCCCATAGAGGGCTATGGTGAAAAAGGAAATATCCTCAGATGAAATCTGGAAAGAAACTTTCTGAGAAACTGCTTAGTGTTCTGCTAATTTATCGCACAGAGTTACATGTGTATTTCGTGGATCTCTTTGCTAGCCTTATTTCTGTGGAATCTGAGAACAGATATTTCGGATCCCTCTGAAGACTATAGGGCCAAAGGAAATATCCTCCGATAACAAAGAGAAAAAAGCTTTCTGAGAAACTCCTTTGTGTTCTGTGAAATCATCTCAAGGAGTTACAGCTTCCCCTCCAGAAGCCTTTCGCTAAGACAGTTCTTGTGGAATTGGCAAAGTGATATTTGTAAGCCCATAGAGGGCTATGGTGAAAAAGGAAATATCCTCAGATGAAATCTGAAAAGAAGCTTTCTGAGAAACTGCTTAGTGTTCTGTTAATTCATCTCACAGAGTTATATGTGTATTTCGTGGATCTCTTTGCTAGCCTTATTTCTGGGGAATCTGAGAACCGATATTTCGGATCCCTTTGAAGACCATAGGGCCAAAGGAAATATCAGGCCAAAACAAAGAGAAAGAAGCTTTCTGAGAAACTTCTTTGTGTTCTGTGAAATCATCTCACAGAGTAACAGCTTTCCCCTCAAGAAGCCTTTCGCTAAGACAGTTCTTGTGGAATGGGCAAAGTGATATTTTGAAGCCCATAGAGGGCTATGGTGAAAAAGGAAATATCCGCACAGGAAATCTGGAAAGAAGCTTTCTGAGAAAATGCTTAGTGTTCTGTTAATTTATCTCACAGAGTTACATGTGTATTTCGTGGATCTCTTCGCTAGCCTTATTTCTGTGGAATCTGAGAACAGATATTTCGGATCCCTTTGAAGACTATAGGGCCAAAGGAAATATCCTCCCATAACAAATAGAAAGAAGCTTTCTGAGAAACTTCTTTGTGTTCTGTGAAATCATCTCAAGGAGTTACAGCTTCCCCTCCAGAAGCCTTTCGCTAAGACAGTTCTTGTGGAATTGGCAAAGTGATATTTGGAAGCCCATAGAGGGCTATGGTGAAAAAGGAAATATCCTCCGATGAAATCTGGAAAGAAGCTTTCTGAGAAACTGCTTAGTGTTCTGTTAATTCATCTCACAGAGTTACATGTGTATTTCGTGGATCTCTTTGCTAGCCTTATTTGTGTGGAATCTGAGAACCGATATTTCGGAACCCTTTGAAGAGTATAGGGCCAAAGGAAATATCCTCCGATAACAAAGAGAAAGAAGCTTTCTGAGAAACTTCTTTGTGTTCTGTGAAATTATCTCACAGAGTTACAGCTTTCCCCTCAAGAAGCCTTTCGCTATGACAGTTCTTGTGGAATTGGCAAAGTGATATTTGGAAGCCCATAGAGGGCTGTGGTGAAAAAGGAAATATCCTCACAGGAAATCTGGAAAGAAGCTTTCTGAGAAACTGCTTAGTGTTCTGTTAATTCATCTCACAGAGTTACATGTGTATTTCGTGGATCTCTTTGCTAGCCTTATTTCTGTGGAATCTGAGAACAGTTATTTCGGATCACTTTGAAGAGTATAGGGCCAAAGGAAATATCCTACCATAACAAAGAGAAAGAAGCTTTCTGAGAAACTTCTTTGTGTTCTGTGAAATCATCTCACAGAGTTACAGCTTTCCCCTCAAGAAGCCTTTCGCTAAGACAGTTCTTGTGGTATTGGCAAAGTGATATTTGGAAGCCCATAGAGGGCTATGGTGAAAAAGGAAATATCCTCAGATGAAATCTGGAAAGAAGCTTTCTGAGAAACTGCTTAGTGTTCTGTTAATTCATCGCACAGAGTTACATGTGTATTTCGTGGATCTCTTTGCTAGCCTTATTTCTGTGGAATCTGAGAACAGATATTTCGGATCTCATTGATGACTATAGGGCCAAAGGAAATATCCTCCGATAAGAAAGAGAAAGAAGCTTTCTGAGAAACTTCCTTGTGTTCTGTGAAATCATCTCACAGAGATACAGCTTTCCCTTC
Organism: Macaca fascicularis; assembly: GCF_037993035.2. Lineage (NCBI taxonomy): Eukaryota > Metazoa > Chordata > Mammalia > Primates > Cercopithecidae > Macaca > Macaca fascicularis. The sequence goes on along the minus strand of NC_088383.1, from coordinate 46,068,447 downwards.
AAGAAAATTTTCGCTAAGACTGTTCTTGTGGAATAGGCAATGTGATATTTGGAAGCCCATAGTGGGCTATGGTGAAAAAGGAAATATCCTCCGATGAAATCTGGAAAGAAGCTTTCTGAGAAACTGCTTAGTGTTCTGTTAATTCATCTCACAGAGTTACATGTGTAGTTCGTGGATCTCTTTGCTAGCCTTATTTCTGTGGAATCTGAGAACAGATATTTCGGATCCCTTTGAAGACTATAGGGCCAAAAAATATCCTCCCATAACAAAGAGAAAGAAGCTTTCTGAGAAACTTCTTTGTGTTCTGTGAAATCATCTCACAGAGTTACAGCTTTCCCCTCAAGAAGCCATTCGCTAAGACAGTTCTTGTGGAATTGGCAAAGTGATATTTGGAAGACCTTAGAGGGCTATGGTGAAAAAGGAAATATCCTCAGATGAAATCTGGAAAGAAGCTTTCTGAGAAACTGCTTAGTGTTCTGTTAATTCATCTCACAGAGTTACATGTGTATTTCGTGGATCTCTTTGCTAGCCTTATTTCTGTGGAATCTGAGAACAGATATTTCGGGTCCCCTTGATGACTATAGGGCCAAAGGAAATATCCTCCGATAACAAAGAGAAAGAAGCTTTCTGAGAAACTTCTTTTTGTTTGTGAAATCATCTCACAGAGTTACAGCTTTCCCCTCAAGAAGCCTTTCGCTAAGACAGTTCTTGTGGAATAGGCAAAGTGATATTTGGAAGCCCATAGAGGGCTATGGTGAAAAAGGAAATATCCTCAGATGAAATCTGGAAAGAAGCTTTCTGAGAAACTGCTTAGTGTTCTGTTAATTCATCGCACAGAGTTACATGTGTAGTTCGTGGATCTCTTTGCTAGCCTTATTTCTGTGGAATCTGAGAACAGATATTTCGGATCCCGTTGAAGACTATAGGGCCAAAGGAAATATCCTCCCATAACAAAGAGAAAGAAGCTTTCTGAGAAACTTCTTTGTGTTCTGTGAAATCATCTCACAGAGTTACAGCTTTCCCCTCAAGAAGCCTTTCGCTAAGACAGTTCTTGTGGAATTGGCAAAGTGATATTTGGAAGACCTTAGAGGGCTATGGTGAAAAAGGAAATATCCTCAGATGAAATCTGGAAAGAAGCTTTCTGAGAAACTGCTTAGTGTTCTGTTAATTCATGTCACAGAGATACATGTGTATTTCGTGGATCTCTTTGCTAGCCTTATTTCTGTGGAATCTGAGAACCGATATTTCGGATCCCTTTGAAGAGTGTAGGGCCAAAGTGTGGAATCTGAGAACCGATATTTCGGATCCCTTTGAAGAGTATAGGGCCAAAGGAAATATCCTCCGATAACAAAGAGAAAGAAGCTTTCTGAGAAACTTCTTTGTGTTCTGTGTAATCATCTCACAGAGTTACAGCTTTCCCCTCAAGAAGCCTTTCGCTAAGACAGTTCTTGTGGAATAGGCAAAGTGATATTTGGAAGACCATAGAGGGCTATGGTGAAAAAGGAAATATCCTCAGATGAAATCTGGAAAGAAGCTTTCTGAGAAACTGCTTAGTGTTCTGTTAATTCATCTCACAGAGTTACATGTGTATTTCGTGGATCTCTTTGCTAGCCTTATTTCTGTGGAATCTGAGAACAGATATTTCGGATCCCTCCGAAGACTATAGGGCCAAAGGAAATATCCTCCGATAACAAAGAGAAAGAAGCTTTCTGAGAAACTTCTTTGTGTTCTGTGAAATCATCTCACAGAGTTATAGCTTTCCCCTCAAGAAGCCTTACGCTATGACAGTTCTTGTGGAATTGGCAAAGTGATATTTGGAAGCCCATAGAGGGCTATGGTGAAAAAGGAAATATCCTCACAGGAAATCTGGAAAGAAGCTTTCCGAGAAACTGCTTAGTGTTCTGTTATTTCATCTCACAGAGTTACATTTGTACTCGTTGGATCTCTTTGCTAGCCTTATTTCTGTGGAATCTGAGAACAGATATTTCGGATCCCTTTGAAGACTATAGGGCCAAAGGAAATATCCTCCCATAACAAAGAGAAAGAAGCTTTCTGAGAAACTTCTTTGTGTTCTGTGAAATCATCTCACAGAGTTACAGCTTTCCCCTCAAGAAGCCTTTCGCTAAGACAGTTCTTGTGGAATTGGCAAAGTGATATTTGGAAGCCCATAGAGGGCTAAGGTGAAAAAGGAAATATCCTCAGATGAAATCTGCAAAGAAACTTTCTGAGAAACTGCTTAGTGTTCTGTTAATTCATCGCACAGAGTTACATGTGTATTTCGTGGATCTCTTTGCTAGCCTTATTTCTGTGGAATCTGAGAACAGATATTTCGGGTCCCCTTGATGACTATAGGGCCAAAGGAAATATCCTCCGATAACAAAGAGAAAGAAGCTTTCTGAGAAACTTCTTTGTGTTTGTGAAATCATCTCACAGAGTTACAGCTTTCCCTTCAAGAAGCCTTTCGCTAAGACAGTTCTTGTGGAATTGGCAAAGTGATATTTGGAAGCCCATAGAGGGCTATGGTGAAAAAGGAAATATCCTCACAGGAAATCTGGGAAGAAGCTTTCTGAGAAACTGCTTAGTGTTCTGTTAATTCATCTCACAGAGTTACATGTGTGTTTCGTGCATCTCTTTGCTAGCCTTATTTCTGTGGAATCTGAGAACCGATATTTCGGATCCCTTTGAAAACTATAGGGCCAAAGTAAATATCCTCTGATAACAAAGAAAAAGAAGCTTTCTGAGAAACTTCTTTGTGTTCTGTGAAATCATCTCACAGAGTTACAGCTTTCCCCTCAAGAAGCCTTTCGCTAAGACAGTTCTTGTGGAATAGGCAAAGTGATATTTGGAATCCCATAGAGGGCTACGGTGAAAAAGGAAATATCCTCTGATGAAATCTGGAAAGAAGCTTTCTGAGAAACTGCTTAGTGTTCTGTTAATTCATCTCACAGAGTTACATGTGTATTTCGTGGATCTCTTTGCTAGCCTTATTTCTGTGGAATCTGAGAACAGATATTTCGGATCCCTTTGAAGACTATAGGGCCAAAGGAAATATCCTCTCATAACAAAGAGAAAGAAGCTTTCTGACAAACTTCTTTGTGTTCTGTGAAATCATCTCAAGGAGTTACAGCTTCCCCTCCAGAAGCCTTTCGCTAAGACAGTTCTTGTGGAATTGGCAAAGTGATATTTGGAAGCCCATAGAGGGCTATGGTGAAAAAGGAAATATCCTCCGATGAAATCTGGAAAGAAGCTTTCTGAGAAACTGCTTAGTGTTCTGTTAATTCATCTAACAGAGTTACATATGTATTTCGTGGATCTCTTTGCTAGCCTTATTTCTGTGGAATCTGAGAACCGATATTTCGGATCCCTTTGAAGAGTATAGGGCCAAAGGAAATATCCTCTGATAACAAAGAGAAAGAAGCTTTCTGAGAAACTTCTTTGTGTTCTGTGAAATCATCTCACAGAGTTACAGCTTTCCCCTCAAGAAGCCTTTCGCTAAGACAGTTCTTGTGGAATAGGCAAAGTGATATTTGGAAGCCCATAGAGGGCTATGGTGAAAAAGGAAATATCCTCAGATGAAATCTGGAAAGAAGCTTTCTGAGAAACTGCTTAGTGTTCTGTTAATTCATCTCACAGAGTTACATGTGTATTTCGTGGATCTCTTTGCTAGCCTTATTTCTGTGGAATCTGAGAACAGATATTTCGGATCCCTTTGAAGACTATAGGGCCAAAGGAAATATCCTCCGATAACAATGAGAAAGAAGCTTTCTGAGAAACTTCTTTGTGTTCTGTGAAATCATCTCACAGAGTTACAGCTTTCCCCTCAAGAAGCCTTTCGCTATGACAGTTCTTGTGGAATTGGCAAAGTGATATTTGGAAGCCCATAGAGGGCTATGGTGAAAAAGGAAATATCCTCAGATGAAATCTGGAAAGAAACTTTCTGAGAAACTGCTTAGTGTTCTGCTAATTCATCGCACAGAGTTACATGTGTATTTCGTGGATCTCTTTGCTAGCCTTATTTCTGTGGAATCTGAGAACAGATATTTCGGATCCCTCTGAAGACTATAGGGCCAAAGGAAATATCCTCCGATAACAAAGAGAAAGAAGCTTTCTGAGAAACTCCTTTGTGTTCTGTGAAATCATCTCAAGGAGTTACAGCTTCCCCTCCAGAAGCCTTTCGCTAAGACAGTTCTTGTGGAATTGGCAAAGTGATATTTGTAAGCCCATAGAGGGCTATGGTGAAAAAGGAAATATCCTCAGATGAAATCTGAAAACAAGCTTTCTGAGAAACTGCTTAGTGTTCTGTTAATTCATCTCACAGAGTTATATGTGTATTTCGTGGATCTCTTTGCTAGCCTTATTACTGGGGAATCTGAGAACCGATATTTCGGATCCCTTTGAAGACCATAGGGCCAAAGGAAATATCAGGCCAAAACAAAGAGAAAGAAGCTTTCTGAGAAACTTCTTTGTGTTCTGTGAAATCATCTCACAGAGTAACAGCTTTCCCCTCAAGAAGCCTTTCGCTAAGACAGTTCTTGTGGAATGGGCAAAGTGATATTTTGAAGCCCATAGAGGGCTATGGTGAAAAAGGAAATATCCGCACAGGAAATCTGGAAAGAAGCTTTCTGAGAAAATGCTTAGTGTTCTGTTAATTTATCTCACAGAGTTACATGTGTATTTCGTGGATCTCTTTGCTAGCCTTATTTCTGTGGAATCTGAGAACAGATATTTCGGATCCCTTTGAATACTATAGGGCCAAAGGAAATATCCTCCCATAACAAATAGAAAGAAGCTTTCTGAGAAACTTCTTTGTGTTCTGTGAAATCATCTCAAGGAGTTACAGCTTCCCCTCCAGAAGCCTTTCGCTAAGACAGTTCTTGTGGAATTGGCAAAGTGATATTTGGAAGCCCATAGAGGGCTATGGTGAAAAAGGAAATATCCTCCGATGAAATCTGGAAAGAAGCTTTCTGAGAAACTGCTTAGTGTTCTGTTAATTCATCTCACAGAGTTACATGTGTATTTCGTGGATCTCTTTGCTAGCCTTATTTGTGTGGAATCTGAGAACCGATATTTCGGATCCCTTTGAAGAGTATAGGGCCAAAGGAAATATCCTCCGATAACAAAGAGAAAGAAGCTTTCTGAGAAACTTCTTTGTGTTCTGTGAAATTATCTCACAGAGTTACAGCTTTCCCCTCAAGAAGCCTTTCGCTAAAACAGTTCTTGTGGAATTGGCAAAGTGATATTTGGAAGCCCATAGAGGGCTATGGTGAAAAAGGAAATATCCTCACAGGAAATCTGGAAAGAAGCTTTCTGAGAAACTGCTTAGTGTTCTGTTAATTCATCTCACAGAGTTACATGTGTAGTTCGTGGATCTCTTTGCTAGCCTTATTTCTGTTGAATCTGAGAACAGATATTTCGGATCCCTTTGAAGACTATAGGGCCAAAGGAAATATCCTCCCATAACAAAGAGAAAGAAGCTTTCTGAGAAACTTCTTTGTGTTCTGTGAAATCATCTCACAGAGTTACAGCTTTCCCCTCAAGAAGCCTTTCGCTAAGACAGTTCTTGTGGAATTGGCAAAGTGATATTTGGAAGACCTTAGAGGGCTATGGTGAAAAAGGAAATATCCTCAGATGAAATCTGGAAAGAAGCTTTCTGAGAAACTGCTTACTGTTCTGTTAATTCATCTCACAGAGTTACATGTGTATTTCGTGGATCTCTTTGCTAGCCTTATTTCTGTGGAATCTGAGAACAGATATTTCGGGTCCCCTTGATGACTATAGGGCCAAAGGAAATATCCTCCGATAACAAAGAGAAAGAAGCTTTCTGAGAAACTTCTTTGTGTTTGTGAAATCATCTCACAGAGTTACAGCTTTCCCCTCAAGAAGCCTTTCGCTAAGACAGTTCTTGTGGAATAGGCAAAGTGATATTTGGAAGCCCATAGAGGGCTATGGTGAAAAAGGAAATATCCTCACAGGAAATCTGGAAAGAAGCTTTCTGAGAAACTGCTTAGTTTTCTGTTAATTCATCGCACAGAGTTACATGTGTAGTTCGTGGATCTCTTTGCTAGCCTTATTTCTGTGGAATCTGAGAACAGATATTTCGGATCCCTCTGAAGACTATAGGGCCAAAGGAAATATCCTCCCATAACAAAGAGAAAGAAGCTTTCTGAGAAACTTCTTTGTGTTCTGTGAAATCATCTCACAGAGTTACAGCTTTCCCCTCAAGAAGCCTTTCGCTAAGACAGTTCTTGTGGAATTGGCAAACTGATATTTGGAAGACCTTAGAGGGCTATGGTGAAAAAGGAAATATCCTCAGATGAAATCTGGAAAGAAGCTTTCTGAGAAACTGCTTAGTGTTCTGTTAATTCATCTCACAGAGTTACATGTGTATTTCGTGGATCTCTTTGCTAGCCTTATTTCTGTGGAATCTGAGAGCCGATATTTCGGATCCCTTTGAAAAGTATAGGGCCAAAGTGTGGAATCTGAGGACCGATATTTCGGATCCCTTTGAAGAGTATAGGGCCAAAGCAAATATCCTCCGATAACAAAGAGAAAGAAGCTTTCTGAGAAACTTCTTTGTGTTCTGTGAAATCATCTCACAGAGTTACAGCTTTCCCCTCAAGAAGCCTTTCGCTAAGACAGTTCTTGTGGAATAGGCAAAGTGATATTTGGAAGCCCATAGAGGGCTATGGTGAAAAAGGAAATATCCTCAGATGAAATCTGGAAAGAAGCTTTCTGAGAAACTGCTTAGTGTTCTGTTAATTCATCTCACAGAGTTACATGTGTATTTCGTGGATCTCTTTGCTAGCCTTATTTCTGTGGAATCTGAGAACAGATATTTCGGATCCCTCTGAAGACTATAGGGCCAAAGGAAATATCCTCCGATAACAAAGAGAAAGAAGCTTTCTGAGAAACTTCTTTGTGTTCTGTGAAATCATCTCACAGAGTTACAGCTTTTCCCTCAAGAAGCCTTTCGCTAAGACAGTTCTGGTGGAATTGGCAAAGTGATATTTGGAAGCCCATAGGGGGCTATGGTGAAAAAGGAAATATCCTCCCAGGAAATCTGGAAAGAAGCTTTCTGAGAAACTGCTTAGTGTTCTGTTAATTCATCTCACAGAGTTACATGTGTATTTCGTGGATCTCTTTGCTAGCCTTATTTCTGTGGAATCTGAGAACAGATATTTTGGATCCCTTTGAAGACTATAGGGCCAAAGGAAATATCCTCCCATAACAAAGAGAAAGAAGCTTTCTGACAAACTTCTTTGTGTTCTGTGAAATCATCTCAAGGAGTTACAGCTTCCCCTCCACAAGCCTTTCGCTAAGACATTTCTTGTGGAATTGGCAAAGTGATATTTGGAAGCCCATAGAGGGCTATGGTGAAAAAAGAAATATCCTCCGATGGAATCTGGAAAGAAGCTTTTTGAGAAACTGCTTAGTGTTCTGTTAATTCATCTCACAGAGTTACATGTGTATTTCGTGGATCTCTTTGCTAGCCTTATTTCTGTGGAATCTGAGAACAGATATTTCTGATCCCTTTGAAGACTATAGGGCCAAAGGAAATATCCTCCGATAACAAAGAGAAAGAAGCTTTCTGAGAAACTTCTTTGTGTTCTGTGAAATCATCTCACAGAGTTACAGCTTTCCCCTCAAGAAGCCTTTCGCTATGACAGTTCTTGTGGAATTGGCAAAGTGATATTTGGAAGCCCTTAGAGGGCTATGGTGAAAAAGGAAATATCCTCACAGGAAATCTGGAAAGAAGCTTTCTGAGAAACTGCTTAGTGTTCTGTTAATTCATCTCACAGAGTTACATGTGTATTTCGTGGATCTCTTTGCTAGCCTTATTTCTGTGGAATCTTAGTACAGATATTTCGGATCCCTCTGAAGACTATAGGGCCAAAGGAAATATCCTCCGATAACAAAGAGAAAGAATCTTTCTGAGAAACTTCTTTGTGTTCTGTGAAATCATCTCACAGAGTTACAGCTTTCCCCTCAAGAAGCCTTTCGCTAACACAGTTCTTGTGGAATTGGCAAAGTGATATTTGGAAGCCCTTAGAGGGCTATGGTGAGAAAGGAAATATCCTCAGATGAAATCTGGAAAGAAGCTTTCTGAGAAACTGCTTAGTGTTCTGCTAATTCATCTCACAGAGTTACATGTGTATTTCGTGGATCTCTTTGCTAGCCTTATTTCTGTGGAATCTGAGAACAGATATTTCGGAACACTTTGAAGACTATAGGGCCAAAGGAAATATCATGCCAAAACAAAGAGAAAGAAGCTTTCTGAGAAACCTCTTTGTGTTCTGTGAAATCATCTCACAGAGTTACAGCTTTCCCCTCAAGAAGGCTTTCGCTAACACAGTTCTTCTGGAATTGGCAAAGTGATATTTGGAAGCCCATAGAGGGCTATTTTGAAAATGGAAATATCCTCAGATGAAATCTGGAAAGAAGCTTTCTGAGAAACTGCTTAGTGTTCTGTTAATTCATCTCACAGAGTTACATGTGTATTTCGTGGATCTCTTTGCTAGGCTTATTTCTGTGGAATCTGAGAACAGATATTTCGGATCCCATTGAAAACTATAGGGTGAAAGGAAATATCCTCCCATAACAAAGAGAAAGAAGGTTTCTGAGATACCTCTTTGTGTTCTGTGAAATCATCTCACAGAGTTACAGCTTTCCCCTCAAGAAGCCTTTCGTTAAGACAGTTCTTGTGGAATAGGCAAAGTGATATTTGGAAGCCCATAGAGGGCTATGGTGAAAAAGGAAATATCCTCCGATGAAATCTGGAAAGAAGCTTTCTGAGAAACTGCTTAGTGTTCTGTTAATTCATCTCACAGAGTTACATGTGTATTTCGTGGATCTCTTTGCTAGCCTTATTTCTGTGGAATCTGAGAACCGATATTTCGGATCCCGCTGAAGACTATAGGGCCAAAGGAAATATCCTCCTATAACAAAGAGAAAGAAGCTTTCTGAGAAACTTCTTTGTGTTCTGTGAAATCATCTCACAGAGTTACAGCTTTCCCCTCAAGAAGCCTTTCGCTAAGACAGTTCTTGTGGAATTCGCAAAGTGATATTTGGAAGCCCATAGAGATCTATGGTGAAAAAGGAAATATCCTCAGATGAAAACTGGAAAGAAGCTTTCTGAGAAACTGCTTAGTGTTCTGTTAATTCATCTCACAGAGTTACATGTGTATTTCGTGGATCTCTTTGCTAGCCTTATTTCTGTGGAATCTGAGAACAGATATTTGGGATCCCATTGATGACTATAGGGCCAAAGGAAATATCCTCCGATAACAAAGAGAAAGAAGCTTTCTGAGAAACATCCTTGTGTTTTGTGAAATCATCTAACAGAGTTACAGCTTTCCCCTCAAGAAGCCTTTCGCTAAGACAGTTCTTGTGGAATTGGCAAAGTGATATTTGGAAGCCCATAGAGGGCTATGGTGAAAAAGGAAATATCCTCAGATGAAATCTGGAAAGAAGCTTTCTGAGAAACTGCTTAGTGTTCTGTTAATTCATCTCACAGAGTTACATGTGTATTTCGTGGATCTCTTTGCTAGCCTTATTTCTGTGCAATCTGAGAGCAGATATTTCGGATCCCCCTGAAGACTATAGGGCCAAAGGAAATATCCTCCCATAACAAAGAGAAAGAAGCTTTCTGACAAACTTCTTTGTGTTCTGTGAAATCATCTCACAGAGTTACAGCTTTCCCCTCAAGAAGCCTTTCGCTAAGACAGTTCTTGTGGAATTGGCAAAGTGATATTTGGAAGCCCTTAGAGGGCTATGGTGAAAAAGGAAATATCCTCAGATGAAATCTGGAAAGAAGATTTCTGAGAAACTGCTTAGTGTTCTGCTAATTCATCTCACAGAGTTACATGTGTATTTCGTGGATCTCTTTGCTAGCCTTATTTCTGTGGAATCTGAGAACCGATATTTCGGATCCCTTTGAAGACTATAGGGCCAAAGGAAATATCCTCCGATAACAAAGAGAAAGATGCTTTCTGAGAAACTTATTTGTGTTCTGTGAAATCATCTCACAGAGTTACAGCTTTCCCCTCAAGAAGCCTTTCGCTAAGACAGTTCTTGTGGAATAGGCAAAGTGATATTTGGAAGCCCATAGAGGGCTATGGTGAAAAAGGAAATATCCTCAGATGAAATCTGGAAAGAAGCTTTCTGAGAAACTGCTTAGTGTTCTGTTAATTCAGCTCACAGATTTACATGTGTATTTCGTGGATCTCTTTGCTAGCCTTATATCTGTGGAATCTGAGAACTGATATTTCGGATCCCTTTGAAGACTATAGGGCCAAAGGAAATATCCTCCCATAACAAAGAGAAAGAAGCTTTCTGAGAAACTCCTTTGTGTTCTGTGAAATCATCTCAAGGAGTTACAGCTTCCCCTCCAGAAGCCTTTCGCTAAGACAGTTCTTGTGGAATTGGCAAAGTGATATTTGGAAGCCCATAGAGGGCTATGGTGAAAAAGGAAATATCCTCAGATGAAATCTGGAAAGAAGCTTTCTGAGAAACTGCTTAGTGTTCTGTTAATTCATCTCACAGAGATATATGTGTATTTCGTGGATCTCTTTGCTAGCCTTATTTCTGGGGAATCTGAGAACCGATATTTCGGATCCCTTTGAAGACTATAGGGCCAAAGGAAATATCCTCCTATAACAAAGAGAAAGAAGTTTTCTGAGAAACTTCTTTGTGTTCTGTGAAGTCATCTCACAGAGTTACAGCTTTCCCCTCAAGAAGCCTTTCGCTAAGACAGTTCTTGTGGAATAGGCAAAGTGATATTTGGAAGCCCATAGTGGGCTATGGTGAAAAAGGAAATATCCTCAGATGAAATCTGGAAAGAAGCTTTCTGAGAAAATGCTTAGTGTTCTGTTAATTCATCTCACAGAGTTACATGTGTATTTCGTGGATCTCTTTGCTAGCCTTATTTCTGTGGAATCTGAGAACAGATATTTCGTATCCCTTTGATGACTATAAGGCCAAAGGAAATATCCTCCGATAAGAAAGAGAAAGAAGCTTTCTGAGAAACTTCTTTGTGTTCTGTGAAATCATCTCACAGAGTTACAGCTTTCCCCTCAAGAAGCCTTTCGCTAAGACAGTTCTTGTGGAATTGGCAAAGTGATAATTGGAAGCCCATAGAGGGCTACGGTGAAAAAGGAAATATCCTCACAGGAAATCTGGAAAGAAGCATTCTGAGAAACTGCTTAGTGTTCTGTTAATTTATCTCACAGAGTTACATGTGTATTTCGAGGATCTCTTTGCTAGCCTTACTCTGTGGAATCTGTGAACCGATATTTCGGATCCCTTTGAAGAGTATAGGGCCAAAGGAAATATCCTCCGATAACAAAGAGAAAGAAGCTTTCTGAGAAACTTCTTTGTGTTCTGTGAAATCATCTCAAGGAGTTACAGCTTCCCCTCCAGAAGCCTTTCGCTAAGACAGTTCTTGTGTAATTGCCAAAGAGATATTTGGAAGCCCTTAGAGGGCTATGGTGAAAAAGGGAATATCCTCCGATGAAATCTGGAAAGAAGCTTTCTGAGAAACTGCTTAGTGTTCTGTTAATTCATCTCACAGAGTTACATGTGTATTTCGTGGATCTCTTTGCTAGCCTTATTTCTGTGGAATCTGAGAACCGATATTTCGGATCCCTTTGAAGACTATAGGGCCGAAGGAAATATCCTCCTATAACAAAGAGAAAGAAGCTTTCTGAGAAACTTCTTTGTGTTCTGTGAAATCATCTCACAGAGTTACAGCTTTCCCCTCAAGAAGCCTTTCGCTAAGACAGTTCTTGTGGAATTGGCAAAGAGATATTTGGAAGCCCTTAGAGGGCTATGGTGAAAAAGGAAATATCCTCCGATGAAATCTGGAAAGAAGCTTTCTGAGAAACTGCTTAGTGTTCTGTTAATTCATCTCACAGAGTTACATGTGTATTTCGTGGATCTCTTTGCTAGCCTTATTTCTGTGGAATCTGAGAACCGATATTTCGGATCCCTTTGAAGACTATAGGGCCAAAGGAAATATCCTCCTATAACAAAGAGAAAGAAGCTTTCTGAGAAACTTCTTTGTGTTCTGTGAAATCATCTCACAGAGTTACAGCTTTCCCCTCAAGAAGCCTTTCGCTAAGACAGTTCTTGTGGAATAGGCAAAGTGATATTTGGAAGCCCTTAGAGGGCTATGGTGAAAAAGGAAATATCCTCAGATGAAATCTGGAAAGAAGCTTTCTGAGAAACTGCTTAGTGTTCTGTTAATTCAGCTCACAGATTTACATGTGTATTTCGTGGATCTCTTTGCTAGCCTTATATCTGTGGAATCTGAGAACTGATATTTCGGATCCCTTTGAAGACTATAGGGCCAAAGGAAATATCCTCCCATAACAAAGAGAAAGAAGCTTTCTGAGAAACTCCTTTGTGTTCTGTGAAATCATCTCAAGGAGTTACAGCTTCCCCTCCAGAAGCCTTTCGCTAAGACAGTTCTTGTGGAATTGGCAAAGTGATATTTGGAAGCCCATAGAGGGCTATGGTGAAAAAGGAAATATCCTCAGATGAAATCTGGAAAGAAGCTTTCTGAGAAACTGCTTAGTGTTCTGTTAATTCATCTCACAGAGATATATGTGTATTTCGTGGATCTCTTTGCTAGCCTTATTTCTGGGGAATCTGAGAACCGATATTTCGGATCCCTTTGAAGACTATAGGGCCAAAGGAAATATCCTCCTATAACAAAGAGAAAGAAGTTTTCTGAGAAACTTCTTTGTGTTCTGTGAAGTCATCTCACAGAGTTACAGCTTTCCCCTCAAGAAGCCTTTCGCTAAGACAGTTCTTGTGGAATAGGCAAAGTGATATTTGGAAGCCCATAGAGGGCTATGGTGAAAAAGGAAATATCCTCAGATGAAATCTGGAAAGAAGCTTTCTGAGAAAATGCTTAGTGTTCTGTTAATTCATCTCACAGAGTTACATGTGTATTTCGTGGATCTCTTTGCTAGCCTTATTTCTGTGGAATCTGAGAACAGATATTTCGTATCCCTTTGATGACTATAAGGCCAAAGGAAATATCCTCCGATAAGAAAGAGAAAGAAGCTTTCTGAGAAACTTCTTTGTGTTCTGTGAAATCATCTCACAGAGTTACAGCTTTCCCCTCAAGAAGCCTTTCGCTAAGACAGTTCTTGTGGAATTGGCAAAGTGATAATTGGAAGCCCATAGAGGGCTACGGTGAAAAAGGAAATATCCTCACAGGAAATCTGGAAAGAAGCATTCTGAGAAACTGCTTAGTGTTCTGTTAATTTATCTCACAGAGTTACATGTGTATTTCGAGGATCTCTTTGCTAGCCTTAATCTGTGGAATCTGTGAACCGATATTTCGGATCCCTTTGAAGAGTATAGGGCCAAAGGAAATATCCTCCGATAACAAAGAGAAAGAAGCTTTCTGAGAAACTTCTTTGTGTTCTGTGAAATCATCTCAAGGAGTTACAGCTTCCCCTCCAGAAGCCTTTCGCTAAGACAGTTCTTGTGTAATTGGCAAAGAGATATTTGGAAGCCCTTAGAGGGCTATGGTGAAAAAGGGAATATCCTCCGATGAAATCTGGAAAGAAGCTTTCTGAGAAACTGCTTAGTGTTCTGTTAATTCATCTCACAGAGTTACATGTGTATTTCGTGGATCTCTTTGCTAGCCTTATTTCTGTGGAATCTGAGAACCGATATTTCGGATCCCTTTGAAGACTATAGGGCCAAAGGAAATATCCTCCTATAACAAAGAGAAAGAAGCTTTATGAGAAATTTCTTTGTGTTCTGTGAAATCATCTCACAGAGTTACAGCTTTCCCCTCAAGAAGCCTTTCGCTAAGACAGTTCTTGTGGAATTGGCAAAGAGATATTTGGAAGCCCTTAGAGGGCTATGGTGAAAAAGGAAATATCCTCCGATGAAATCTGGAAAGAAGCTTTCTGAGAAACTGCTTAGTGTTCTGTTAATTCATCTCACAGAGTTACATGTGTATTTCGTGGATCTCTTTGCTAGCCTTATTTCTGTGGAATCTGAGAACTGATATTTCGGATCCCTTTGAAGACTATAGGGCCAAAGGAAATATCCTCCTATAACAAACAGAAAGAAGCTTTCTGAGAAACTTCTTTGAGTTCTGTGAAATCATCTCACAGAGTTACAGCTTTCCCCTCAAGAAGCCTTTCGCTAAGACAGTTCTTGTGGAATTGGCAAAGAGATATTTGGAAGCCCTTAGAGGGCTATGGTGAAAAAGGAAATATCCTCCGATGAAATCTGGAAAGAAGCTTTCTGAGAAACTGCTTAGTGTTCTGTTAATTCATCTCACAGAGTTACATGTGTATTTCGTGGATCTCTTTGCTAGCCTTATTTCTGTGGAATCTGAGAACCGATATTTCGGATCCCTTTGAAGACTATAGGGCCAAAGGAAATATCCTCCTATAACAAACAGAAAGAAGCTTTCTGAGAAACTTCTTTGAGTTCTGTGAAATCATCTCACAGAGTTACAGCTTTCCCCTCAAGAAGCCTTTCGCTAAGACAGTTCTTGTGGAATTGGCAAAGTGATATTTGGAAGCCCATAGTGGGCTATGGTGAAAAAGGAAATATCCTCAGATGAAATCTGGAAAGAAGCTTTCTGAGAAAATGCTTAGTGTTCTGTTAATTCATCTCACAGAGTTACATGTGTATTTCGTGGATCTCTTTGCTAGCCTTATTTCTGTGGAATCTGAGAACAGATATTTCGTATCCCTTTGATGACTATAAGGCCAAAGGAAATATCCTCCGATAAGAAAGAGAAAGAAGCTTTCTGAGAAACTTCTTTGTGTTCTGTGAAATCATCTCACAGAGTTACAGCTTTCCCCTCAAGAAGCCTTTCGCTAAGACAGTTCTTGTGGAATTGGCAAAGTGATAATTGGAAGCCCATAGAGGGCTACGGTGAAAAAGGAAATATCCTCACAGGAAATCTGGAAAGAAGCATTCTGAGAAACTGCTTAGTGTTCTGTTAATTTATCTCACAGAGTTACATGTGTATTTCGAGGATCTCTTTGCTAGCCTTAATCTGTGGAATCTGTGAACCGATATTTCGGATCCCTTTGAAGAGTATAGGGCCAAAGGAAATATCCTCCGATAACAAAGAGAAAGAAGCTTTCTGAGAAACTTCTTTGTGTTCTGTGAAATCATCTCAAGGAGTTACAGCTTCCCCTCCAGAAGCCTTTCGCTAAGACAGTTCTTGTGTAATTGGCAAAGAGATATTTGGAAGCCCTTAGAGGGCTATGGTGAAAAAGGGAATATCCTCCGATGAAATCTGGAAAGAAGCTTTCTGAGAAACTGCTTAGTGTTCTGTTAATTCATCTCACAGAGTTACATGTGTATTTCGTGGATCTCTTTGCTAGCCTTATTTCTGTGGAATCTGAGAACCGATATTTCGGATCCCTTTGAAGACTATAGGGCCAAAGGAAATATCCTCCCATAACAAAGAGAAAAAAGCTTTCTGAGAAACTCCTTTGTGTTCTGTGAAATCTTCTCAAGGAGTTACAGCTTCCCCTCCAGAAGCCTTTCGCTAAGACAGTTCTTGTGGAATTGGCAAAGTGATATTTGGAAGCCCATAGAGGGCTATGGTGAAAAAGGAACTATGCTCAGATGAAATCTGGAAAGAAGCTTTCTGAGAAACTGCTTAGTGTTCTGTTAATTCATCTCACAGAGTTATATGTGTATTTCGTGGATCTCTTTGCTAGCATTATTTCTGGGGAATCTGAGAACCGATATTTCGGATCCCTTTGAAGACTATAGGGCCAAAGGAAATATCCTCCTATAACAAAGAGAAAGATGTTTTCTGAGAAACTTCTTTGTGTTCTGTGAAGTCATCTCACAGAGTTACAGCTTTCCCCTCAAGAAGCCTTTCGCTAAGACAGTTCTTGTGGAATAGGCAAAGTGATATTTGGAAGCCCATAGAGGGCTATGGTGAAAAAGGAAATATCCTCAGATGAAATCTGGAAAGAAGCTTTCTGAGAAAATGCTTAGTGTTCTGTTAATTCATCTCACAGAGTTACATGTGTATTTCGTGGATCTCTTTGCTAGCCTTATATCTGTGGAATCTGAGAACAGATATTTCGGATCCCTTTGATGACTATAAGGCCAAAGGAAATATCCTCCGATAAGAAAGAGAAAGAAGTTTTCTGAGAAACTTCTTTGTGTTCTGTGAAATCATCTCACAGAGTTACAGCTTTCCCCTCAAGAAGCCTTTCGCTAAGACAGTTCTTGTGGAATTGGCAAAGTGATAATTGGAAGCCCATAGAGGGCTACGGTGAAAAAGGAAATATCCTCACAGGAAATCTGGAAAGAAGCATTCTGAGAAACTGCTTAGTGTTCTGTTAATTTATCTCACAGAGTTACACGTGTATTTCGAGGATCTCTTTGCTAGCCTTAATCTGTGGAATCTGAGAAGAGATATTTCGGATCCCTCTGAAGACTATCGGGCCAAAGGAAATATCCTCCGATAACAAAAAGAAAGAATCTTTCTGAGAAACTTCTTGGTGTTCTGTGAAATCATCTCACAGAGTTACAGCTTTCCCCTCAAGAAGCCTTTCGCTAAGACAGTTCTTGTGGAATTGGCAAAGTGATATTTGGAAGACCTTAGAAGGCTATGGTGAAAAAGGAAATATCCTCAGATGAAATCTGGAAAGAAGCTTTCTGAGAAACTGCTTAGTGTTCTGTTTATTCATCTCACAGAGTTACATGTGTACTTCGTGGATCTTTTTGCTAGCCTTATTTCTGTGGAATCTGAGAACAGATATTTCGGGTCCCTTTGATGACTATAGGGCCAAAGGAAATATCCTCTGATAACAAAGAGAAAGAACCTTTCTGTGAAACTTCTTTGTGTTCTGTGAAATCATCTCACAGAGTTACAGCTTTCCCCTCAAGAAGCCTTTCGCTAAGACAGTTCTTGTGGAGTTGGCAAAGTGATACTTGGAATCCCATAGAGGGCTATGGTGAAAAAGGAAATATCCTCACAGGAAAACTGGAAAGAAGCTTTCTGAGAAACTGCTTAGTGTTCTGTTAATTCATCTCACAGAGTTACATGTGTATTTCGTGGATCTCTTTGCTAGCATTATTTCTGTGGAATCTGAGAACCGATATTTCGGATCCCTTTGAAGATTATAGGGCCAAAGGAAATATCCTCCGATAACAAAGAGAAAGAAGCTTTCTGAGAAACTTCCTTGTGTTCTGTGAAATCATCTCACAGAGTTACAGCTTTCCCCTCAAGAAGCCTTTCTCTAAGACAGTTCTTGTGGAATAGGCAAAGTGATATTTGGAAGCCCTTAGAGGGCTATGGTGAAAAAGGAAATATCCTCTGAGGAAATCTGGAAAGAAGCTTTCTGAGAAACTGCTTAGTGTTCTGTTAATTCATCTCACAGAGTTACATGTGTATTTCGTGGATCTCTTTGCTAGCCTTATTTCTGTGGAATCTGAGAACCGATATTTCGGATCCCTTTGAAGACTATAGGGCCAAAGGAAATATCCTCCGATAACAAAGAGAAAGAAGCTTTCTGAGAAACTTCTTTGTGTTCTGTGAAATCATCTCACAGAGTTACAGCATTCCCCTCAAGAAGCCTTTCGCTAAGACAGTTCTTGTGGAATTGGCAAAGTGATATTTGGAAGCCCATAGAGGGCTATGGTGAAAAAGGAAATATCCTCAGATGAAATCTGGAAAGAAGCTTTCTGAGAAACTGCTTAGTGTTCTGTTAATTCATCTCACAGAGTTACATGTGTATTTCGTGGATCTCTTTGCTAGCCTTATTTCTGTGGAATCTGAGAACAGATATTTCGGATCCCTTTGAAAACTATAGGGCCAAAGGAAATATCCTCCGATAACAAAGAGAAAGAAGGTTTCTGAGAAACTTCTTTGTATCCTGTGAAATCATCTCACAGAGTTACATCTTTCCCCTCAAGAAGACTTTCGCTAAGACAGTTCTTGTGGAATAGGCAAAGTGATATTTGGAAGCCCATAGTGGGCTATGGTGAAAAAGGAAATATCCTCCGATGATATCTGGAAAGAAGCTTTCTGAGAAACTGCTTAGTGTTCTGTTAATTCATCTCACAGAGTTACATGTGTATTTCGTGGATCTCTTTGCTAGCCTTATTTCTGTGGAATCTGAGAACAGATATTTCGGAACCCTTTGAAGACTATAGGGCCAAAGGAAATATCATGCCAAAACAAAGAGAAAGAAGCTTTCTGAGAAACATCTTTGTGTTCTGTGAAATCATCTCACAGAGTTACAGCTTTCCCCTCAAGAAGCCATTCGCTAAGACAGTTCTTGTGGAATAGGCAAAGTGATATTTGGAAGGCCATAGAGGGCTATGGTGAAAAAGGAAATATCCTCAGATGAAATCTGGAAAGAAGCTTTCTGAGAAACTGCTTAGTGTTCTGTTAATTCATCTCACAGAGTTACATGTGTATTTCGTGGATCTCTTTGCTACCCTTATTTCTGTGGAATCTGAGAACAGATATTTCGGATCCCTTTGAAGACTATAGGGCCAAAGGAAATATCCTCCGATAACAAAGAGAAAGAAGCTTTCTGAGAAACTTCTTTGTGTTCTGTGAAATCATCTCACAGAGTTACAGCTTTCCCCTCAAGAAGCCTTTCGCTAAGACAGTTCTTTTGGAATTGGCAAAGTGATATTTGGAAGCCCTTAGAGGGCTATGGTGAAAAAATAAATATCCTCAGATGAAATCTGGAAAGAAGCTTTCTGAGAAACTGCTTAGTGTTCTGTTAATTCATCTCACAGAGTTACATGTGTATTTCGTGGATCTCTTTGCTAGCCTTATTTCTGTGGAATCTGAGAACAGATATTTCGGATCCCATTGATGACTATAGGGCCAAAGGAAATATCCTCCGATAACAAAGAGAAAGAAACTTTCTGAGAAACTTCTTTGTGTTCTGTGAAATCATCTCACAGAGTTACAGCTTTCCCCTCAAGAACCCTTTCGCTAAGACAGTTCTTGTGGAATTGGCAATGTGATATTTGGAAGCCCATAGAGGGCTATGGTGAAAAAGGAAATATCCTCAGATGAAATCTGGAAAGAAGCTTTCTGAGAAATTGCTTAGTGTTCTGTTATTTCATCTCACAGAGTTACATGTGTATTTCGTGGATCTCTTTGCTAGCCTTATTTCTGTGAAATCTGAGAACAGATATTTCGGATCCCTCTGAAGACTATAGGGCCAAAGGAAATATCCTCCGATAACAAACAGAAAGAAGCTTTCTGAGAAACTTCTTTGTGTTCTGTGAAATCATCTCACAGAGTTACAGCTTTCCCCTCAAGAAGCCTTTCGCTAAGACAGTTCTCGTGGAATTGGCAAAGTGATATTTGGAAGCCCATAGAGGGCTATGGAGAAAAAGGAAATATCCTCCGATGAAATCTGGAAAGAAGCTTTCTGAGAAACTGCTTAGTGTTCTGTTAATTCATCTCACAGAGTTACATGTGTATTTCGTGGATCTCTTTGCTAGCCTTACTTCTATGGAATCTGAGAACAGATATTTCGGAACCCTTTGAAGACTATAGGGCCAAGGGAAATATCATGCCAAAACAAAGAGAAAGAAGCTTTCTGAGAAACTTCTTTGTGTTCTGTGAAATCATCTCACAGAGTTACAGCTTTCCCCTCAAGAAGCCTTTCGCTAAGACAGTTCCTGTGGAATTGGCAAAGTGATATTTGGAAGCCCCTAGAGGGCTATTGTGAAAAAGGAAATATCCTCCGATGAAATCTGGAAAGAAGCTTTCTGAGAAACTGCTTAGTGTTCTGTTAATGCATCTCACAGAGTTACATGTGTATTTCGTGGATCTCTTTGCTAGCCTTATTTCTGTGGAATCTGAGAACAGATATTTCGGATCCCTTTGATGACTATAGGGCCAGAGGAAATATCATGCCAAAACAAAGAGAAAGAAGCTTTCTGAGAAACTTCTTTGTGTTCTGTGAAATCATCTCACAGAGTTACAGCTTTCCCCTCAAGAAGCCTTTCGCTAAGACAGTTCTTGTGGAATTGGCAAAGTGATATTTGGAAGCCCATAGAGGGCTATGGTGAAAAAGGAAATATCCTCCGATGAAATCTGGAAAGAAGCTTTCTGAGAAACTGCTTAGTGTTCTGTTAATTCATTTCACAGAGTTACATGTGTATTTGGTGGATCTCTTTGCTAGCCTTATTTCTGTTGGATCTGAGAACAGATATTTCGGATCCCTCTGAAGACTATAGGGCCAAAGGAAATATCCTCCCATAACAAAGAGAAAGAAGCTTTCTGAGAAACTTCTTTGTGTTCTGTGAAATCATCTCACAGAGTTACAGCTTTCCCCTCAAGAAGCCTTTCGCTAAGACAGTTCTTGTGGAATAGGCAGAGTGATATTTGGAATCCCATAGAGGGCTATGGTGAAAAAGGAAATATCCTCAGATGAAATCTGGAAAGAAGCTTTCTGAGAAACTGCTTAGTGTTCTGTAAATTCATCTCACAGAGTTACATGTGTATTTCGTGGATCTCTTTGCTAGCCTTATTTCTGTGGAATCTGAGAACAGATATTTCGGATCCCTTTGAAGACTATAGGGCCAAAGGAAATATCCTCCCATAACAAAGAGAAAGAAGCTTTCTGAGAAACTTCTTTGTGTTCTGTGAAATCATCTCACAGAGTTACAGCTTTCCCCTCAAGAAGCCTTTCGCTAAGACAGTTCTTGTGGAATTGGCAAAGTGATAATAGGAAGCCCATAGAGGGCTATGGTGAAAAAGGAAATATCCTCCGATGATATCTGGAAAGAAGCTTTCTGAGAAACTGCTTAGTGTTCTGTTAAATCATCTCACAGAGTTACATGTGTATTTCGTGGATCTCTTTGCTAGCCTTATTTCTGTGGAATCTGATAACAGATATTTCGGATCCCTTTGATGACTATAGGGCCAGAGGAAATATCATGCCAAAACAAAGAGAAAGAAGCTTTCTGAGAAACTTCTTTGTGTTCTGTGAAATCATCTCACAGAGTTACAGCTTTCCCCTCAAGAAGCCTTTCGCTAAGACAGTTCTTGTGGAATTGGCAAAGTGATATTTGGAAGCCCATAGAGGGCTATGGTGAAAAAGGAAATATCCTCAGATGAAATCTGGAAAGAAGCTTTCTGAGAAACTGCTTAGTGTTCTGTTAATTCATCTCACAGAGTTACATGTGTATTTCGTGGATCTCTTTGCTACCCTTATTTCTGTGGAATCTGAGAACAGATATTTCGGATCCCTTTGAAGACTATAGGGCCAAAGGAAATATCCTCCGATAACAAAGAGAAAGAAGCTTTCTGAGAAACTTCTTTGTGTTCTGTGAAATCATCTCACAGAGTTACAGCTTTCCCCTCAAGAAGCCTTTCGCTAAGACAGTTCTTTTGGAATTGGCAAAGTGATATTTGGAAGCCCATAGAGGGCTATGGTGAAAAAGGAAATATCCTCAGATGAAATCTGGAAAGAAGCTTTCTGAGAAACTGCTTAGTGTTCTGTTAATTCATCTCACAGAGTTACATGTGTATTTCGTGGATCTCTTTGCTAGCCTTATTTCTGTGGAATCTGAGAACAGATATTTCGGATCCCATTGATAACTATAGGGCCAAAGTAAATATCCTCCGATAACAAAGAGAAAGAAACTTTCTGAGAAACTTCTTTGTGTTCTGTGAAATCATCTCACAGAGTTACAGCTTTCCCCTCAAGAACCCTTTCGCTAAGACAGTTCTTGTGGAATTGGCAATGTGATATTTGGAAGCCCATAGAGGGCTATGGTGAAAAAGGAAATATCCTCAGATGAAATCTGGAAAGAAGCTTTCTGAGAAATTGCTTAGTGTTCTGTTATTTCATCTCACAGAGTTACATGTGTATTTCGTGGATCTCTTTGCTAGCCTTATTTCTGTGAAATCTGAGAACAGATATTTCGGATCCCTCTGAAGACTATAGGGCCAAAGGAAATATCCTCCGATAACAAACAGAAAGAAGGTTTCTGAGAAACTTCTTTGTGTTCTGTGAAATCATCTCACAGAGTTACAGCTTTCCCCTCAAGAAGCCTTTCGCTAAGACAGTTCTTGTGGAATTGGCAAAGTGATATTTGGAAGCCCATAGAGGGCTATGGTGAAAAAGGAAATATCCTCAGATGAAATCTGGAAAGAAGCTTTCTGAGAAACTGCTTAGTGTTCTGTTAATTCATCTCACAGAGTTACATGTGTATTTCGTGGATCTCTTTGCTAGCCTTATTTCTGTGGAATCTGAGAACAGATATTTCGGATCCCATTGATGACTATAGGGCCAAAGGAAATATCCTCTGATAAGAAAGAGAAAGAAGCTTTCTGAGAAACTTCTTTGTGTTCTGTGATATCATCTCACAGAGTTACAGCTTTCCCCTCAAGAAGCCTTTCGCTAAGACAGTTCTTGTGGAATTGGCAAAGTGATATTTGGAAGCTCTTAGAGGGCTATGGTGAAAAAGGAAATATCCTCAGATGAAATCTGGAAAGAAGCTTTCTGAGAAACTGCTTATTGTTCTGTTAATTCATCTCACAGAGTTACATGTGTATTTCGTGGATCTCTTTGCTAGCATTATTTCTGTGGAATCTGAGAACAGATATTTCGGGTCCCATTGATGACTATACGGCCAAAGGAAATATCCTCTGATAACAAAGAGAAAGAAGCTTTCTGAGAAACTTCTTTGTGTTCTGTGAAATCATCTCACAGAGTTACAGCTTTCCCCTCAAGAAGCCTTTCGCTAAGACAGTTCTCGTGGAATTGGCAAAGTGATATTTGGAAGCCCATAGCGGGCTATGGTGAAAAAGGAAATATCCTCCGATGAAATCTGGAAAGAAGCTTTCTGAGAAACTGCTTAGTGTTCTGTTAATTCATCTCACAGAGTTACATGTGTATTTCGTGGATCTCTTTGCTAGCCTTACTTCTATGGAATCTGAGAACAGATATTTCGGAACCCTTTGAAGACTATAGGGCCAAGGGAAATATCATGCCAAAACAAAGAGAAAGAAGCTTTCTGAGAAACTTCTTTGTGTTCTGTGAAATCATCTCACAGAGTTACAGCTTTCCCCTCAAGAAGCCTTTCGCTAAGACAGTTGTTGTGGAATTGGCAAAGTGATATTTGGAAGCCCATAGAGGGCTATGGTGAAAAAGGAAATATCCTCCGATGAAATCTGGAAAGAAGCTTTCTGAGAAACTGCTTAGTGTTCTGTTAATTCATGTCACAGAGTTACATGTGTATTTGGTGGATCTCTTTGCTAGCCTTATTTCTGTTGGATCTGAGAACAGATATTTCGGATCCCTCTGAAGACTATAGGGCCAAAGGAAATATCCTCCCATAACAAAGAGAAAGAAGCTGTCTGAGAAACTTCTTTGTGTTCTGTGAAATCATCTCACAGAGTTACAGCTTTCCCCTCAAGAAGCCTTTCGCTAAGACAGTTCTTGTGGAATAGGCAAAGTGATATTTGGAATCCCATAGAGGGCTATGGTGAAAAAGGAAATATCCTCAGATGAAATCTGGAAAGAAGCTTTCTGAGAAACTGCTTAGTGTTCTGTTAATTCATCTCACAGAGTTACATGTGTATTTCGTGGATCTCTTTGCTAGCCTTATTTCTGTGGAATCTGAGAACAGATATTTCGGATCCCTTTGAAGACTATAGGGCCAAAGGAAATATCCTCCCATAACAAAGAGAAAGAAGCTGTCTGAGAAACTTCTTTGTGTTCTGTGAAATCATCTCACAGAGTTACAGCTTTCCCCTCAAGAAGCCTTTCGCTAAGACAGTTCTTGTGGAATTGGCAAAGTGATATTTGGAAGCAATAGAGGGCTATGGTGAAAAAGGAAATATCCTCAAATGAAATCTGGAAAGAAGCATTCTGAGAATCTGCTTAGTCTTCTGTTAATTCATCTCACAGAGTGACATGTGTATTTCGTGGATCTCTTTGCTAGCCTTATTTCTGTGGAATCTGAGAACAGATATTTCGGATCCCATTGATGGCCATAGGGCCAAAGGAAATATCCTCCGATAACAAAGAGAAAGAAGCTTTCTGAGAAACTTCTTTGTGTTCTGTGAAATCATCTCACAGAGTTACAGCTTTCCCCTCAGGAAGCCTTTCGCTAAGACAGTTCTTGTGGACTTGGCAAAGTGATATTTGGAAGCCCATAGAGGGCTATGGTGAAAAAGGAAATATCCTCCGATGAAATCTGGAAAGAAGCTTTCTGAGAAACTGCTTAGTGTTCTGTTAATTCATCTCACAGAGTTACATGTGTATTTCGTGGATCTCTTTGCTAGCCTTATTTCTGTGGTATCTGAGAACAGATATTTCGGATCCCACTGAAGACTATAGGGCCAAAGGAAATATCCTCCCATAACAAAGAGAAAGAAGCTTTCTGACAAACTTCTTTGTGTTCTGTGAAATCATCTCACAGAGTTACAGCTTTCTCCTCAAGAAGCGTTTCGCTAAGACAGTTCTTGTGGAATTGGCAAAGTGATATTTGGAAGCCCTTAGAGGGCTATGGTGAAAAAGGAAATATCCTCAGATGAAATCTGGAAAGAAGATTTCTGAGAAACTGCTTAGTGTTCTGCTAATTCATCTCACAGAGTTACATGTGTATTTCGTGGATCTCTTTGCTAGCCTTATTTCTGTGGAATCTGAGAACTGATATTTCGGATCCCTTTGAAGACTATAGGGCCAAAGGATATATCCTCCCATAACAAAGAGAAAGAAGCTTTCTGAGAATCTCCTTTGTGTTCTGTGAAATCTTCTCAAGGAGTTACAGCTTCCCCTCCAGAAGCCTTTCGCTAAGACAGTTCTTGTGGAATTGGCAAAGTGATATTTGGAAGCCCATAGAGGGCTATGGTGAAAAAGGAAATATCCTCAGATGAAATCTGGAAAGAAGCTTTCTGAGAAACTGCTTAGTGTTCTGTTAATTCATCTCACAGAGTTATATGTGTATTTCGTGGATCTCTTTGCTAGCCTTATTTCTGGGGAATCTGAGAACCGATATTTCGGATCCCTTTGAAGACTATAGGGCCAAAGGAAATATCCTCCTATAACAAAGAGAAAGAAGTTTTCTGAGAAACTTCTTTGTGTTCTGTGAAGTCATCTCACAGAGTTACAGCTTTCCCCTCAAGAAGCCTTTCGCTAAGACAGTTCTTGTGGAATAGGCAAAGTGATATTTGGAAGCCCATAGAGGGCTATGGTGAAAAAGGAAATATCCTCAGATGAAATCTGGAAAGAAGCTTTCTGAGAAAATGCTTAGTGTTCTGTTAATTCATCTCACAGAGTTACATGTGTATTTCGTGGATCTCTTTGCTAGCCTTATTTCTGTGGAATCTGAGAACAGATATTTCGGATCCCTTTGATGACTATAAGGCCAAAGGAAATATCCTCCGATAAGAAAGAGAAAGAAGCTTTCTGAGAAACTTCTTTGTGTTCTGTGAAATCATCTCACAGAGTTACAGCTTTCCCCTCAAGAAGCCTTTCGCTAAGACAGTTCTTGTGGAATTGGCAAAGTGATAATTGGAAGCCCATAGAGGGTTACGGTGAAAAAGGAAATATCCTCACAGGAAATCTGGAAAGAAGCATTCTGAGAAACTGCTTAGTGTTCTGTTAATTTATCTCACAGAGTTACATGTGTATTTCGTGGATCTCTTTGCTAGCCTTAATCTGTGGAATCTGAGAAGAGATATTTCGGATCCCTCTGAAGACTATAGGACCAAAGGAAATATCCTCCGATAACAAAAAGAAAGAATCTTTCTGAGAAACTTCTTGGTGTTCTGTGAAATCATCTCACAGAGTTACAGCTTTCCCCTCAAGAAGCCTTTCGCTAAGACAGTTCTTGTGGAATTGGCAAAGTGATATTTGGAAGACCTTAGAAGGCTATGGTGAAAAAGGAAATATCCTCAGATGAAATCTGGAAAGAAGCTTTCTGAGAAACTGCTTAGTGTTCTGTTTATTCATCTCACAGAGTTACATGTGTACTTCGTGGATCTTTTTGCTAGCCTTATTTCTGTGGAATCTGAGAACAGATATTTCGGGTCCCCTTGATGACTATAGGGCCAAAGGAAATATCCTCTGATAACAAAGAGAAAGAACCTTTCTGAGAAACTTCTTTGTGTTCTGTGAAATCATCTCACAGAGTTACAGCTTTCCCCTCAAGAAGCCTTTCGCTAAGGCAGTTCTTGTGGAGTTGGCAAAGTGATACTTGGAATCCCATAGAGGGCTATGGTGAAAAAGGAAATATCCTCACAGGAAAACTGGAAAGAAGCTTTCTGAGAAACTGCTTAGTGTTCTGTTAATTCATCTCACAGAGTTACATGTGTATTTCGTGGATCTCTTTGCTAGCATTATTTCTGTGGAATCTGAGAACCGATATTTCGGATCCCTTTGAAGATTATAGGGCCAAAAGAAATATCCTCCGATAACAAAGAGAAAGAAGCTTTCTGAGAAACTTCCTTGTGTTCTGTGAAATCATCTCACAGAGTTACAGCTTTCCCCTCAAGAAGCCTTTCTCTAAGACAGTTCTTGTGAAATAGGCAAAGTGATATTTGGAAGCCCTTAGAGGGCTATGGTGAAAAAGGAAATATCCTCTGAGGAAATCTGGAAAGAAGGTTTCTGAGAAACTGCTTAGTGTTCTGTTAATTCATCTCACAGAGTTACATGTGTATTTCGTGGATCTCTTTGCTAGCCTTATTTCTGTGGAATCTGAGAACCGATATTTCGGATCCCTTTGAAGACTATAGGGCCAAAGGAAATATCCTCCGATAACAAAGAGAAAGAAGCTTTCTGAGAAACTTCTTTGTGTTCTGTGAAATCATCTCACAGAGTTACAGCTTTCCCCTCAAGAAGCCTTTCGCTAAGACAGTTCTTGTGGAATTGGCAAAGTGATATTTGGAAGCCCATAGAGGGCTATGGTGAAAAAGGAAATATCCTCAGATGAAATCTGGAAAGAAGCTTTCTGAGAAACTGCTTAGTGTTCTGTTAATTCATCTCACAGAGTTACATGTGTATTTCGTGGATCTCCTTGCTAGCCTTATTTCTGTGGAATCTGAGAACAGATATTTCGGATCCCTTTCAAAACTATTGGGCCAAAGGAAATATCCTCCGATAACAAAGAGAAAGAAGGTTTCTGAGAAACTTCTTTGTATCCTGTGAAATCATCTCACAGAGTTACATCTTTCCCCTCAAGAAGACTTTCGCTAAGACAGTTCTTGTGGAATAGGCAAAGTGATATTTGGAAGCCCATAGTGGGCTATGGTGAAAAAGGAAATATCCTCCGATGATATCTGGAAAGAAGCTTTCTGAGAAACTGCTTAGTGTTCCGTTAATTCATCTCTCAGAGTTACATGTGTATTTCGTGGATCTCTTTGATAGCCTTATTTCTGTGGAATCTGAGAACAGATATTTCGGAACCCTTTGAAGACTATAGGGCCAAAGGAAATATCATGCCAAAAAAAAGAGAAAGAAGCTTTCTGAGAAACATCTTTGTGTTCTGTGAAATCATCTCACAGAGTTACAGCTTTCCCCTCAAGAAGCCATTCGCTAAGACAGTTCTTGTGGAATAGGCAAAGTGATATTTGGAAGGCCATAGAGGGCTATGGTGAAAAAGGAAATATCCTCAGATGAAATCTGGAAAGAAGCTTTCTGAGAAACTGCTTAGTGTTCTGTTAATTCATCTCACAGAGTTACATGTGTATTTCGTGGATCTCTTTGCTACCCTTATTTCTGTGGAATCTGAGAACAGATATTTCGGATCCCTTTGAAGACTATAGGGCCAAAGGAAATATCCTCCGATAACAAAGAGAAAGAAGCTTTCTGAGAAACTTCTTTGTGTTCTGTGAAATCATCTCACAGAGTTACAGCTTTCCCCTCAAGAAGCCTTTCGCTAAGACAGTTCTTTTGGAATTGGCAAAGTGATATTTGGAAGCCCATAGAGGGCTATGGTGAAAAAGGAAATATCCACAGATGAAATCTGGAAAGAAGCTTTCTGAGAAACTGCTTAGTGTTCTGTTAATTCATCTCACAGAGTTACATGTGTATTTCGTGGATCTCTTTGCTAGCCTTATTTCTGTGGAATCTGAGAACAGATATTTCGGATCCCATTGATGACTATAGGGCCAAAGTAAATATCCTCCGATAACAAAGAGAAAGAAACTTTCTGAGAAACTTCTTTGTGTTCTGTGAAATCATCTCACAGAGTTACAGCTTTCCCCTCAAGAACCCTTTCGCT
Organism: Macaca fascicularis; assembly: GCF_037993035.2. Classification (NCBI taxonomy): domain Eukaryota; kingdom Metazoa; phylum Chordata; class Mammalia; order Primates; family Cercopithecidae; genus Macaca; species Macaca fascicularis. Next base: position 46,040,220 of record NC_088383.1, on the reverse strand, counting down.
AAGACCGTTCTTGTGGAATTGGCAATGTGATATTTGGAAGCCCATAGAGGGCTATGGTGAAAAAGGAAATATCCTCCGATTTAATCTGGAAAGAAGCTTTCTGAAAAATTGCTTACTGTTCTGTTATTTCATCTCACAGAGTTACATATGTATTTCGTGGATCTCTTTGCTAGCCTTATTTCTGTGAAATCTGAGAACAGATATTTCGGATCCCTCTGAAGACTATAGGGCCAAAGGAACTATCCTCCGATAACAAACAGAAAGAAGCTTTCTGAGAAACTTCTTTGTGTTCTGTGAAATCATCTCACAGAGTTACAGCTTTCCCCTCAAGAAGCCTTTCGCTAAGACAGTTCTTGTGGAATTGGCAAAGTGATATTTGGAAGCCCATAGAGGGCTATGGTGAAAAAGGAAATATCCTCAGATGAAATCTGGAAAGAAGCTTTCTGAGAAACTGCTTAGTGTTCTGTTAATTCATCTCACAGAGTTACATGTGTATTTCGTGGATCTCTTTGCTAGCCTTATTTCTGTGGAATCTGAGAACAGATATTTCGGATCCCATTGATGACTATAGGGCCAAAGGAAATATCCTCTGATAAGAAAGAGAAAGAAGCTTTCTGAGAAACTTCTTTGTGTTCTGTGATATCATCTCACAGAGTTACAGCTTTCCCCTCAAGAAGCCTTTCGCTAAGACAGTTCTTGTGGAATTGGCAAAGTGATATTTGGAAGCCCTTAGAGGGCTATGGTGAAAAAGGAAATATCCTCAGATGAAATCTGGAAAGAAGATTTCTGAGAAACTGCTTAGTGTTCTGTTAATTCATCTCACAGAGTTACATGTGTATTTCGTGGATCTCTTTGCTAGCATTATTTCTGTGGAATCTGAGAACAGATATTTCGGGTCCCATTGATGACTATACGGCCAAAGGAAATATCCTCTGATAACAAAGAGAAAGAAGCTTTCTGAGAAACTTCTTTGTGTTCTGTGAAATCATCTCACAGAGTTACAGCTTTCCCCTCAAGAAGCCTTTCGCTAAGACAGTTCTTGTGGAATTGGCAAAATGATATTTGGAAGCCCCTAGAGGGCTATTGTGAAAAAGGAAATATCCTCCGATGAAATCTGGAAAGAAGCTTTCTGAGAAACTGCTTAGTGTTCTGTTAATGCATCTCACAGAGTTACATGTGTATTTCGTGGATCTCTTTGCTAGCCTTATTTCTGTGGAATCTGAGAACAGATATTTCGGATCCCTTTGATGACTATAGGGCCAGAGGAAATATCATGCCAAAACAAAGAGAAAGAAGCTTTCTGAGAAACTTCTTTGTGTTCTGTGAAATCATCTCACAGAGTTACAGCTTTCCCCTCAAGAAGCCTTTCGCTAAGACAGTTCTTGTGGAATTGGCAAAGTGATATTTGGAAGCCCATAGAGGGCTATGGTGAAAAAGGAAATATCCTCCGATGAAATCTGGAAAGAAGCTTTCTGAGAAACTGCTTAGTGTTCTGTTAATTCATCTCACAGAGTTACATGTGTATTTGGTGGATCTCTTTGCTAGCCTTATTTCTGTTGGATCTGAGAACAGATATTTCGGATCCCTCTGAAGACTATAGGGCCAAAGGAAATATCCTCCCATAACAAAGAGAAAGAAGCTTTCTGAGAAACTTCTTTGTGTTCTGTGAAATCATCTCACAGAGTTACAGCTTTCCCCTCAAGAAGCCTTTCGCTAAGACAGTTCTTGTGGAATAGGCAAAGTGATATTTGGAATCCCATAGAGGGCTATGGTGAGAAAGGAAATATCCTCAGATGAAATCTGGAAAGAAGCTTTCTGAGAAACTGCTTAGTGTTCTGTTAATTCATCTCACAGAGTGACATGTGTATTTCGTGGATCTCTTTGCTAGCCTTATTTCTGTGGAATCTGAGAACAGATATTTCGGATCCCTTTGAAGACTATAGGGCCAAAGGAAATATCCTCCCATAACAAAGAGAAAGAAGCTTTCTGAGAAACTTCTTTGTGTTCTGTGAAATCATCTCACAGAGTTACAGCTTTCCCCTCAAGAAGCCTTTCGCTAAGACAGTTCTTGTGGAATTGGCAAAGTGATAATTGGAAGCCCATAGAGGGCTATGGTGAAAAAGGAAATATCCTCAGATGAAATCTGGAAAGAAGCTTTCTGAGAAACTGCTTAGTGTTCTGTTAATTCATCTCACAGAGTTACATGTGTATTTCGTGGATCTCTTTGCTAGCCTTATTTCTGTGGAATCTGATAACAGATATTTCGGATCCCTTTGATGACTATAGGGCCAAAGGAAATATCCTCCGATAACAAGGAGAAAGAAGCTTTCTGAGAAACTTCTTTGTGTTCTGTGAAATCATCTCACAGAGTTACACCTTTCCGCTCAAGAAGCCTTTCGCTAAGACAGTTCTTGTGGAATTGGCAAAGTGATATTTGGAAGCCCTTAGAGGGCTATGGTGAAAAAGGAAATATCCTCACAGGAAATCTGGAAAGAAGCTTTCTGAGAAACTGCTTAGTGTTCTGTTAATTCATCTCACAGAGTGACATGTGTATTTCGTGGATCTCTTTGCTAGCCTTATTTCTGTGGAATCTGAGAACAGATATTTCGGATCCCTTTGAAGACTACAGGGCCAAAGGAAATATCCTCCGATAACAAAGAGAAAGAAGCTTTCTGAGAAACTTCTTTGTGTTCTGTGAAATCATCTCACAGAGTTAGAGCTTTCCCCTCAAGAAGCCTTTCGCTAAGACAGTTCTTGTGGAATTGGCAAAGTGATATTTGGAAGCCCATAGAGGGCTATGGTGAAAAAGGAAATATCCTCAAATGAAATCTGGAAAGAAGCATTCTGAGAATCTGCTTAGTGTTCTGTTAATTCATCTCACAGAGTGACATGTGTATTTCGTGGATCTCTTTGCTAGCCTTATTTCTGTGGAATCTGAGAACAGATATTTCGGATCCCATTGATGGCTATAGGGCCAAAGGAAATATCCTCCGATAACAAAGAGAAAGAAGCTTTCTGAGAAACTTCTTTGTGTTCTGTGAAATCATCTCACAGAGTTACAGCTTTCCCCTCAAGAAGCCTTTCGCTAAGACAGTTCTTGTGGAATTGGCAAAGTGATATTTGGAAGCCCATAGAGGGCTATGGTGAAAAAGGAAATATCCTCAGATGAAATCTGGAAAGAAGCTTTCTGAGAAACTGCTTAGTGTTCTGTTAATTCATCTCACAGAGTTACATGTGTATTTCGTGGATCTCTTTGCTAGCCTTATTTCTGTGGAATCTGAGAACAGATATTTCGGATCCCTTTGAAGACTATAGGGCCAAAGGAAATATCCTCCCATAACAAAGAGAAAGAAGCTTTCTGAGAAACTTCTTTGTGTTCTGTGAAATCATCTCACAGAGTTACAGCTTTCCCCTCAAGAAGCCTTTCGCTAAGACAGTTCTTGTGGAATTGGCAAAGTGATATTTGGAAGCCCATAGAGGGCTATGGTGAAAAAGGAAATATCCTCAAATGAAATCTGGAAAGAAGCATTCTGAGAATCTGCTTAGTGTTCTGTTAATTCATCTCACAGAGTGACATGTGTATTTCGTGGATCTCTTTGCTAGCCTTATTTCTGTGGAATCTGAGAACAGATATTTCGGATCCCATTGATGGCTATAGGGCCAAAGGAAATATCCTCCGATAACAAAGAGAAAGAAGCTTTCTGAGAAACTTCTTTGTGTTCTGTGAAATCATCTCACAGAGTTACAGCTTTCCCCTCAAGAAGCCTTTCGCTAAGATAGTTCTTGTGGAATTGGCAAAGTGATATTTGGAAGCCCATAGAGGGCTATGGTGAAAAAGGAAATATCCTCAGATGAAATCTGGAAAGAAGCTTTCTGAGAAACTGCTTAGTGTTCTGTTAATTCATCTCACAGAGTTACATGTGTATTTCGTGGATCTCTTTGCTAGCCTTATTTCTGTGAAATCTGAGAACAGATATTTCGTATCCCATTGATGACTATAGGGCCAAAGGAAATATCCTCCGATAACAAAGAGAAAGAAACTTTCTGAGAAACTTCTTTGTATTCTGTGAAATCATCTCACAGAGTTACAGCTTTCGCCTCAGGAAGCCTTTCGCTAAGACAGTTGTTGTGGAATTGGCAAAGTGATATTTGGAAGCCCATAGAGGGCTATGGTGAAAAAGGAAATATCCTCAGATGAAATCTGGAAAGAAGCATTCTGAGAAACTGCTTAGTGTTCTGTTAATTCATCTCACAGAGTTACATGTGTATTTCGTGGATCTCTTTGCTAGCCTTATTTCTGTGGAATCTGAGAACAGATATTTCGGATCCCTCTGAAGACTATAGGGCCAAAGCAAATATCCTCCGATAACAAACAGAAAGAAGCTTTCTGAGAAACTTCTTTGTGTTCTGTGAAATCATCTCACAGAGTTACAGCATTCCCCTCAAGAAGCCTTTCGCTAAGACAGTTCTTGTGGAATGGGCAAAGTGATATTTGGAAGCCCATAGAGGGCTATGGTGAAAAAGGAAATATCCTCACAGGAAATCTGGAAAGAAGCATTCTGAGAAACTGCTTAGTGTTCTGTTAATTCATCTCATAGAGTTACATGTGTATTTCGAGGATCTCTTTGCTCGCCTTATTTCTGTGGAATCTGAGAACAGATATTTCGGATCCCATTGATGACTATAGGGCCAAAGGAAATATCTTCCGATAACAAAGAGAAAGAAGCTTTCTGAGAAACTTCTTTGTGTCTGTGAAATCATCTCACAGAGTTACAGCTTTCCCCTAAAGAAGCCTTTCTCTAAGACAGTTCTTGTGGAATTGGCAAAGTGATATTTGGAAGCCCATAGAGGGCTATGGTGAAAAAGAAAATATCCTCAGACGAAATCTGGAAAGAAGCTTTCAGAGAAACTGCTTAGTGTTCTGTTAATTCATCTCACAGAGTTACATGTGTATTTCGTGGATCTCTTTGCTAGCCTTATTTCTGCGGAATCTGAGAACAGATATTTCGGATCCCTTTGAAGACTATAGGGCCAAAGGAAATATCCTCCGATAACAAACAGAAAGAAGCTTTCTGAGAAACTTCTTTGTGTTCTGTGAAATCATCTCACAGAGGTACAGCTTTCCGCTCAAGAAGCCTTTCGCTAAGACAGTTCTTGTGGAATTGGCAAAGTGATATTTTGAAGCCCTTAGAGGGCTATGGTGAAAAAGGAAATATCCTCAGATGAAATCTGGAAAGAAGCTTTCTGAGAAATTGCTTAGTGTTCTGTTAATTCATCTCACAGAGTTACATGTGTATTTCGTGGATCTCTTTGCTAGCCTTATTTCTGTGGAATCTGAGAACAGATATTTCGGATCCCTTTGAAGACTACAGGGCCAAAGGAAATATCCTCCGATAACAAAGAGAAAGAAGCTTTCTGAGAAACTTCTTTGTGTTCTGTGAAATCATCTCACAGAGTTAGAGCTTTCCCCTCAGAAGCCTTTCGCTAAGACAGTTCTTGTGGAATTGGCAAAGTGATATTTGGAAGTCCATAGAGGGCTATGGTGAAAAAGGAAATATCCTCAAATGAAATCTGGAAAGAAGCATTCTGAGAAACTGCTTAGTGTTCTGTTAATTCATCTCACAGAGTGACATGTGTATTTCGTGGATCTCTTTGCTAGCCTTATTTCTGTGGAATCTGAGAACAGATATTTCGGATCCCATTGATGACTATAGGGCCAAAGGAAATATCCTCCGATAACAAAGAGAAAGAAGCTTTGTGAGAAACTTCTTTGTGTTCTGTGAAATCATCTCACAGAGTTACAGCTTTGCCCTCAAGAAGACTTTCGCTAAGACAGTTCTTGTGGAATTGGCAATGTGATATTTGGAAGCCCATAGAGGGCTATGGTGAAAAAGGAAATATCCTCAGATGAAATCTGGAAAGAAGCTTTCTGAGAAACTGCTTAGTGTTCTGTTAATTCATCTCACAGAGTTACATGTGTATTTCGTGGATCTCTTTGCTAGCCTTATTTCTGTGAAATCTGAGAACAGATATTTCGGATCCCATTGATTACTATAGGGCCAAAGGAAATATCCTCCGATAACAAAGAGAAAGAAACTTTCTGAGAAACTTCTTTGTATTCTGTGAAATCATCTAACAGAGTTAGAGCTTTCCCCTCAAGAAGCCTTTCGCTAAGACAGTTCTTGTGGAATTGGCAAAGTGAATATTTGGAAGCCCATAGAGGGCTATGGTGAAAAAGGAAATATCCTCAGATGAAATCTGGAAAGAAGCTTTCTGAGAAACTGCTTAGTGTTCTGTTAATTCATCTCACAGAGTTACATGTGTATTTCGTGGATCTCTTTGCTAGCCTTATTTCTGTGGAATCTGAGAACAGATATTTCGGATCCCTCTGAAGACTATAGGGCCAAAGGAAATATCCTCCGATAACAAAGAGAAAGAAGCTTTCTGACAAACTTCTTTGTGTTCTGTGAAATCATGTCACAGAGTTACAGCTTTCCCCTCAGGAAGCCTTTCGCTAAGAGAGTTCTTGTGGAATTGGCAAAGTGATATTTGGAAGCACATAGATGGCTATGGTGAGAAAGGAATTATCCTTACAGGAAATCTGGAAAGAAGCATTCTGAGAAACTGCTTAGTGTTCTGTTAATTCATCTCACAGAGTTACATGTGTATTTCGTGGATCTCTTTGCTAGCCGTATTTCTGTGGTATCTGAGAACAGATATTTCGAATCCCTCTGAAGACTATAGGGCTAAAGGAAATATCCTCCGATAACAAAGAGAAAGAAGCTTTCTGAGAAACTTCTTTGTGTTCTGTGAAATCATCTCACAGAGTTACAGCTTTCCCCTCAAGAAGACTTTCGCTAACACAATTCTTGTGGAATTGGCAAAGTGATATTTGGAAGCCCATAGAGGGCTATGGTGAAAAAGGAAATATCCTCAGATGAAATCTGGAAAGAAGCTTTCTGAGAAACTGCTTAGTGTTCTGTTAATTAATCTCACAGACTTACATGTGTATTTCGTGGATATCTTTGCTAGACTTATTTCTGTGGAATCTGAGAACAGATATTTCGGATCCCTTTTAAGAGTATAGGGCCAAAGGAAATATCCTCCGATAACAAAGAGAAAGAAGCTTTCTGAGAAACTTCTTTGTGTTCTGTGAAATGATCTCACAGAGATACAGCTATCCACTCAATAACCCTTTCGCTAAGACAGTTCTTGTGGAATTGGCAAAGTGATATTTGGCATCCCATAGAGGGCTAGGGTGAAAAAGGAATTATCCTCAGATGAAATCTGGAAAGAAGCTTTCTGAGAAACTGCTTAGTGTTCTGTTAATTCATCTCACAGAGTTACATGTGTATTTCGTGGATCTTTTTGCTAGCCTTATTTCTGTGGAATCTGAGAACAGATATTTCGGATCCCTTTGAAAACTATAGGGCCAAAGGAAATATCCTCCGATAACAAAGAGAAAGAAGGTTTCTGAGAAACTTCTTTGTGTTCTGTGAAATCATCTCACAGAGTTACAGCTTTCCCCTCAAGAAGCCTTTCGCTAAGACAGTTCTTGTGGAAGAGGAAAAGAGATATTTGGAAGCCCATAGCGGGCTATGGTGAAAAAGGAAATATTCTCAGATGAAATCTGGATAGAAGCTTTCTGAGAAACTGCTTAGTGTTCTGTTAATTCATCTCACAGAGTTACATGTGTATTTCGTGGATCTCTTTGCTAGCCTTATTTCTGTGGAATCTGAGAACAGATATTTCGGATCCCTTTGAAGACTATAGGGCCAAAGGAAATATCCTCCGATAACAAAGAGAAAGAAGCTTTCTGACAAACTTCTTTGTGTTCTGTGAAATCATCTCACAGAGTTACAGCTTTCCCCTCAAGAAGCCTTTCGCTAAGACAGTTCTTGTGGAATTGGTAAAGTGATATTTGGAAGCCCATAGAGGGCTATGGTGAAAAAGGAAATATCCTCAGATGAAATCTGGAAAGAAGCTTTCTGAGAAACTGCTTAGTGTTCTGTTAATTCATCTCACAGAGTTACATCTGTATTTCGTGGATCTCTTTGCTAGCCTTATTTCTGTGGAATCTGAGAACAGATATTTCGGATCCCATTGAAGACTATAGGGCGAAAGGAAATATCCTCCATAAGAAAGAGAAAGAAGGTTTCTGAGAAACTTCTTTGTGTTCTGTGAAATCATCTCAAGGAGTTACAGCTTCCCCTCCTGAAGCCTTTCGCTAAGACAGTTCTTGTGGAATTGGCAAAGTGATATTTGGAAGCCCATAGAGGGCTATGGTGAAAAAGGAAATATCCTCCGATGAAATCTGGAAAGAAGCTTTCTGAGAAACTGCTTAGTGTTCTGTTAATTCATCTCACAGAGTTACATGTGTATTTCGTGGATCTCTTTGCTAGCCTTATTTCTGTGGAATCTGAGAACAGATATTTCGGATCCCTCTGAAGACTATAGGGCAAAAGGAAATATCCTCCGATAACAAACAGAAAGAAGCTTTCTGAGAAACTTCTTTGTGTACTGTGAAATCATCTCACAGAGTTACAGCTTTCCCCTCAAGAAGCCTTTCGCTAACACAGTTCTTGTGGAATAGGCAAAGTGATATTTGGAAGCCCATAGAGGGCTATGGTGAAAAAGGAAATATCCTCAGATGAAATCTGGAAAGAAGCTTTCTGAGAAACTGCTTAGTGTTTTGTTAATTCATCTCACAGGGTTACATCTGTATTTCGTGGATCTCTTTGCTAGCCTTATTTCTGTGGAATCTGAGAACAGATATTTCGGATCCCTTTGAAGACTATAGGGTGAAAGGAAATATCCTCCCATAAAAAAGAGAAAGAAGCTTTCTGAGAAACTTCTTTGTGTTCTGTGAAATCATCTCAAGGAGTTACAGCTTCCCCTCCAGAAGCCTTTCGCTAAGACAGTTCTTGTGGAATTGGCAAAGTGATATTTGGAAGCCCATAGAGGGCTATGGTGAAAAAGGAACTATGCTCAGATGAAATCTGGAAAGAAGCTTTCTGAGAAACTGCTTAGTGTTCTGTTAATTCATCTCACAGAGGTACATGTGTATTTCGTGGATCTCTTTGCTAGCCTTATTTCTGTGGAATCTGAGAACAGATATTCGGATCCCTTTGAAGACTATAGGGCCAAAGGAAATATCCTCCCATAACAAAGAGAAAGAAGCTTTCTGAGAAACTTCTTTGTGTTCTGTGAAATCATCTCAAGGAGTTACAGCTTCCCGTCCAGAAGCGTTTCACTAAGACAGTTCTTGTGGAATTGGCAAAGTGATATTTGGAAGCCCTTAGAGGGCTATGGTGAAAAAGGAAATATCCTCAGATGAAATCTGGAAAGAAGCTTTCTGAGAAACTGCTTAGTGTTCTGTTAATTCATCTCACAGAGTTACATGTGTATTTCGTGGATCTCTTTGCTAGCCTTATTTCTGTGGAATCTGAGAACAGATATTTCGGAACCCTTTGAAGACATAGGGCCAAAGGAAATATCATGCCAAAACAAAGAGAAAGAAGCTTTCTGAGAAACTTCTTTGTGTTCTGTGAAATCATCTCACAGAGTTACAGCTTTCCCCTCAAGAAGCCTTTCGCTAAGTCAGTTCTTGTGGAATTGGCAAAGTGATATTTGGAAGCCCATAGTGGGCTATGGTGAAAAAGGAAATATCCTCAGATGAAATCTGGAAAGAAGCTTTCTGAGAAACTGCTTAGTGTTCTGTTAATTCATCTCACAGAGTTACATGTGTATTTCGTGGATCTCTTTGCTAGCCTTATTTCTGTAGAATCTGAGAACAGATATTTCGGATCCCTTTGAAGACTATAGGGCCAAAGGAAATATCCTCCGATAACAAAGAGAAAGAAGCTTTCTGAGAAACTTCTTTGTGTTCTGTGAAATCATCTCACAGAGTTACAGCTTTCCCCTCCAGAAGCCTTACGCTAAGACAGTTCTTGTGGAATTGGCAAAGTGATATTTGGAAGCCCATAGAGGGCTATGGTGAAAAAGGAAATATCCTCAGATGAAATCTGGAAAGAAGCTTTCTGAGAAACTGCTTAGTGTTCTGTTAATTCATCTCACAGAGTTACATGTGTATTTCGTGGATCTCTTTGCTAGCCTTATTTCTGTGGAATCTGAGAACAGATATTTCGGATCCCATTGATGACTATAGGGCCAAAGGAAATATCCTCCGATAACAAAAAGAAAGAAGCTTTCTGAGAAACTTCTTTGTGTTCTGTGAAATCATCTCACAGAGTTACAGCTTTCCCCTCAAGAAGCCTTTCGCTAAGACAGTTCTTGTGGAATTGGCAAAGTGATATTTGGAAGCCCTTAGAGGGCTATGGTGAAAAAGGAAATATCCTCAGATGAAATCTGGAAAGAAGCTTTCTGAGAAACTGCTTAGTGTTCTGTTAATTCATCTCACAGAGTTACATGTGTATTTCGTGGTTCTCTTTGCTAGCCTTATTTCTGTGGAATCTGAGAACAGATATTTCGGGTCCCATTGAAGACTATAGGGCCAAAGGAAATATCCTCCCATAACAAAGAGAAAGAAAGTTTCTGAGAAACTTCTTTGTGTTCTGTGAAATCATCTCACAGAGTTACAGCTTTCTCCTCAAGAACCCTTTCGCTAAGACAGTTCTTGTGGAATTGGCAAAGTGATATTTGCAAGCACTTAGAGGGCTATGGTGAAAATGGAAATATCCTCAGATGAAATCTGGAAAGAAGCTTTCTGAGAAACTGCTTAGTGTTCTGTTAATTCATCTCACAAAGTTACATGTGTATTTCGTGGATCTCTTTGCTAGCCTTATTTCTGTGGAATCTGAGAACAGATATTTCGGATCCCTTTGAAGACTACAGGGCCAAAGGAAATATCCTCCCAAAACATAGAGAAAGAAGCTTTCTGAGAAACTTCTTTGTGTTCTGTGAAATCATCTCACAGAGTTACAGCTTTCCCCTCAAGAAGCCTTTCGCTAAGACAGTTCTTGTGGAATAGGAAAAGTGATATTTGGAAGCCCATAGTGGGCTATGGTGAAAAAGGAAATATCCTCAGATGAAATCTGGATAGAAGCTTTCTGAGAAACTGCTTAGTGTTCTGTTAATTCATCTCACAGAGTTACATGTGTATTTCGTGGATTTCTTTGCTAGCCTTATTTCTGTGGAATCTGAGAACAGATATTTCGGAACCCTTTGAAGACTATAGGGCCAAAGGAAATATCATGCCAAAACAAAGAGAAAGAAGCTTTCTGAGAAACTTCTTTGTGTTCTGTGAAATCATCTCACAGACTTACAGCTTTCCCCTCAAGAAGCCTTTCGCTAACACAGTTCTTGTGGAATTGGCAAAGTGATATTTGGAAGCCCATAGAGGGCTATGGTGAAAAAGGAAATATTCTCAGATGAAATCTGGAAAGAAGCTTTCTGAGAAACTGCTTAGTGTTCTGTTAATTCATCTCACAGAGTTACATGTGTATTTCGTGGATCTCTTTGCTAGCCTTATTTCTGTGGAATCTGAGAACAGATATTTCGGAACCCTCTGAAGACTATAGGGCCAAAGGAAATATCCTCCGATAACAAACAGAAAGAAGCTTTCTGAGAAACTTCTTTGTGTTCTGTGAAATCATCTCAGAGAGCTACAGCTTTCCCCTCAAGAAGCCTTTCGCTAAGACAGTTCTTGTGGAATTGGCAAAGTGATATTTGGAAGCCCATAGAGGGCAACGGTGAAAAAGGAAATATCCTCAGATGAAATCTGGAAAGAAGCTTTCTGAGAAACTAATTAGTGTTCTGTTAATTCATCTCACAGAGTTACATGTGTATTTCGTGGATCTCTTTGCTAGCCTTATTTCTGTAGAATCTGAGAACAGATATTTCGGATCCCTTTGAAGACTATAGGGCCAAAGGAAATATCCTCCGATAACAAAGAGAAAGAAGCTTTCTGAGAAACTTCTTTGTGTTCTGTGAAATCATCTCACAGAGTTACAGCTTTCCCCTCCAGAAGCCTTACGCTAAGACAGTTCTTGTGGAATTGGCAAAGTGATATTTGGAAGCCCATAGAGGGCTATGGTGAAAAAGGAAATATCCTCAGATGAAATCTGGAAAGAAGCTTTCTGAGAAACTGCTTAGTGTTCTGTTAATTCATCTCACAGAGTTACATGTGTATTTCGTGGATCTCTTTGCTAGCCTTATTTCTGTGGAATCTGAGAACAGATATTTAGGATCCCATTGATGACTATAGGGCCAAAGGAAATATCCTCCGATAACAAAAAGAAAGAAGCTTTCTGAGAAACTTCTTTGTGTTCTGTGAAATCATCTCACAGAGTTACAGCTTTCCCCTCAAGAAGCCTTTCGCTAAGACAGTTCTTGTGGAATTGGCAAAGTGATATTTGGAAGCCCTTAGAGGGCTATGGTGAAAAAGGAAATATCCTCAGATGAAATCTGGAAAGAAGCTTTCTGAGAAACTGCTTAGTGTTCTGTTAATTCATCTCACAGAGTTACATGTGTATTTCGTGGTTCTCTTTGCTAGCCTTATTTCTGTGGAATCTGAGAACAGATATTTCGGGTCCCATTGAAGACTATAGGGCCAAAGGAAATATCCTCCCATAACAAAGAGAAAGAAAGTTTCTGAGAAACTTCTTTGTGTTCTGTGAAATCATCTCACAGAGTTACAGCTTTCTCCTCAAGAACCCTTTCGCTAAGACAGTTCTTGTGGAATTGGCAAAGTGATATTTGCAAGCACATAGAGGGCTATGATGAAAATGGAAATATCCTCAGATGAAATCTGGAAAGAAGCTTTCTGAGAAACTGCTTAGTGTTCTGTTAATTCATCTCACAAAGTTACATGTGTATTTCGTGGATCTCTTTGCTAGCCTTATTTCTGTGGAATCTGAGAACAGATATTTCGGATCCCTTTGAAGACTATAGGGCCAAAGGAAATATCCACCCAAAACAAAGAGAAAGAAGCTTTCTGACAAACTTCTTTGTGTTCTGCGAAATCATCTCAAGGAGTTACAGCTTCCCCTCAAGAAGCCTTTCGCTAAGACAGTTCTTGTGGAATTGGCAAAGTGATATTTGGAAGCCCATAGAGGGGTATGGTGAAAAAGGAAATATCCTCCGATGAAATCTGGAAAGAAGCTTTCTGAGAAACTGCTTAGTGTTCTGTTAATTCATCTCACAGAGTTACATGTGTATTTCGTGGATCTCTTTGCTAGCCTTATTTCTGTGGAATCTGAGAACCGATATTTCGGATCCCTTGGAAGTCTACAGGGCCAAAGGAAATATCCTCCGATAACAAAGAGAAAGAAGCTTTCTGAGAAACTTCTTTGTGTTCTGTGAAATCATCTCACAGAGTTACAGCTTTCCCCTCAAGAAACCTTTCGCTAAGACAGTTCTTGTGGAATAGGCAAAGTGATATTTGGAAGCCCGTAGTGGGCTGTGGTGAAAAAGGAAATATCCTCAGATGAAATCTGGAAAGAAGCTTTCTGAGAAACTGCTTAGTGTTCTGTTAATTCATCTCACAGAGTTACATGTGTATTTCGTGGATCTCTTTGCTAGCCTTATTTCTGTGGAATCTGAGAACAGATATTTCGGATCCCTTTGAAGACTATAGGGCCAAAGGAAATATCCTCCGATAACAAAGAGAAAGAAGCTTTCTGAGAAACTTCTTTGTGTTCCGTGTAATCATCTCACAGAGTTACAGCTTTCCCCTCAAGAAGGCTTTCGCTAAGACAGTTCTTGTGGAATAGGCAAAGTGATATTTGGAAGCCCATAGAGGGCTATGGTGAAAAAGGAAATATCCTCAGATGAAATCTGGAAAGAAGCTTTCTGAGAAACTGCTTAGTGTTCTGTTAATTCATCTCACGGAGTTACATGTGTACTTCGTGGATCTCTTTGCTAGCCTTATTTCTGTGGAATCTGATAACAGATATTTCAAAAAACTCTGAAGACTATAGGGCCAAAGGAAATATTCTCCGATAACAAACAGAAAGAAGCTTTCTGAGAAACTTCTTTGTGTTCTGTGAAATCATCTCACAGAGTTACAGCTTTCCCCTCAAGAAGACTTTCGCTAACACAGTTCTTGTGGAATTGGCAAAGTGATATTTGGAAGCCCATAGAGGGCTATGGTGAAAAAGGAAATATCCTCAGATGAAATCTGGAAAGAAGCTTTTGAGAAACTGCTTAGTGTTCTGTTAATTCATCTCACAGAGTTACATCTGTATTTCGTGGATCTCTTTGCTAGCCTTATTTCTGTGGAATCTGAGAAGAGATATTTCGGATCCCGTTGAAGACTATAGGGCGAAAGGAAATATCCTCCCATAACAAAGAGAAAGAAGGTTTCTGAGAATCTTCTTTGTTTTCTGTGAAATCATCTCACAGAGTTACAGCTTTCTCCTCAAGAACCCTTTCGCTAAGACAGTTCTTGAGGAATTGGCAAAGTGACATTTGGAAGCACATAGAGGGCTATGGTGAAAATGGAAATATCCTCAGATGAAATCTGGAAAGAAGCTTTCTGAGAAACTGCTTAGTGTTCTGTTAATTCATCTCACAGAGTTACATGTGTATTTCGTGGATCTCTTTGCTACCTTATTTCTGTGGAATCTGAGAACAGATATTTCGGATCCCTTTGAAGACTACAGGGCCAAAGGAAATATCCTCCCAAAACAAAGAGAAAGAAGCTTTCTGAGAAACTTCTTTGTGTTCTGTGAAATCATCTCACAGAGTTACAGCTTTCCCCTCAAGAAGCCTTTCGCTAAGACAGTTCTTGTGGAATAGGAAAAGTGATATTTGGAAGCCCATAGTGGGCTATGGTGAAAAAGGAAATATCCTCAGATGAAATCTGGATAGAAGCTTTCTGAGAAACTGCTTAGAGTTCTGTTAATTCATCTCACAGAGTTACATGTGTATTTCGTGGATTTCTTTGCTAGCCTTATTTCTGTGGAATCTGAGAACAGATATTTCGGAACCCTTTGAAGACTATAGGTCCAAAGGAAATATCATGCCAAAACAAAGAGAAAGAAGCTTTCTGAGAAACTTCTTTGTGTTCTGTGAAATCATCTCACAGAGTTACAGCTTTCCCCTCAAGAAGCCTTTCGCTAACACAGTTCTTGTGGAATTGGCAAAGTGATATTTGGAAGCCCATAGAGGGCTGTGGTGAAAAAGGAAATATCCTCAGATGAAATCTGGAAAGAAGCTTTCTGAGAAACTTCTTAGTGTTCTGTTAATTCACCTCACAGAGTTACATCTGTCTTTCGTGGATCTCTTTGCTAGCCTTATTTCTGTGGAATCTGAGAACAGATATTTCGGAACCCTCTGAAGACTATAGGGCGAAAGGAAATATCCTCCGATAAAAAAGAGAAAGAAGCTTTCTGAGAAACTTCTTTGTGTTCTGTGAAATCATCTCACAGAGTTACAGCTTTCCCCTCAAGAAGCCTTTCGCTAAGACAGTTCTTGTGGAACAGGCAAAGTGATATTTGGAAGCCCATAGAGGGCTACGGTGAAAAAGGAACTATGCTCAGATGAAATCTGGAAAGAAGCTTTCTGAGAAACTGCTTAGTGTTCTGTTAATTCATCTCACAGAGTTACATGTGTATTTCGTGGATCTCTTTGCTAGCCTTATTTCTGTGGAATCTGAGAACAGATATTTCGGAACCCTTTGGAGACTATAGGGCCAAAGGAAATATCATGCCAAAAGAAAGAGAAAGAAGCTTTCTGAGAAACTTCTTTGTGTTCTGTGTAATCATGTCACAGAGTTACAGCTTTCCCCTCAAGAAGCCTTTCGCTAAGACAGTTCTTGTGGAATTGACAAAGTGATATTTAGAAGCCCATAGAGGGCTACGGTGAAAAAGGAAATATCCTCAGATGAAATCTGGAAAGAAGCTTTCTGAGAAACTGCTTAGTGTTCTGTTAATTCATCTCACAGAGTTACATGTGTATTTCGTGGATCTCTTTCCTAGCCTTACTTCTATGGAATCTGAGAACAGATATTTCGGAACCCTTTGAAGACTATTCGGCCAAGGGAAATATCATGCCAAAACAAAGAGAAAGAAGCTTTCTGACAAACTTCTTTGTGTTCTGTGAAATCATCTCACAGAGTTACAGCTTTCCCCTCAAGAAGCCTTTCGCTAAGACAGTTCTTGTGGAATTGGCAAAGTGATATTTGGAAGCCCCTAGAGGACCATGGTGAAAAAGGAAATATCCTCCGATGAAATCTGGAAAGAAGCTTTCTGAGAAACTGCTTAGTGTTCTGTTAATGCATCTCACAGAGTTACATGTGTATTTCGTGGATCTCTTTGCAAGCCTTATTTCTGTGGAATCTGAGAACAGATATTTGGGATCCCATTGAAGAGTATAGGGCCAAAGGAAATATCCTCCCATAACAAAGAGAAAGAAGCTTTCTGAGAAACTTCTTTTTGTTCTGTGAAATCATCTCACAGAGGTACAGCTTTCCGCTCAAGAAGCCTTTCGCTAAGACAGTTCTTGTGGAATTTGCAAAGTGATATTTGGAAGCCCTTAGAGGGCTATGGTGAAAAAGGAAATATCCTCAGATGAAATCTGGAACGAAGCTTTCTGAGAAACTGCTAGGTGTTCTGTTAATTCATCTCACAGAGTGACATGTGTATTTCGTGGATCTCTTTGCCAGCCTTATTTCTGTGAATCTGAGAATAGATATTTCGTGTCCCATTGATGACTATAGGGCCAAAGGAAATATCCTCCGATAACAAAGAGAAAGAAGCTTTCTGAGAAACTTCTTTGTGTTCTGTGAAATAATCTCACAGAGTTACAGCTTTCCCCTCCAGAAGCCTTTCGCTAAGACAGTTCTTGTGGAATTGGCAAAGTGATATTTGGAAGCCCATAGAGGGCTACGGTGAAAAAGGAAATATCCTCAGATGAAATCTGGAAAGAAGCTTTCTGAGAAAGTGCTTAGTGTTCTGTTAATTCATCTCAGAGAGTTACATGTGTATTTCGTGGATCTCTTTGCTAGCCTTATTTCTGTGGAATCTGAGAACAGATATTTCGGGTCCCATTGATGACTATAGGGCCAAAGGAAATATTCTCCGATAACAAAGAGAAAGAAGCTTTCTGAGAAACTTCTTTGTGTTCTGTGAAATCATCTCACAGAGTAACAGCTTTCCCCTCAAGAAGACTTTCGCTAAGACAGTTCTTGTGGAATAGGAAAAGTGATATTTGGAAGCCCATAGTGGGCTATGGTGAAAAAGGAAATATCCTCAGATGAAATCTGGATAGAAGCTTTCTGAGAAACTGCTTAGTGTTCTGTTAATTCATCTCACAGAGTTACATGTGTATTTCTTGGATTTCTTTGCTAGCCTTATTTCTGTGGAATCTGAGAACAGATATTTCGAAACCCTTTGAAGACTATAGGGCCAAAGGAAATATCATGCCAAAACAAAGAGAAAGAAGCTTTCTGAGAAACTTCTTTGTGTTCTGTGGAATCATCTCACAGAGTTACAGCTTTCCCCTCAAGAAGACTTTCGCTAACACAATTCTTGTGGAATTGGCAAAGTGATATTTGGAAGCCCCTAGAGGGCTATGGTGAAAAAGGAAATATCCTCAGATGAAATCTGGAAAGAAGCTTTCTGAGAAACTTCTTTGTGTTCTTTGAAATGATCTCACAGAAATACAGCTATCCACTCAATAACCCTTTCGCTAAGACAGTTCTTGTGGAAATGGCATAGTGATATTTGGCAGCCCATAGAGGGCTAGGGTGAAAAAGGAAGTATCCTCAGATGAAATCTGGAAAGAAGCTTTCTGAGAAACTGCTTAGTGTTCTGTTAATTCATCTCACAGAGTTACATGTGTATTTCGTGGATCTTTTTGCTAGCCTTATTTCTGTGGAATCTGAGAACAGATATTTCGTATCCCTTTGAAAACTATAGGGCCAAAGGAAATATCCTCCGATAACAAAGAGAAAGAAGGTTTCTGAGAAACTTCTTTGTGTTCTGTGAAATCATCTCACAGAGTTACAGCTTTCCCCTCAAGAAGCCTTTCGCTAAGACAGTTCTTGTGGAAGAGGAAAAGTGATATTTGGAAGCCCATAGCGGGCTATGGTGAAAAAGGAAATATTCTCAGATGAAATCTGGAAAGAAGCTTTCTGAGAAACTGCTCAGTGTTCTGTTAATTCATCTCACAGAGTTACATCTGTATTTCGTGGATCTCTTTGCTAGCCTTATTTCTGTGGAATCTGAGAACAGATATTTCGGATCCCTTTGAAGACTATAGGGCGAAGGGAAATATCCTCCATAAGAAAGAGAAAGAAGGTTTCTGAGAAACTTCTTTGTGTTCTGTGAAATCATCTCAAGGAGTTACAGCTTCCCCTCCTGAAGCCTTTCGCTAAGACAGTTCTTGTGGAATTGGCAAAGTGATATTTGGAAGCCCATAGAGGGCTATGGTGAAAAAGGAAATATCCTCCGATGAAATCTGGAAAGAAGCTTTCTGAGAAACTGCTTAGTGTTCTGTTAATTCATCTCACAGAGTTACATGTGTATTTCGTGGATCTCTTTGCTAGCCTTATTTCTGTGGAATCTGAGAACAGATATTTCGGATCCCTCTGAAGACTATAGGGCCAAAGGAAATATCCTCCGATAACAAACAGAAAGAAGCTTTCTGAAAAACTTCTTTGTGTTCTGTGAAATCATCTCACAGAGTTACAGCTTTCCCCTCAAGAAGCCTTTCGCTAACACAGTTCTTGTGGAATAGGCAAAGTGATATATGGAAGCCCATAGAGGACTATGGTGAAAAAGAAAATATCCTCAGATGAAATCTGGAAAGAAGCTTTCTGAGAAACTGCTTAGTGTTCTGTTAATTCATCTCACAGGGTTACATCTGTATTTCGTGGATCTCTTTGCTAGCCGTATTTCTGTGGAATCTGAGAACAGATATTTCGGATCCCATTGAAGACTATAGGGCGAAAGGAAATATCCTCCCATAAAAAAGAGAAAGAAGCTTTCTGAGAAACTTCTTTGTGTTCTGTGAAATCATCTCACAGAGTTACAGCTTTCCCCTCAAGAACACTTTCGCTAAGACAGTTCTTGTGGAATTGGCAAAGTGATATTTGGAAGCACATAGAGGGCTATGGTGAAAATAGAAATATCCTCAGATGAAATCTGGAAAGAAGCTTTCTGAGAAACTGCTTAGTGTTCTGTTAATTCATCTCACAGAGTTACATGTGTATTTCGTGGATCTCTTTGCTAGCCTTATTTCTGTGGAATCTGAGAACAGATATTTCCGATCCCTTTGAAGACTATAGGGTCAAAGGAAATATCCTCCCATAACAAAGAGAAAGAAGCTTTCTGAGAAACTTCTTTGTGTTCTGTGAAATCATCTCAAGGAGTTACAGCTTCCCCTCCAGAAGCCTTTCGCTAAGACAGTTCTTGTGGAATTGGCAAAGTGATATTTGGAAGCCCATAGAGGGCTATGGTGAAAAAGGAACTATGCTCAGATGAAATCTGGAAAGAAGCTTTCTGAGAAACTGCTTAGTGTTCTGTTAATTCATCTCACAGAGTTACATGTGTATTTCGTGGATCTCTTTGCTAGCCTTATTTCTGTGGAATCTGAGAACAGATATTCGGATCCCTTTGAAGACTATAGGTCCAAAGGAAATATCCTCCGATAACAAAGAGAAAGAAGCTTTCTGAGAAACTTAATAGTGTTCTGTGAAATCATCTCAAGGAGTTACAGCTTCCCGTCCAGAAGCCTTTCGCTAAAACAGTTCCTGTGGAATTGGCAAAGTGATATTTCGAAGCCCTTAGAGGGCTATGCTGAAAAAGGAAATATCCTCCGATGAAATCTGGAAAGAAGCTTTCTGAGAAACTGCTTAGTGTTCTGATAATTCATCTCACAGAGTTACATGTGTATTTCGTGGATCTCTTTGCTAGCCTTATTTCTGTGGAATCTGAGAACAGATATTTCGGATCCATTTGAAGACTATAGGGCCAAAGGAAATATCCTCCCATAACAAAGAGAAAGAAGCTTTCTGAGAATCTTCTTTGTGTTCTGTGAAATCATCTCGCAGAGTTACAGCTTTCCCCTGAAGAAGACTTTCGCTAAGACAGTTCTTGTGGAATTGGAAAAGTGATATTTGGAAGCCCATAGAGGGCTATGGTGAAAAAGGAAATATCCTCAGATGAAATCTGGAAAGAAGCTTTCTGAGAAACTGCTTAGTGATCTGTTAATTCATCTCACAGAGTTACATGTGTATTTCGTGGATCTCTTTGCTAGCCTTATTTCTGTGGAATCTGAGAACAGATATTTCGGATCCCTTTGAAAACTATAGGGCCAAAGGAAATATCCTCCGATAACAAAGAGAAAGAAGGTTTCTGAGAAACTTCTTTGTGTTCTGTGAAATCATTTCACAGAGTTACAGCTTTCCCCTCAAGAAGACTTTCGCTAAGACAGTTCTTGTGGAATAGGCAAAGTAATATTTGGAAGCCCGTATTGGGCTGTGGTGAAAAAGGAAATATCCTCAGATGAAATCTGGAAAGAAGCTTTCTGAGAAACTGCTTAGTGTTCTGTTAATTCATCTCACAGAGTTACATGTGTATTTCGTGGATCTCTTTGCTAGCCTTATTTCTGTGGAATCTGAGAACAGATATTTCGGAACCCTTTGGAGACTATAGGGCCAAAGGAAATATCATGCCAAAAGAAAGAGAAAGAAGCTTTCTGAGAAACTTCTTTGTGTTCTGTGTAATCATCTCACAGAGTTACAGCTTTCCCCTCAAGAAGCCTTTCGCTAAGACAGTTCTTGTGGAATTGGCAAAGTGATATTTGGAAGCCCATAGAGGGATATGGTGAAAAAGGAAATATCCTCAGATGAAATCTGGAAAGAAGCTTTCTGAGAAACTGCTTAGTGTTCTGTTAATTCATCTCACAGAGTTACATGTGTATTTCGTGGATCTCTTTGCTAGCCTTATTTCTGTGGAATCTGAGAACAGATATTTCGGATCCCTTTGAAGACTAAAGGGCCAAAGGAAATATCCTCCGATAACAAAGAGAAAGAAGCTTTCTGAGAAACTTCTTTGTGTTCTGTGAAATCATCTCCCAGAGTTACAGCTTTCCCCTCAAGAAGCCTTTCGCTAAGACAGTTCTTGTGGAATTGGCAAGGTGATATTTGGAAGCCCATAGAGGGCTATGGTGAAAAAGGAAATATCCTCAGATGAAATCTGGAAAGAAGCTTTCTGAGAAACTGCTTAGTGTTCTGTTAATTCATCTCAGAGAGTTACATGTGTATTTCGTGGATCTCTTTGCTAGCCTTATTTCTGTGGAATCTGAGAACAGATATTTCGGAACCCTCTGAAGACTATAGGGCCAAAGGAAATATCCTCCGATAACAAACAGAAAGAAGCTTTCTGAGAAACTTCTTTGTGTTCTGTGAAATCATCTCACAGAGTTACAGCTTTCCCCTCAAGAAGCCTTTCTCTAAGACAGTTCTTGTGGAATTGGCAAAGTGATATGTGGAAGCCCATAGAGGGCTATGGTGAAAAAGGAAATATCCTCAGATGAAATCTGGAAAGAAGCTTTCTGAGAAACTGCTTAGTGTTCTGTTAATTCATCTCACAGAGTTACATGTGTATTTCGTGGATCTCTTTGCTAGCCTTATTTCTGTGGAATCTGAGAACAGATATTTCGGATCCCATTGATGACTATAGGGCCAAAGGAAATATCCTCCGATAATAAAAAGAAAGAAGCTTTCTGAGAAACTTCTTTGTGTTCTGTGAAATCATCTCACAGAGTTACAGCTTTCCCCTCAAGAAGCCTTTCGCTAAGACAGTTCTTGTGGAATAGACAAAGTGATATTTGGAAGGCCACGGTGAGCTATGGTGAAAAAGGAAATATCCTCCGATGAAATCTGGAAAGAAGCTTTCTGAGAAACTGCTTAGTGTTCTGTTAATTCATCTCACAGAGTTACATGTGTATTTCGTGGATCTCTTTGCTAGCCTTATTTCTGTGGAATCTGAGAACAGATATTTCGGATCCCTTTGAAGACTATAGGGCCAAAGGAAATATCCTCCCAAAACAAAGAGAAAGAAGCTTTCTGACAAACTTCTTTGTGTTCTGTGAAATCATCTCAAGGAGTTACAGCTTCCCCTCAAGAAGCCTTTCGCTAAGACAGTTCTTGTGGAATTGGCAAAGTGATATTTGGAAGCCCATAGAGGGGTATGGTGAAAAAGGAAATATCCTCCGATGAAATCTGGAAAGAAGCTTTCTGAGAAACTGCTTAGTGTTCTGTTAATTCATCTCACAGAGTTACATGTGTATTTCGTGGATCTCTTTGCTAGCCTTATTTCTGTGGAATCTGAGAACAGATATTTCCGATCCCTTGGAAGTCTACAGGGCCAAAGGAAATATCCTCCGATAACAAAGAGAAAGAAGCTTTCTGAGAAACTTCTTTGTGTTCTGTGAAATCATCTCACAGAGTTACAGCTTTCCCCTCAAGAAACCTTTCGCTAAGACAGTTCTTGTGGAATAGGCAAAGTGATATCTGGAAGCCCGTAGTGGGCTGTGGTGAAAAAGGAAATATCCTCAGATGAAATCTGGAAAGAAGCTTTCTGAGAAACTGCTTAGTGTTCTGTTAATTCATCTCAGAGAGTTACATGTGTATTTCGTGGATCTCTTTGCTAGCCTTATTTCTGTGGAATCTGAGAACAGATATTTCGGATCCCTTTGAAGACTATAGGGCCAAAGGAAATATCCTCCGATAACAAAGAGAAAGAAGCTTTCTGAGAAACTTCTTTGTGTTCCGTGAAATCATCTCACAGAGTTACAGCTTTCCCCTCAAGAAGGCTTTCGCTAAGACAGTTCTTGTGGAATAGGCAAAGTGATATTTGGAAGCCCATAGAGGGCTATGGTGAAAAAGGAAATATCCTCAGATGAAATCTGGAAAGAAGCTTTCTGAGAAACTGCTTAGTGTTCTGTTAATTCATCTCACAGAGTTACATGTGTACTTCGTGGATCTCTTTGCTAGCCTTATTTCTGTGGAATCTGATAACAGATATTTCAAAAAACTCTGAAGACTATAGGGCCAAAGGAAATATCCTCCGATAACAAACAGAAAGAAGCTTTCTGAGAAACTTCTTTGTGTTCTGTGAAATCATCTCACAGAGTTACAGCTTTCCCCTCAAGAAGCCTTTCGCTAAGACAGTTCTTGTGGAACAGGCAAAGTGATATTTGGAAGCCCATAGAGGGCTATGGTGAAAAAGGAACTATGCTCAGATGAAATGTGGAAAGAAGCTTTCTGAGAAACTGCTTAGTGTTCTGTTAATTCATCTCACAGAGTTACATGTGTATTTCGTGGATCTCTTTGCTAGCCTTATTTCTGTGGAATCTGAGAACAGATATTTCGGAACCCTTTGGAGACTATAGGGCCAAAGGAAATATCATGCCAAAAGAAAGAGAAAGAAGCTTTCTGAGAAACTTCTTTGTGTTCTGTGTAATCATGTCACAGAGTTACAGCTTTCCCCTCAAGAAGCCTTTCGCTAAGACAGTTCTTGTGGAATTGACAAAGTGATATTTAGAAGCCCATAGAGGGCTACGGTGAAAAAGGAAATATCCTCAGATGAAATCTGGAAAGAAGCTTTCTGAGAAACTGCTTAGTGTTCTGTTAATTCATCTCACAGAGTTACATGTGTATTTCGTGGATCTCTTTCCTAGCCTTACTTCTATGGAATCTGAGAACAGATATTTCGGAACCCTTTGAAGACTATTCGGCCAAGGGAAATATCATGCCAAAACAAAGAGAAAGAAGCTTTCTGACAAACTTCTTTGTGTTCTGTGAAATCATCTCACAGAGTTACAGCTTTCCCCTCAAGAAGCCTTTCGCTAAGACAGTTCTTGTGGAATTGGCAAAGTGATATTTGGAAGTCCCTAGAGGGCCATGGTGAAAAAGGAAATATCCTCCGATGAAATCTGGAAAGAAGCTTTCTGAGAAATTGCTTAGTGTTCTGTTAATGCATCTCACAGAGTTACATGTGTATTTCGTGGATCTCTTTGCAAGCCTTATTTCTGTGGAATCTGAGAACAGATATTTGGGATACCATTGAAGACTATAGGGCCAAAGGAAATATCCTCCCATAACAAAGAGAAAGAAGCTTTCTGAGAAACTTCTTTTTGTTCTGTGAAATCATCTCACAGAGGTACAGCTTTCCGCTCAAGAAGCCTTTCGCTAAGACAGTTCTTGTGGAATTTGCAAAGTGATATTTGGAAGCCCTTAGAGGGCTATGGTGAAAAAGGAAATATCCTCAGATGAAATCTGGAACGAAGCTTTCTGAGAAACTGCTAGGTGTTCTGTTAATTCATCTCACAGAGTGACATGTGTATTTCGTGGATCTCTTTGCCAGCCTTATTTCTGTGAATCTGAGAATAGATATTTCGTGTCCTATTGATGACTATAGGGCCAAAGGAAATATCCTCCGATAACAAAGAGAAAGAAGCTTTCTGAGAAACTTCTTTGTGTTCTGTGAAATAATCTCACAGAGTTACAGCTTTCCCCTCCAGAAGCCTTTCGCTAAGACAGTTCTTGTGGAATTGGCAAAGTGATATTTGGAAGCCCATAGAGGGCTACGGTGAAAAAGGAAATATCCTCAGATGAAATCTGGAACGAAGCTTTCTGAGAAACTGCTTAGTGTTCTGTTAATTCATCTCACAGAGTTACATGTGTATTTCGTGGATCTCTTTGCTAGCCTTATTTCTGTGGAATCTGAGAACAGATATTTCGGATCCCTTTGAAGACTATAGGTCCAAAGGAATTATCCTCCGATAACAAAGAGAAAGAAGCTTTCTGAGAAACTTCTTTGTGTTCTGTGAAATCTTCTCACAGAGTTACAGCTTTCCCCTCAAAAAGCCTTTCGCTAAGACAGTTCTCGTGGAATAGGCAAAGTGATATTTGGAAGCCCTTAGAGGGCTATGGTGAAAAAGGAAATATCCTCTGATGAAATCTGGAAAGAAGCTTTCTGAGAAACTGCTTAGTGTTCTGTTAATTCATCTCACAGAGTTACATGAGTATTTCATGGATCTCTTTGCTAGCCTTATTTCTGTGGAGTCTGAGAACAGATATTTCGGATCCCCATGAAGACTATAGGGCCAAAGGGAATATCCTCCCATAACAAAGAGAAAGAAGCTTTCCGACAAACTTCTTTGTGTTCTGTGAAATCATCTCAAGGAGTTACAGCTTCCCTTCCAGAAGCCTTTCGCTAAGACAGTTCTTGTGGAATTGGCAAAGTGATATTTGGAAGCCCATAGAGGGCTATGGTGAAAAAGGAAATATCCTCCGATGAAATCTGGAAAGAAGCTTTCTGAGAAACTGCTTAGTGTTCTGTTAATTCATCTCACAGAGTTACATGTGTATTTCGTGGATCTCTTTCCTAGCCTTATTTCTGTGGAATCTGAGAACAGATATTTCGGATCCCTCTGAAGACTATAGGGCCAAAGGAAATATCCTCCGATAACAAAAAGAAAGAAGCTTTCTGAGAAACTTCTTTGTGTTCTGTGAAATCATCTCACAGAGTTACAGCTTTCCCCTCAAGAAGTCTTTCGCTAAGACAGTTCTTGTGGAATAGGCAAAGTGATATTTGGAAGCCCATAGAGGGCTATGGTGAAAAAGGAAATATCCTCAGATGAAATCTGGAAAGAAGCTTTCTGAGAAACTGCTTAGTGTTCTGTTAATTCATCTCACAGAGTTACATGTGTGTTTCGTGGATCTCTTTGCTAGCCTTATTTCTGTGGAATCTGAGAACAGATATTTCGGATCCCTTTGAAGACTATAGGGCCAAAGGAAATATCATGCCAAAACAAAGAGAAAGAAGCTTTCTGAGAAACTTCTTTGTGTTCTGTGGAATCATCTCACAGAGTTACAGCTTTCCCCTCAAGAAGACTTTCGCTAACACAATTCTTGTGGAATTGGCAAAGTGATATTTGGAAGCCCATAGAGGGCTATGGTGAAAAAGGAAATATCCTCAGATGAAATCTGGAAAGAAGCTTTCTGAGAAACTTCTTTGTGTTCTTTGAAATGATCTCACAGAAATACAGCTATCCACTCAATAACCCTTTCGCTAAGACAGTTCTTGTGGAATTGGCAAAGTGATATTTGGCAGCCCATAGAGGGCTAGGGTGAAAAAGGAAGTATCCTCAGATGAAATCTGGAAAGAAGCTTTCTGAGAAACTGCTTAGTGTTCTGTTAATTCATCTCACAGAGTTACATGTGTATTTCGTGGATCTTTTTGCTAGCCTTATTTCTGTGGAATCTGAGAACAGATATTTCGGATCCCTTTGAAAACTATAGGGCCAAAGGAAATATCCTCCGATAACAAAGAGAAAGAAGGTTTCTGAGAAACTTCTTTGTGTTCTGTGAAATCATCTCACAGAGTTACAGCTTTCCCCTCAAGAACCCTTTCGCTAAGACAGTTCTTGTGGAATTGGCAAAGTGATATTTGGAAGCACATAGAGGGCTATGGTGAAAATAGAAATATCCTCAGATGAAATCTGAAAAGAAGCTTTCTGAGAAACTGCTTAGTGTTCTGTTAATTCATCTCACAGAGTTACATGTGTATTTCGTGGATCTCTTTGCTAGCCTTATTTCTGTGGAATCTGAGAACAGATATTTCCGATCCCTTTGAAGACTATAGGGTCAAAGGAAATATCCTCCCATAACAAAGAGAAAGAAGCTTTCTGACAAACTTCTTTGTGTTCTGTGAAATCATCTGAAGGAGTTACAGCTTCCCCTCCAGAAGCCTTTCGCTAAGACAGTTCTTGTGGAATTGGCAAAGTGATATTTGGAAGCCCATAGAGGGCTATGGTGAAAAAGGAACTATGCTCAGATGAAATCTGGAAAGAAGCTTTCTGAGAAACTGCTTAGTGTTCTGTTAATTCATCTCACAGAGTTACATGTGTATTTCGTGGATCTCTTTGCTAGCCTTATTTCTGTGGAATCTGAGAACAGATATTTCCGATCCCTTTGAAGACTATAGGGTCAAAGGAAATATCCTCCCATAACAAAGAGAAAGAAGCCTTCTGACAAACTTCTTTGTGTTCTGTGAAATCATCTGAAGGAGTTACAGCTTCCCCTCCAGAAGACTTTCGCTAAGACAGTTCTTGTGGAATTGGCAAAGTGATATTTGGAAGCCCATAGAGGGCTATGGTGAAAAAGGAACTATGCTCAGATGAAATCTGGAAAGAAGCTTTCTGAGAAACTGCTTAGTGTTCTGTTAATTCATCTCACAGAGTTACATGTGTATTTCGTGGATCTCTTTGCTAGCCTTATTTCTGTGGAATCTGAGAACAGATATTCGGATCCCTTTGAAGACTATAGGGCCAAAGGAAATATCCTCCCATAACAAAGAGAAAGAAGCCTTCTGAGAAACTACTTAGTGTTCTGTGAAATCATCTCAAGGAGTTACAGCTTCCCGTCCAGAAGCCTTTCGCTAAGACAGTTCCTATGGAATTGGCAAAGTGATATTTCGAAGCCCTTAGAGGGCTATGGTGAAAAAGGAAATATCCTCCGATGAAATCTGGAAAGAAGCTTTCTGAGAAACTGCTTAGTGTTCTGTTAATTCATCTAACAGAGTTACATGTGTATTTCGTGGATCTCTTTGCTAGCCTTATTTCTGTGGAATCTGAGAACCGATATTTCGGATCCCTTTGAAGACTATAGGGCCAAAGGAAATATCCTCCGATAACAAAGAGAAAGAAGCTTTCTGAGAATCTTCTTTGTGTTCTGTGAAATCATTTCACAGAGTTACAGCTTTCCCCTCAAGAAGCCTTTCTCTAAGCCAGTTCTTGTGGAATAGGCAAAGTGATATTTGGAAGCCCGTATTGGGCTGTGGTGAAAAAGGAAATATCCTCAGATGAAATCTGGAAAGAAGCTTTCTGAGAAACTTCTTAGTGTTCTGTTAATTCATCTCACAGAGTTACATGTGTATTTCGTGGATCTCTTTGCTAGCCTTATTTCTGTGGAATCTGAGAACAGATATTTCGGAACCCTTTGGAGACTATAGGGCTAAAGGAAATATCATGCCAAAAGAAAGAGAAAGAAGCTTTCTGAGAAACTTCTTTGTGTTCTGTGTAATCATCTCACAGAGTTACAGCTTTCCCCTCAAGAAGTCTTTCGCTAAGACAGTTCTTGTGGAATTGGCAGAGTGATATTTGGAAGCCCATAGAGGGATACGGTGAAAAAGGAAATATCCTCAGATGAAATCTGGAAAGAAGCTTTCTGAGAAACTGCTTAGTGTTCTGTTAATTCATCTCACAGAGTTACATGTGTATTTCGTGGATCTCTTTGCTAGCCTTATTTCTGTGTAATCTGAGAACAGATATTTCGGATCCCTTTGAAGACTAAAGGGCCAAAGGAAATATCCTCCGATAACAAAGAGAAAGAAGCTTTCTGAGAAACTTCTTTGTGTTCTGTGAAATCATCTCCCAGAGTTACAGCTTTCCCCTCAAGAAGCCTTTCGCTAAGACAGTTCTTGTGGAATTGGCAAGGTGATATTTGGAAGCCCATAGAGGGCTATGGTGAAAAAGGAAATATCCTCAGATGAAATCTGGAAAGAAGCTTTCTGAGAAACTGCTTAGTGTTCTGTTAATTCATCTCAGAGAGTTACATGTGTATTTCGTGGATCTCTTTGCTAGCCTTATTTCTGTGGAATCTGAGAACAGATATTTCGGAACCCTCTGAAGACTATAGGGCCAAAGGAAATATCCTCCGATAACAAACAGAAAGAAGCTTTCTGAGAAACTTCTTTGTGTTCTGTGAAATCATCTCACAGAGTTACAGCTTTCCCCTCAAGAAGCCTTTCTCTAAGACAGTTCTTGTGGAATTGGCAAAGTGATATTTGGAAGCCCATAGAGGGCTATGGTGAAAAAGGAAATATCCTCAGATGAAATCTGGATAGAAGCTTTCTGAGAAACTGCTTAGTGCTCTGTTAATTCATCTCACAGAGTTACATGTGTATTTCGTGGATTTCTTTGCTAGCCTTATTTCTGTGGAATCTGAGAACAGATATTTCGGAACCCTTTGAAGACTATAGGGCCAAAGGAAATATCATGCCAAAACAAAGTGAAAGAAGCTTTCTGAGAAACTTCTTTTTGTTCTGTGAAATCATCTCACAGAGTTACAGCTTTCCCCTCAAGAAGCCTTTCGCTAACACAGTTCTTGTGGAATTGGCAAAGTGATATTTGGAAGCCCATAGAGGGCTATGGTGAAAAAGGAAATATCCTCAGATGAAATCTGGAAAGAAGCTTTCTGAGAAACTTCTTAGTGTTCTGTTAATTCACCTCACAGGGTTACATCTGTATTTCGTGGATCTCTTTGCTAGCCTTATTTCTGTGGAATCTGAGAACAGATATTTCGGAACCCTCTGAAGACTATAGGGCCAAAGGAAATATCCTCCGATAACAAACAGAAAGAAGCTTTCTGAGAAACTTCTTTGTGTTCTGTGAAATCATCTCACAGAGTTACAGCTTTCCCCTCAAGAAGCCTTTCTCTAAGACAGTTCTTGTGGAATTGGCAAAGTGATATTTGGAAGCCCATAGAGGGCTATGGTGAAAAAGGAAATATCCTCAGATGAAATCTGGAAAGAAGCTTTCTGAGAAACTGCTAAGTGTTCTGTTAATTCATCTCACAGAGTTACATGTGTATTTCGTGGATCTGTTTGCTAGCCTTATTTCTGTGGAATCTGAGAACAGATATTTCGGAACCCTCTGAAGACTATAGGGCCAAATGAAATATCCTCCGATAACAAACTGAAAGAAGCTTTCTGAGAAACTTCTTTGTGTTCTGTGAAATCATCTCACAGAGTTACAGCTTTCCCCTCAAGAAGCCTTTCGCTAAGACAGTTCTTGTGGAATTGGCAAAGTGATATTTGGAAGCCCATAGAGGGCTACGGTGAAAAAGGAAATATCCTCAGATGAAATCTGGAAAGAAGCTTTCTGAGAAACTGCTTAGTGTTCTGTTAATTCATCTCACAGAGTTACATGTGTATTTCGTGGATCTCTTTGCTAGCCTTATTTCTGTAGAATCTGAGAACAGATACTTCGGATCCCTTGGAAGACTATAGGGCCAAAGGAAATATCCTCTGATAACAAAGAGGAAGAAGCTTTCTGAGAAACTTCTTTGTGTTCTGTGAAATCATCTCACAGAGTTACAGCTTTCTCCTCCAGAAGCCTTTCGCTAAGACAGTTCTTGTGGAATTGGCAAAGGGATATTTGGAAGCCCATAGAGGGCTATGGTGAAAAAGGAAATATCCTCAGATGAAATCTGGAAAGAAGCTTTCTGAGAAACTGCTTAGTGTTCTGTTAATTCATCTCACAGAGTTACATGTGTATTTCGTGGATCTCTTTGCTAGCCTTATTTCTGTGGAATCTGAGAACAGATATTTCGGATCCCATTGATGACTATAGGGCCAAAGGAAATATCCTCCGATAACAAAAAGAAAGAAGCTTTCTGAGAAACTTCTTTGTGTTCTGTGAAATCATCTCACAGAGTTACAGCTTTCCCCTCAAGAAGCCTTTCGCTAAGACAGTTCTTGTGGAATTGGCAAAGTGATATTTGGAAGCCCTTAGAGTGCTATGGTGAAAAAGGAAATATCCTCAGATGAAATCTGGAAAGAAGCTTTCTGAGAAAGTGCTTAGTGTTCTGTTAATTCATCTCACAGAGTTACATGTGTATTTCGTGGTTCTCTTTGCTAGACTTATTTCTGTGGAATCTGAGAACAGATATTTCGGGTCCCATTGAAGACTATAGGGCCAAAGGAAATATCCTCCCATAACAAAGAGAAGGAAAGTTTCTGAGAAACTTCTTTGTGTTCTGTGAAATCATCTCACAGAGTTACAGCTTTCCCCTCAAGAAGCCTTTCGCTAAGACAGTTCTTGTGGAATAGGCAAAGTGATATTTGGAAGCCCATAGTGGGTTATTGTGGAAAAGGAAATATCCTCCGATGAAATCTGGAAAGAAGCTTTCTGAGAAACTGCTTAGTGTTCTGTTAATTCATCTCACAGAGTTACATGTGTATTTCGTGGATCTCTTTGCTAGCCTTATTTCTGTGGAATCTGAGAACAGATATTTCGGAACCCTTTGAAGACTATAGGGCCAAAGGAAATATCATGCCAAAACAAAGAGAAAGAAGCTTTATGAGAAACTTCTTTGTGTTCTGTGAAATCATCTCACAGAGTTACAGCTTTCCCCTCAAGAAGCCTTTCGCTAACACAGTTCTTATGGAATTGGCAAAGTGATATTTGGAAGCCCATAGAGGGCTATGGTGAAAAAGCAAATATCCTCAGATGAAATCTGGAAAGAAGCTTTCTGAGAAACTGCTTAGTGTTCTGTTAATTCATCTCACAGAGTTACATCTGTATTTCGTGGATCTCTTTGCTAGCCTTATTTCTGTGGAATCTGAGAACAGATATTTCGGATCCCATTGAAGACTATAGGGCGAAAGGAAATATCCTCCCATAACAAAGAGAAAGATGGTTTCTGAGAAACTTCTTTGTGTCCTGTGAAATCATCTCACAGAGTTACAGCTTTCTCCTCAAGAAGCCTTTCTCTAAGACAGTTCTTGTGGAATTGGCAAAGTGATATTTGGAAGCCCTTAGAGGGCTATGGTGAAAAAGGAAATATCCTCAGATGAAATCTGGAAAGTAGCTTTCTGAGAAACTGCTTAGTGTTCTGTTAATTCATCTCACAGAGTTACATCTGTATTTCGTGGATCTCTTTGCTAGCCTTATTTCTGTGGAATCTGAGAACAGATATTTCGGCTCCCATTGATGACTATAGGGCCAAAGGAAATATCCTCCGATAACAAAAAGAAAGAAGCTTTCTGAGAGACTTCTTTGTGTTCTGTGAAATCATCTCACAGAGTTACAGCTTTCCCCTCAAGAAGCCTTTCGCTAAGGCAGGTCTTGTGGAATAGGCAAAGTGATATTTGGAAGGCCACAGTGGGCTATGGTGAAAAAGGAAATATCCTCTGATGAAATCTGGAAAGAAGCTTTCTGAGAAACTGCTTAGTGTTCTCTTAATTCATCTCACAGAGTTACATGTGTATTTCGTGGATCTCTTTGCTAGCCTTATTTCAGTGGAATCTGAGAACAGATATTTCGGAACCCTTTGAAGACATAGGGCCAAAGGAAATATCATGCCAAAACAAAGAGAAAGAAGCTTTCTGAGAAACTTCTTTGTGTTCTGTGAAATCATCTCACAGAGTTACAGCTTTCCCCTCAAGAAGCCTTTCGCTAAGGCAGTTCTTGTGGAATTGACAAAGTGATATTTGGAAGCCCATAGAGGGCTACGGTGAAAAAGGAAATATCCACAGATGAAATCTGGAAAGAAGCTTTCTGAGAAACTGCTTAGTGTTCTGTTAATGCATCTCACAGAGTTACATGTGTATTTCGTGGATCTCTTTGCTAGCCTTATTTCTGTGGAATCTGAGAACAGATATTTCGGATCCCTTTGAAGACTACAGGGCCAAAGGAAATATCCTCCCAAAACAAAGAGAAAGAAGCTTTCTGAGAAACTTCTTTGTGTTCTGTGAAATCATCTCACAGAGTTACAGCTTTCCCCTCAAGAAGCCTTTCGCTAAGACAGTTCCTGTGGAATAGGAAAAGTGATATTTGGAAGCCCATAGTGGGCTATGGTGAAAAAGGAAATATCCTCAGATGAAATCTGGATAGAAGCTTTCTGAGAAACTGCTTAGTGTTCTGTTAATTCATCTCACAGAGTTACATGTGTATTTCGTGGATTTCTTTGCTAGCCTTATTTCTGTGGAATCTGAGAACAGATATTTCGGAACCCATTGAAGACTACAGGGCCAAAGGAAATATCATGCCAAAACAAAGAGAAAGAAGCTTTCTGAGAAACTTCTTTGTGTTCTGTGAAATCATCTCACAAAGTTACAGCTTTCCCTCAAGAAGCCTTTCGCTAACACAGTTCTTGTGGAATTGGCAAAGTGATATTTGGAAGCCCATAGAGGGCTATGGTGAAAAAGGAAATATCCTCAGATGAAATCTGGAAAGAAGCTTTCTGAGAAACTGCTTAGTGTTCTGTTAATTCATCTCACAGAGTTACATCTGTATTTCGTGGATCTCTTTGCTAGCCTTATTTCTGTGGAATCTGAGAACAGATATTTCGGATCCCATTGAAGACTATAGGGCCAAAGGAAATATCCTCCCATAACAAAGAGAAAGAAGGTTTCTGAGAAACTTCTTTGTGTTCTGTGAAATCATCTCACAGAGTTACAGCTTTCTCCTCAAGAACCCTTTCGCTAAGACAGTTCTTGTGGAATTGGCAAAGTGATATTTGGAAGCACTTAGAGGTCTATGGTGAAAATGGAAATATCCTCAGATGAAATCTGGAAAGAAGCTTTCTGAGAAACTGCTTAGTGTTCTGTTAATTCATCTCACAGAGTTACATGTGTATTTCGTGGATCTCTTTGCTAGCCTTATTTCTGTGGAATCTGAGAACAGATATTTCGGATCCCTTTGAAGACTATAGGGCCAAAGGAAATATCCTCCCAAAACAAAGAGAAAGAAGCTTTCTGACAAACTTCTTTGTGTTCTGTGAAATCATCTCAAGGAGTTACAGCTTCCCCTCAAGAAGCCTTTCGCTAAGACAGTTCTTGTGGAATTGGCAAAGTGATATTTGGAAGCCCATAGAGGGCTATGGTGAAAAAGGAAATATCCTCAGATAAAATCTGGAAAGAAGCTTTCTGAGAAACTGCTTAGTGTTCTGTTAATTCATCTCACAGAGTTACATGTGTATTTCGTGGATCTCTTTGCTAGCCTTATTTCTGTGGAATCTGAGAACCGATATTTCGGATCCGTTTGAAGTCTACAGGGCCAAAGGAAATATCCTCCGATTACAAAGGGAAAGAAGCTTTCTGAGAAACTTCTTTGTGTTCTGTGAAATCATCTCACAGAGTTACAGCTTTCCCCTCAAGAAGCCTTTCGCTAAGACAGTTCTTGTGGAATAGGCAAAGTGATATTTGGAAGCCCGTAGTGGGCTGTGGTGAAAAAGGAAATATCCTCAGATGAAATCTGGAAAGAAGCTTTCTGAGAAACTGCTTAGTGTTCTGTTAATTCATCTCACAGAGTTACATGTGTATTTCGTGGATCTCTTTGCTAGCCTTATTTCTGTTGAATCTGAGAACAGATATTTCGGAACCCTTTGGAGACTATAGGGCCAAAGGAAATATCATGCCAAAAAAAAGAGAAAGAAGCTTTCTGAGAAACTTCTTTGTGTTCTGTGTAATCATCTCTCAGAGTTACAGCTTTCCCTTCAAAAAGCCTTTCGCTAAGACAGTTCTTGTGGAATTGGCAAAGTGATATTTGGAAGCCCATACAGGGCTACGGTGAAGAAGGAAATATCCTCAGATGAAATCTGGAAAGAAGCTTTCTGAGAAACTGCTTAGTGTTCTGTTAATTCATCTCACAGAGTTACATGTGTATTTCGTGGATCTCTTTGCTAGCCTTATTTCTGTGGAATCTGAGAACAAATATTTCGGATCCCTTTGAAGACTATAGGGCCAAAGGAAATATCCTCCCATAACAAAGAGAAAGAAGCTTTCTGAGAAACTTCTTTGTGTTCTGTGAAATCATCTCACAGAGTTACAGCTTTCCCCTCAAGAAGCCTTTCGCTAAGACAGTTCTTGTGGAATAGGCAAAGTGATATTTGGAAGCCCATAGAGGGCTATGGTGAAAAAGGAAATATCCTCAGATGAAATCTGGAAAGAAGATTTCTGAGAAACTGCTTAGTGTTCTGCTAATTCATCTCACAGAGTTACATGTGTATTTCGTGGTTCTCTTTGCTAGCCTTATTTCTGTGGAATCTGAGAACAGATATTTCGGGTCCCTTTGAAGACTATAGGGCCAAAGGAAATATCCTCCCATAACAGAGAGAAAGAAGCTTTCTGAGAAACTTCTTTGTGTTCTGTGAAATCATCTCACAGAGGTACAGCTTTCCGCTGAAGAAGCCTTTCGCTAAGACAGTTCTTGTGGAATTGGCAAAGTGATATTTGGAAGCCCTTAGAGGGCTATGGTGAAGAAGGAAATATTCTCAGATGAAATCTGGAACGAAGCTTTCTGAGAAACTGCTAGGTGTTCTGTTAATTCATCTCACAGAGTGACATGTGTATTTCGTGGATCTCTTTGCCAGCCTTATTTCTGTGAATCTGAGAATAGATATTTCGTGTCCCATTGATGACTATAGGGCCATAGGAAATATCCTCCGATAACAAAGAGAAAGAAGCTTTCTGAGAAACTTCTTTGTGTTCTGTGAAATAATCTCACAGAGTTACAGCTTTCCCCTCCAGAAGCCTTTCGCTAAGACAGTTCTTGTGGAATCGGCAAAGTGATATTTGGAAGCCCATAGAGGGCTACGGTGAAAAAGGAAATATCCTCAGATGAAATCTGGAACGAAGCGTTCTGAGAAACTGCTTAGTGTTCTGTTAATTCATCTCACAGAGTTACATGTGTATTTCGTGGATCTCTTTGCTAGCCTTATTTCTGTGGAATCTGAGAACAGATATTTCGGATCCCTTTGAAGACTATAGGTCCAAAGGAATTATCCTCCGATAACAAAGAGAAAGAAGCTTTCTGAGAAACTTCTTTGTGTTCTGTGAAATCTTCTCACAGAGTTACAGCTTTCCCCTCAAGAAGCCTTTCGCTAAGACAGTTCTTGTGGAATAGGCAAAGTGATATTTGGAAGCCCATAGAGGGCTATGGTGAAAAAGGAAATATCCTCTGATGAAATCTGGAAGGAAGCTTTCTGAGAAACTGCTAAGTGTTCTGTTAATTCATCTCACAGAGTTACATGTGTATTTCGTGGATCTCTTTGCTAGCTTTATTTCTGTGGAGTCTGAGAACAGATATTTCGGATCCCCATGAAGACTATAGGGCCAAAGGGAATATCCTCCCATAAGAAAGAGAAAGAAGCTTTCTGACAAACTTCTTTGTGTTCTGTGAAATCATCTCAAGGAGTTACAGCTTCCCTTCCAGAAGCCTTTCGCTAAGACACTTCTTGTGGAATTGGCATAGTGATATTTGGAAGCCCATAGAGGGCTATGGTGAAAAAGGAAATATCCTCCGATGAAATCTGGAAAGAAGCTTTCTGAGAAACTGCTTAGTGTTCTGTAAATTCATCTCACAGAGTTACATGTGTATTTCATGGATCTCTTTGCTAGCCTTATTTCTGTGGAATCTGAGAAGAGATATTTCGGATCCCTCTGAAGACTATAGGGCCAAAGGAAATATCCTCCGATAACAAAAAGAAAGAAGCTTTCTGAGAAACTTCTTTGTGTTCTGGGAAATCATCTCACAGAGTTACAGCTTTCCCCTCAAGAAGCCTTTCGCTAAGACAGTTCTTGTGGAATTGTCAAAGTAATATTTGGAAGCCCTTAGAGGGCTATGGTGAAAAAGGAAATATCCTCACATGAAATCTGGAAAGAAGCTTTCTGAGAAACTGCTTAGTGTTCTGTTAATTCATCTCACAGAGTTACATGTGTATTTCGTGGATCTCTTTGCCAGCCTTATTTCTGTGAATCTGAGAACAGATATTTCGGGTCCCTTTGATGACTATAGGGCCAAAGGAAATATCCTCCGATAACAAAGAGAAAGAAGCTTTCTGAGGAACTTCTTTGTGTTCTGTGAAATCATCTCACAGAGTTACAGCTTTCCCCTCAAGAAGCCTTTCGCTAAGACAGTTCTTGTGGAATAGGCAAAGTGATATTTGG
This sequence comes from Macaca fascicularis, assembly GCF_037993035.2. Lineage (NCBI taxonomy): Eukaryota > Metazoa > Chordata > Mammalia > Primates > Cercopithecidae > Macaca > Macaca fascicularis. The sequence goes on along the minus strand of NC_088383.1, from coordinate 46,003,510 downwards.
AAGCCCATAGAGGGCTACGGTGAAAAAGGAAATATCCTCAGATGAAATCTGGAAAGAAGCTTTCTGAGAAACTGCTTAGTGTTCTGTTAATTCATCTCACAGAGTTACAAGTGTATTTCGTGGATCTCTTTGCTATCCTTATTTCTGTGGAATCTGAGAACAGATATTTCCGATCCCTTTGAAGACTATAGGGCCAAAGGAAATATCCTCCGATAACAAAGAGAAAGAAGCTTTCTGACAAACTTCTTTGTGTTCTGTGAAATCATCTCAAGGAGTTACAGCTTCCCCTCAAGAAGCCTTTCGCTAAGACAGTTCTTGTGGAATTGGCAAAGTGATATTTGGAAGCCCATAGAGGGCTATGGTGAAAAAGGAAATATCCTCAGATAAAATCTGGAAAGAAGCTTTCTGAGAAACTGCTTAGTGTTCTGTTAATTCATCTCACAGAGTTACATGTGTATTTCGTGGATCTCTTTGCTAGCCTTATTTCTGTGGAATCTGAGAACCGATATTTCGGATCCCTTTGAAGTCTACAGGGCCAAAGGAAATATCCTCCGATTACAAAGGGAAAGAAGCTTTCTGAGAAACTTCTTTGTGTTCTGTGAAATCATCTCACAGAGTTACAGCTTTCCCCTCAAGAAGCCTTTCGCTAAGACAGTTCTTGTGGAATAGGCAAAGTGATATTTGGAAGCCCGTAGTGGGCTGTGGTGAAAAAGGAAATATCCTCAGATGAAATCTGGAAAGAAGCTTTCTGAGAAACTGCTTAGTGTTCTGTTAATTCATCTCACAGAGTTACATGTGTATTTCGTGGATCTCTTTGCTAGCCTTATTTCTGTTGAATCTGAGAACAGATATTTCGGAACCCTTTGGAGACTATAGGGCCAAAGGAAATATCATGCCAAAAAAAAGAGAAAGAAGCTTTCTGAGAAACTTCTTTGTGTTCTGTGTAATCATCTTTCAGAGTTACAGCTTTCCCTTCAAAAAGCCTTTCGCTAAGACAGTTCTTGTGGAATTGGCAAAGTGATATTTGGAAGCCCATACAGGGCTACGGTGAAGAAGGAAATATCCTCAGATGAAATCTGGAAAGAAGCTTTCTGAGAAACTGCTTAGTGTTCTGTTAATTCATCTCACAGAGTTACATGTGTATTTCGTGGATCTCTTTGCTAGCCTTATTTCTGTGGAATCTGAGAACAGATATTTCGGATCCCTTTGAAGACTATAGGGCCAAAGGAAATATCCTCCGATAACAAAGAGAAAGAAGCTTTCTGAGAAACTTCTTTGTGTTCTGTGAAATCATCTCACAGAGTTACAGCTTTCCCCTCAAGAAGCCTTTCGCTAAGACAGTTCTTGTGGAATAGGCAAAGTGATATTTGGAAGCCCATAGAGGGCTATGGTGAAAAAGGAAATATCCTCAGATGAAATCTGGAAAGAAGATTTCTGAGAAACTGCTTAGTGTTCTGTTAATTCATCTCACAGAGTTACATGTGTATTTCGTGGTTCTCTTTGCTAGCCTTATTTCTGTGGAATCTGAGAACAGATATTTCGGGTCCCTTTGAAGACTATAGGGCCAAAGGAAATATCCTCCCATAACAAAGAGAAAGAAGCTTTCTGAGAAACTTCTTTGTGTTCTGTGAAATCATCTCACAGAGGTACAGCTTTCCGCTGAAGAAGCCTTTCGCTAAGACAGTTCTTGTGGAATTGGCAAAGTGATATTTGGAAGCCCTTAGAGGGCTATGGTGAAAAAGGAAATATTCTCAGATGAAATCTGGAACGAAGCTTTCTGAGAAACTGCTAGGTGTTCTGTTAATTCATCTCACAGAGTGACATGTGTATTTCGTGGATCTCTTTGCCAGCCTTATTTCTGTGAATCTGAGAATAGATATTTCGTGTCCCATTGATGACTATAGGGCCATAGGAAATATCCTCCGATAACAAAGAGAAAGAAGCTTTCTGAGAAACTTCTTTGTGTTCTGTGAAATAATCTCACAGAGTTACAGCTTTCCCCTCCAGAAGCCTTTCGCTAAGACAGTTCTTGTGGAATCGGCAAAGTGATATTTGGAAGCCCATAGAGGGCTACGGTGAAAAAGGAAATATCCTCAGATGAAATCTGGAACGAAGCTTTCTGAGAAACTGCTTAGTGTTCTGTTAATTCATCTCACAGAGTTACATGTGTATTTCGTGGATCTCTTTGCTAGCCTTATTTCTGTGGAATCTGAGAACAGATATTTCGGATCCCTTTGAAGACTATAGGTCCAAAGGAATTATCCTCCGATAACAAAGAGAAAGAAGCTTTCTGAGAAACTTCTTTGTGTTCTGTGAAATCTTCTCACAGAGTTACAGCTTTCCCCTCAAGAAGCCTTTCGCTAAGACAGTTCTTGTGGAATAGGCAAAGTGATATTTGGAAGCCCATAGAGGGCTATGGTGAAAAAGGAAATATCCTCTGATGAAATCTGGAAGGAAGCTTTCTGAGAAACTGCTAAGTGTTCTGTTAATTCATCTCACAGAGTTACATGTGTATTTCGTGGATCTCTTTCCTAGCTTTATTTCTGTGGAGTCTGAGAACAGATATTTCGGATCCCCATGAAGACTATAGGGCCAAAGGGAATATCCTCCCATAAGAAAGAGAAAGAAGCTTTCTGACAAACTTCTTTGTGTTCTGTGAAATCATCTCAAGGAGTTACAGCTTCCCTCCCAGAAGCCTTTCGCTAAGACACTTCTTGTGGAATTGGCATAGTGATATTTGGAAGCCCATAGAGGGCTATGGTGAAAAAGGAAATATCCTCCGATGAAATCTGGAAAGAAGCTTTCTGAGAAACTGCTTAGTGTTCTGTAAATTCATCTCACAGAGTTACATGTGTATTTCATGGATCTCTTTGCTAGCCTTATTTCTGTGGAATCTGAGAAGAGATATTTCGGATCCCTCTGAAGACTATAGGGCCAAAGGAAATATCCTCCGATAACAAAAAGAAAGAAGCTTTCTGAGAAACTTCTTTGTGTTCTGGGAAATCATCTCACAGAGTTACAGCTTTCCCCTCAAGAAGCCTTTCGCTAAGACAGTTCTTGTGGAATTGTCAAAGTGATATTTGGAAGCCCTTAGAGGGCTATGGTGAAAAAGGAAATATCCTCACATGAAATCTGGAAAGAAGCTTTCTGAGAAACTGCTTAGTGTTCTGTTAATTCATCTCACAGAGTTACATGTGTATTTCGTGGATCTCTTTGCCAGCCTTATTTCTGTGAATCTGAGAACAGATATTTCGGGTCCCTTTGATGACTATAGGGCCAAAGGAAATATCCTCCGATAACAAAGAGAAAGAAGCTTTCTGAGGAACTTCTTTGTGTTCTGTGAAATCATCTCACAGAGTTACAGCTTTCCCCTCAAGAAGCCTTTCGCTAAGACAGTTCTTGTGGAATAGGCAAAGTGATATTTGGAAGCCCATAGAGGGCTACGGTGAAAAAGGAAATATCCTCAGATGAAATCTGGAAAGAAGCTTTCTGAGAAACTGCTTAGTGTTCTGTTAATTCATCTCACAGAGTTACAAGTGTATTTCGTGGATCTCTTTGCTAGCCTTATTTCTGTGGAATCTGAGAACAGATATTTCCGATCCCTTTGAAGACTATAGGGCCAAAGGAAATATCCTCCGATAACAAAGAGAAAGAAGCTTTCTGACAAACTTCTTTGTGTTCTGTGAAATCATCTCACAGAGATACAGCTATCCACTCAATAACACTTTCGCTAAGACAGTTCTTGTGGAATTGGCAAAGTGATATTTGGCAGCCCATAGAGGGCTAGGGTGAAAAAGGAAGTATCCTCAGATGAAATCTGGAAAGAAGCTTTCTGAGAAACTGCTTAGTGTTCTGTTAATTCATCTCACAGAGTTACATGTGTATTTCGTGGATCTTTTTGCTAGCCTTATTTCTCTGGAATCTGAGAACAGATATTTCGGATCCCTTTGAAAACTATAGGGCCAAAGGAAATATCCTCCGATAACAAAGAGAAAGAAGGTTTCTGAGAAACTTCTTTGTGTTCTGTGAAATCATCTCACAGAGTTACAGCTTTCCCCTCAAGAAGCCTTTCGCTAAGACAGTTCTTGTGGAAGAGGAAAAGTGATATTTGGAAGCCCATAGCGGGCTATGGTGAAAAAGGAAATATTCTCAGATGAAATCTGGATAGAAGCTTTCTGAGAAACTGCTTAGTGTTCTGTTAATTCATCTCACAGAGTTACATGTGTATTTCGTGGATCTCTTTGCTAGCCTTATTTCTGTGGAATCTGAGAACAGATATTTCCGATCCCTTTGAAGACTATAGGGCCAAAGGAAATATCCTCCGATAACAAAGAGAAAGAAGCTTTCTGAGAAACTTCTTTGTGTTCTGTGAAATCATCTCACAGAGTTACAGCTTTCCCCTCAAGAAGCCTTTCGCTAAGACAGTTCTTGTGGAATTGGCAAAGTGATATTTGGAAGCCCATAGAGGGCTATGGTGAAAAAGGAAATATCCTCAGATGAAATCTGGAAAGAAGCTTTCTGAGAAACTGCTTAGTGTTCTGTTAATTCATCTCACAGAGTTACATGTGTATTTCGTGGATCTCTTTGCTAGCCTTATTTCTGTGGAATCTGAGAACAGATATTTCGGATCCCATTTAAGACTATAGGGCGAAAGGAAATATCCTCCATAAGAAAGAGAAAGAAGGTTTCTGAGAAACTTCTTTGTGTTCTGTGAAATCATCTCAAGGAGTTACAGCTTCCCCTCCTGAAGCCTTTCGCTAAGACAGTTCTTGTGGAATTGGCACAGTGATATTTGGAAGCCCATAGAGGGCTATGGTGAAAAAGGAACTAAGCTCAGATGAAATCTGGAAAGAAGCTTTCTGAGAAACTGCTTAGTGTTCTGTTAATTCATCTCACAGAGTTACATGTGTATTTCGTGGATCTCTTTGCTAGCCTTATTTCTGTGGGATCTGAGAAGAGATATTTCGGAATCCTCTGAAGACTATAGGGCCAAAGGAAATATCCTCCGATAACAAACAGAAAGAAGCTTTCTGAGAAACTTCTTTGTGTTCTGTGAAATCATCTCACAGAGTTACAGCTTTCCCCTCAAGAAGCCTTTCTCTAAGACAGTTCTTGTGGAATTGGCAAAGTGATATTTGGAAGCCCATAGAGGGCTATGGTGAAAAAGGAAATATCCTCAGATGAAATCTGTAAAGAAGCTTTCTGAGAAACTGCTTAGTGTTCGGTTAATTCATCTCACAGAGTTACATGTGTATTTCGTGGATCTCTTTGCTAGCCTTATTTCTGTGGAATCTGAGAACAGATATTTCGGATCCCATTGATGACTATAGGGCCAAAGGAAATATCCTCCGATAATAAAAAGAAAGAAGCTTTCTGAGAAACTTCTTTGTGTTCTGTGAAATCATCTCACAGAGTTACAGCTTTCCCCTCAAGAAGCCTTTCGCTAAGACAATTCTTGTGGAATAGGCAAAGTGATATTTGGAAGGCCACAGTGGGCTATGGTGAAAAAGGAAATATCCACAGATGAAATCTGGAAAGAAGCTTTCTGAGAAACTGCTTAGTGTTCTGTTAATTCATCTCACAGAGTTACATGTGTATTTCGTGGATCTCTTTGCTAGCCTTATTTCTGTGGAATCTGAGAACAGATATTTCGGAACCCTTTGAAGACATAGGGCCAAAGGAAATATCATGCCAAAACAAAGATAAAGAAGCTTTCTGAGAAACTTCTTTGTGTTCTGTGAAATCGTCTCACAGAGTTACAGCTTTACCCTCAAGAAGCCTTTCGCTAAGACAGTTCTTGTGGAATTGGCAAAGTGATATTTGGAAGCCCATAGAGGGCTACGGTGAAAAAGGAAATATCCTCAGATGAAATCTGGAAAGAAGCTTTCTGAGAAACTGCTTAGTGTTCTGTTAATTCATCTCACAGAGTTACATGTGTATTTCGTGGATCTCTGTGCTAGACTTATTTCTGAGGAATCTGAGAACAGATATTTCGGATCCCTTTGAAGACTATAGGGCCAAAGGAAATATCCTCCGATAACAAAGAGAACGAAGCTTTCTGAGAAACTTCTTTGTGTTCTGTGAAATCATCTCACAGAGTTACAGCTTTCCCCTCAAGAAGCCTTTCGCTAAGACAGTTCTTGTGGAATTGGCAAAGTGATATTTGGAAGCCCATAGAGGGCTATGGTGAAAAAGGAAATATCCTCAGATGAAATCTGGAAAGAAGCTTTCTGAGAAACTGCTTAGTGTTCTGTTAATTCATCTCACAGAGTTACATGTGTATTTCATGGATCTCTTTGCTAGCCTTATTTCTGTGGAATCTGAGAACAGATATTTCGGATCCCTTTGAAAACTATAGGGCCAAAGGAAATATCCTCCGATAACAAAGAGAAAGAAGGTTTCTGAGAAACTAATTAGTGTTCTGTGAAATCATCTCACAGAGTTACAGCTTTCCCCTCAAGAAGCCTTTCGCTAACACAGTTCTTGTGGAATAGGCAAAGTGATATTTGGAAGCCCGTAGTGGGCTGTGGTGAAAAAGGAAATATCCTCAGATGAAATCTGGAAAGAAGCTTTCTGAGAAACTGCTTAGTGTTCTGTTAATTCATCTCACAGAGTTACATGTGTATTTCGTGGATCTCTTTGCTAGCTTTATTTCTGTGGAATCTGAGAACAGATATTTCGGAACCCTTTGGAGACTATAGGGCCAAAGGAAATATCATGCCAAAAGAAAGAGAAAGAAGCTTTCTGAGAAACTTCTTTGTGTTCTGTGTAATCATCTCACAGAGTTACAGCGTTCCCCTCAAGAAGTCTTTCGCTAAGACAGTTCTTGTGGAATTGGCAAAGTGATATTTGGAAGCCCATAGAGGGCTATGGTGAAAAAGGAAATATCCTCAGATGAAATCTGGAAAGAAGCTTTCTGAGAAACTGCTTAGTGTTCTGTTAATTCATCTCACAGAGTTACATGTGTATTTCGTTGATCTCTTTGCTAGCCTTATTTCTGTGGAATCTGAGAACAGATATTTCGGAACCCTCTGAAGACTATAGGGCCAAAGGAAATATCCTCCGATAACAAAGAGAAAGAAGCTTTCTGAGAAACTTCTTTGTGTTCTGTGAAATCATCTCACAGAGTTACAGCTTTCCCCTCAAGAAGCCTTTCTCTAAGACAGTTCTTGTGGAATTGGCAAAGTGATATTTGGAAGCCCATAGAGGGCTATGGTGAAAAAGGAAATATCCTCCGATGAAATCTGGAAAGAAGCTTTCTGAGAAACTGCTTAGTGTTCTGTTAATTCATCTCACAGAGTTACATGTGTATTTCGTGGATCTCTTTGCTAGCCTTATTTCTGTGGAATCTGAGAACAGATATTTCGGCTCCCATTGATGACTATAGGGCCAAAGGAAATATCCTCCAATAACAAAAAGAAAGAAGCTTTCTGAGAAACTTCTTTGTGTTCTGTGAAATCATCTCACAGAGTTACAGCTTTCCCCTCAAGAAGCCTTTCGCTAAGACAGTTCTTGTGGAATAGGTAAAGTGATATTTGGAAGGCCACAGTGGGCTATGGTGAAAAAGGAAATATCCTCTGATGAAATCTGGAAAGAAGCTTTCTGAGAAACTGCTTAGTGTTCTGTTAATTCATCTCACAGAGTTACATGTGTATTTCGTGGAACTCTTTGCTAGCCTTATTTCTGTGGAATCTGAGAACAGATATTTCGGAACCCTTTGAAGACATAGGGCCAAAGGAAATATCATGCCAAAACAAAGAGAAAGAAGCTTTCTGAGAAACTTCTTTGTGTTCTGTGAAATCATCTCACAGAGTTACAGCTTTCCCCTCAAGAAGCCTTTCGCTAAGGCAGTTCTTGTGGAATTGGCAAAGTGATATTTGGAAGCCCATAGAGGGCTACGGTGAAAAAGGAAATATCCACAAATGAAATCTGGAAAGAAGCTTTCTGAGAAACTGCTTAGTGTTCTGTTAATTCATCTCACAGAGTTACATGTGTATTTCGTGGATCTCTTTGCTAGACTTATTTCTGTGGAATCTGAGAACAGATATTTCGGATCCCTTTGAAGACTATAGGGCCAAAGGAAATATCCTCCGATAACAAAGAGAAAGAAGGTTTCTGAGAAACTTCTTTGTGTTCTGTGAAATCATCTCACAGAGTTACAGCTTTCCCCTCAAGAAGCCTTTCGCTAAGACAGTTCTTGTGGAATTGGCAAAGTGATATTTGGAAGCCCATAGAGGGCTATGGTGGAAAAGGAAATATCCTCAGATGAAATCTGGAAAGAAGCTTTCTGAGAAAATGCTTAGTGTTCTGTTAATTCATCTCACAGAGTTACATGTGTATTTCGTGGATCTCTTTGCTAGCCTTATTTCTGTGGAATCTGAGAACAGATATTTCAAAAAACTCTGAAGACTATAGGGCCAAAGTTAATATCCTCCGATAACAAACAGAAAGAAGCTTTCTGAGAAACTTCTTTGTGTTCTGTGAAATCATCTCACAGAGTTACAGCTTTCCCCTCAAGAAGCCTTTCGCTAACACAGTTCTTGTGGTATTGGCAAAGTGATATTTGGAAGCCCATAGAGGGCTATGGTGAAAAAGGAAATATCCTCAGATGAAATCTGGAAAGAAGCTTTCTGAGAAACTGCTTAGTGTTCTGTTAATTCATCTCACAGAGTTACATGTGTATTTCGTTGATCTCTTTGCTAGCCTTATTTCTGTGGAATCTGAGAACAGATATTTCGGAACCCTCTGAAGACTATAGGGCCAAAGGAAATATCCTCCGATAACAAAGAGAAAGAAGCTTTCTGAGAAACTTCTTTGTGTTCTGTGAAATCATCTCACAGAGTTACAGCTTTCCCCTCAAGAAGCCTTTCTCTAAGACAGTTCTTGTGGAATTGGCAAAGTGATATTTGGAAGCCCATAGAGGGCTATGGTGAAAAAGGAAATATCCTCCGATGAAATCTGGAAAGAAGCTTTCTGAGAAACTGCTTAGTGTTCTGTTAATTCATCTCACAGAGTTACATGTGTATTTCGTGGATCTCTTTGCTAGCCTTATTTCTGTGGAATCTGAGAACAGATATTTCGGCTCCCATTGATGACTATAGGGCCAAAGGAAATATCCTCCAATAACAAAAAGAAAGAAGCTTTCTGAGAAACTTCTTTGTGTTCTGTGAAATCATCTCACAGAGTTACAGCTTTCCCCTCAAGAAGCCTTTCGCTAAGACAGTTCTTGTGGAATAGGTAAAGTGATATTTGGAAGGCCACAGTGGGCTATGGTGAAAAAGGAAATATCCTCTGATGAAATCTGGAAAGAAGCTTTCTGAGAAACTGCTTAGTGTTCTGTTAATTCATCTCACAGAGTTACATGTGTATTTCGTGGAACTCTTTGCTAGCCTTATTTCTGTGGAATCTGAGAACAGATATTTCGGAACCCTTTGAAGACATAGGGCCAAAGGAAATATCATGCCAAAACAAAGAGAAAGAAGCTTTCTGAGAAACTTCTTTGTGTTCTGTGAAATCATCTCACAGAGTTACAGCTTTCCCCTCAAGAAGCCTTTCGCTAAGGCAGTTCTTGTGGAATTGGCAAAGTGATATTTGGAAGCCCATAGAGGGCTACGGTGAAAAAGGAAATATCCACAAATGAAATCTGGAAAGAAGCTTTCTGAGAAACTGCTTAGTGTTCTGTTAATTCATCTCACAGAGTTACATGTGTATTTCGTGGATCTCTTTGCTAGACTTATTTCTGTGGATTCTGAGAACAGATATTTCGGATCCCTTTGAAGACTATAGGGCCAAAGGAAATATCCTCCGATAACAAAGAGAAAGAAGCTTTCTGAGAAACTTCTTTGTGTTCTGTGAAATCATCTCACAGAGTTACAGCTTTCCCCTCAAGAAGCCTTTCGCTAAGACAGTTCTTGTGGAATTGGCAAAGTGATATTTGGAAGCCCATAGAGGGCTATGGTGGAAAAGGAAATATCCTCAGATGAAATCTGGAAAGAAGCTTTCTGAGAAAATGCTTAGTGTTCTGTTAATTCATCTCACAGAGTTACATGTGTATTTCGTGGATCTCTTTGCTAGCCTTATTTCTGTGGAATCTGAGAACAGATATTTCAAAAAACTCTGAAGACTATAGGGCCAAAGTTAATATCCTCCGATAACAAACAGAAAGAAGCTTTCTGAGAAACTTCTTTGTGTTCTGTGAAATCATCTCACAGAGTTACAGCTTTCCCCTCAAGAAGCCTTTCGCTAACACAGTTCTTGTGGTATTGGCAAAGTGATATTTGGAAGCCCATAGAGGGCTATGGTGAAAAAGGAAATATCCTCAGATGAAATCTGGAAAGAAGCTTTCTGAGATACTGCTTAGTGTTCTGTTAATTCATCTCACAGAGTTACATCTGTATTTCGTGGATCTCTTTGCTAGCCTTATTTCTGTGGAATCTGAGAACAGATATTTCGGATCCCGTTGATGACTATAGGGCGAAAGGAAATATCCTCCCATAACAAAGAGAAAGAAGGTTTCTGAGAAAGTTCTCTGTGTTCTGTGAAATCATCTCACAGAGTTACAGCTTTCTCCTCAAGAACCCTTTCGCTAAGACAGTTCTTGAGGAATTGGCAAAGTGATATTTGGAAGCACATAGAGGGCTATGGTGAAAATGGAAATATCCTCAGATGAAATCTGGAAAGAAGCTTTCTGAGAAACTGCTTAGTGTTCTGTTAATTCATCTCACAGAGTTACATGTGTATTTCGTGGATCTCTTTGCTAGCCTTATTTCTGTGGAATCTGAGAACAGATATTTCGGATCCCTTTGAAGACTACAGGGCCAAAGGAAATATCCTCCCAAAACAAAGAGAAAGAAGCTTTCTGAGAAACTTCTTTGTGTTCTGTGAAATCATCTCACAGAGTTACAGCTTTCCCCTCAAGAAGCCTTTCGCTAAGACAGTTCTTGTGGAATAGGAAAAGTGATATTTGGAAGCCCATAGTGGGCTATGGTGAAAAAGGAAATATCCTCAGATGAAATCTGGATAGAAGCTTTCTGAGAAACTGCTTAGTGTTCTGTTAATTCATCTCACAGAGTTACATGTGTATTTCGTGGATTTCTTTGCTAGCCTTATTTCTGTGGAATCTGAGAACAGATATTTCGGAACCCTTTGAAGACTATAGGGCCAAAGGAAATATCATGCCAAAACAAAGAGAAAGAAGCTTTCTGAGAAACTTCTTTGTGTTCTGTGAAATCATCTCACAGAGTTACAGCTTTCCCCTCCAGAAGCCTTTCGCTAACACAGTTCTTGTGGAATTGGCAAAGTGATATTTGGAAGCCCATAGAGGGCTATGGTGAAAAAGGAAATATCCTCAGATGAAATCTGGAAAGAAGCTTTCTGAGAAACTTCTTAGTGTTCTGTTAATTCACCTCACAGGGTTACATCTTTATTTCGTGGATCTCTTTGCTAGCCTTATTTCTGTGGAATCTGAGAACAGATATTTCGGAACCCTCTGAAGACTATAGGGCCAAAGGAAATATCCTCCGATAACAAAGAGAAAGAAGCTTTCTGAGAAACTTCTTTGTGTTCTGTGAAATCATCTCACAGAGTTACAGCTTTCCCCTCAAGAAGCCTTTCTCTAAGACAGTTCTTGTGGAATTGGCAAAGTGATATTTGGAAGCCCCTAGAGGGCTATGGTGAAAAAGGAAATATCCTCAGATGAAATCTGGAAAGAAGCTTTCTGAGAAACTGCTTAGTGTTCTGTTAATTCATCTCACAGAGTTACATGTGTATTTCGTGGATCTCTTGGCTAGCCTTATTTCTGTGGAATCTGAGAACAGATATTTCGGAACCCTCTGAAGACTACAGGGCCAAAGGAAATATCCTCCGATAACAAACAGAAAGAAGCTTTCTGAGAAACTTCTTTGTGTTCTGTGAAATCATCTCACAGAGTTACAGCTTTCCCCTCAAGAAGCCTTTCGCTAAGACAGTTCTTGTGGAATAGGCAAAGTGATATTTGGAAGCCCATAGTGGGTTATTGTGAAAAAGGGAATATCCTCCGATGAAATCTGGAAAGAAGCTTTCTGAGAAACTGCTTAGTGTTCTGTTAATTCATCTCACAGAGTTACATGTGTATTTCGTGGTTCTCTTTGCTAGCCTTATTTCTGTGGAATCTGAGAACAGATATTTCGGGTCCTATTGAAGACTATAGGGCCAAAGGAAATATCCTCCCATAACAAAGAGAAAGAAAGTTTCTGAGAAACTTCTTTGTGTTCTGTGAAATCATCTCACAGAGTTACAGCTTTCCCCTCAAGAAGCCTTTCGCTAAGACAGTTCTTGTGGAATTGGCAAAGTGATATTTGGAAGCCCATAGTGGGTTATTGTGAAAAAGGAAATATCCTCCGATGAAATCTGGAAAGAAGCTTTCTGAGAAACTGCTTAGTGTTCTGTTAATTCATCTCACAGAGTTACATGTGTATTTCGTGGATCTCTTTGCTAGCCTTATTTCTGTGGAATCTGAGAACAGATATTTCGGAACCCTCTGAAGACTATAGGGCCAAAGGAAATATCCTCCGATAACAAACAGAAAGAAGCTTTCTGAGAAACTTCTTTGTGTTCTGTGAAATCATCTCACAGAGTTACAGCTTTCCCCTCAAGAAGCCTTTCTCTAAGACAGTTCTTGTGGAATTGGCAAAGTGATATTTGGAAGCCCATAGAGGGCTATGGTGAAAAAGGAAATATCCTCAGATGAAATCTGTAAAGAAGCTTTCTGAGAAACTGCTTAGTGTTCTGTTAATTCATCTCACAGAGTTACATGTGTATTTCGTGGATCTCTTTGCTAGCCTTATTTCTGTGGAATCTGAGAACAGATATTTCGGAACCCTTTGAAGACATAGGGCCAAAGGAAATATCATGCCAAAACAAAGAGAAAGAAGCTTTCTGAGAAACTTCTTTGTGTTCTGTGAAATCATCTCACAGAGTTACAGCTTTACCCTCAAGAAGCCTTTCGCTAAGGCAGTTCTTGTGGAATTGGCAAAGTGATATTTGGAAGCCCATAGAGGGCTACGGTGAAAAAGGAAATATCCACAGATGAAATCTGGAAAGAAGCTTTCTGAGAAACTGCTTAGTGTTCTGTTAATTCATCTCACAGAGTTACATGTGTATTTCGTGGATCTCTTTGCTAGACTTATTTCTTTGGAATCTGAGAACAGATATTTCGGATCCCTTTGAAGACTATAGGGCCAAAGGAAATATCCTCCGATAACAAAGAGAAAGAAGCTTTCTGAGAAACTTCTTTGTGTTCTGTGAAATCATCTCACAGAGTTACAGCTTTCCCCTCAAGAAGTCTTTCGCTAAGACAGTATTTGTGGAATTGGCAAAGTGATATTTGGAAGCCCATAGAGGGCTACGGTGGAAAAGGAAATATCCTCAGATGAAATCTGGAAAGAAGCTTTCTGAGAAAATGCTTAGTGTTCTGTTAATTCATCTCACAGAGTTACATGTGAATTTCGTGGATCTCTTTGCTAGCCTTATTTCTGTGGAATCTGAGAACAGATATTTCAAAAAACTCTGAAGTCTATAGGGCCAAAGGAAATATCCTCCGATAACAAACAGAAAGAAGCTTTCTGAGAAACTTCTTTGTGTTCTGTGAAATCATCTCACAGAGTTACAGCTTTCCCCTCAAGAAGCCTTTCGCTAACACAGTTCTTGTGTAATTGGCAAAGTGATATTTGGAAGCCCATAGAGGGCTATGGTGAAAAAGGAAATATCCTCAGATGAAATCTGGAAAGAAGCTTTCTGAGATACTGCTTAGTGTTCTGTTAATTCATCTCACAGAGTTACATCTGTATTTCGTGGATCTCTTTGCTAGCCTTATTTCTGTGGAATCTGAGAACAGATATTTCGGATCCTGTTGATGACTATAGGGCGAAAGGAAATATCCTCCCATAACAAAGAGAAAGAAGGTTTCTGAGAAAGTTCTTTGTGTTCTGTGAAATCATCTCACAGAGTTACAGCTTTCTCCTCAAGAACCCTTTCACTAAGACAGTTCTTGAGGAATTGGCAAAGTGATATTTGGAAGCACATAGAGGGCTATGGTGAAAATGGAAATATCCTCAGATGAAATCTGGAAAGAAGCTTTCTGAGAAACTGCTTAGTGTTCTGTTAATTCATCTCACAGAGTAACATGTGTATTTCGTGGATCTCTTTGCTAGCCTTATTTCTGTGGAATCTGAGAACAGATATTTCGGATCCCATTGAAGACTACAGGGCCAAAGGAAATATCCTCCCAAAACAAAGAGAAAGAAGCTTTCTGAGAAAATTCTTCGTGTTCTGTGAAATCATCTCACAGAGTTACAGCTTTCCCCTCAAGAAGCCTTTCGCTAAGACAGTTCTTGTGGAATAGGCAAAGTGATATTTGGAAGCCCATAGTGGGCTATGGTGAAAAAGGAAATATCCTCAGATGAAATCTGGATAGACACTTTCTGAGAAACTGCTTAGTGTTCTGTTAATTCATCTCACAGAGTTACATGTGTATTTCGTGGATTTCTTTGCTAGCCTTATTTCTGTGGAATCTGAGAACAGATATTTCGGAACCCTTTGAAGACTATAGGGCCAAAGGAAATATCATGCCAAAACAAAGAGAAAGAAGCTTTCTGAGAAACTTCTTTGTGTTCTGTGAAATCATCTCACAGAGTTACAGCTTTCCCCTCCAGAAGCCTTTCGCTAACACAGTTCTTGGGGAATTGGCTAAGTGATATTTGGAAGCCCATAAAGGGCTATGGTGAAAAAGGAAATATCCTCAGATGAAATCTGGAAAGAAGCTTTCTGAGAAACTTCTTAGTGTTCTGTTAATTCACCTCACAGGGTTACATCTGTATTTCGTGGATCTCTTTGCTAGCCTTATTTCTGTGGAATCTGAGAACAGATATTTCGGAACCCTCTGAAGACTATAGGGCCAAAGGAAATATCCTCGGATAACAAACAGAAAGAAGCTTTCTGAGAAACTTCTTTGTGTTCTGTGAAATCATCTCACAGAGTTACAGCTTTCCCCTCAAGAAGCCTTTCTCTAAGACAGTTCTTGTGGAATTGGCAAAGTGATATTTGGAAGCCCATAGAGGGCTATGGTGAAAAAGGAAATATCCTCCGATGAAATCTGGAAAGAAGCTTTCTGAGAAACTGCTTAGTGTTCTGTTAATTCATCTCACAGAGTTACATGTGTATTTCGTGGATCTCTTTGCTAGCCTTATTTCTGTGGAATCTGAGAACAGATATTTCGGCTCCCATTGATGAATATAGGGCCAAAGGAAATATCCTCCGATAACAAAGAGAAAGAAGCTTTCTGAGAAACTTCTTTGTGTTCTGTGAAATCATCTCACAGAGTTACAGCTTTCCCCTCCAGAAGCCTTTCGCTAAGACAGTTCTTGTGGAATTGGCAAAGTGATATTTGGAAGCCCATAGAGGGTTATGGTGAAAAAGGAAATATCCTCAGATGAAATCTGGAAAGAAGCTTTCTGAGAAACTGCTTAGTGTTCTGTTAATTCATCTCACAGAGTTACATGTGTATTTCGTGGATCTCTTTGCTAGCCTTATTTCTGTGGAATCTGAGAACAGATATTTCGGATCCCATTGATGACTATAGGGCCAAAGGAAATATCCTCCGATAACAAAAAGAAAGAAGCTTTCTGAGAAACTTCTTTGTGTTCTGTGAAATCATCTCACAGAGTTACAGCTTTCCCCTCAAGAAGCCTTTCGCTAAGACAGTTCTTGTGGAATTGGCAAAGTGATATTTGGAAGCCCTTAGAGGGCTATGGTGAAAAAGGAAATATCCTCAGATGAAATCTGGAAAGAAGCTTTCTGAGAAACTGCTTAGTGTTCTGTTAATTCATCTCACAGAGTTACATGTGTATTTCGTGGTTCTCTTTGCTAGCCTTATTTCTGTGGAATCTGAGAACAGATATTTCGGGTCCCATTGAAGACTATAGGGCCAAAGGAAATATCCTCCCATAACAAAGAGAAAGAAAGTTTCTGAGAAACTTCTTTGTGTTCTGTGAAATCATCTCACAGAGTTACAGCTTTCCCCTCAAGAAGCCTTTCGCTAAGACAGTTCTTGTGGAATAGGCAAAGTGATATTTGGAAGCCCATAGTGGGTTATTGTGAAAAAGGAAATATCCTCCGATGAAATCTGGAAAGAAGCTTTCTGAGAAACTGCTTAGTGTTCTGTTAATTCATCTCACAGAGTTACATGTGTATTTCGTGGTTCTCTTTGCTAGCCTTATTTCTGTGGAATCTGAGAACAGATATTTCGGGTCCCATTGAAGACTATAGGGCCAAAGGAAATATCCTCCCATAACAAAGAGAAAGAAAGTTTCTGAGAAACTTCTTTGTGTTCTGTGAAATCATCTCACAGAGTTACAGCTTTCCCCTCAAGAAGCCTTTCGCTAAGACAGTTCTTGTGGAATTGGCAAAGTGATATTTGGAAGCCCATAGTGGGTTTTTGTGAAAAAAGAAATATCCTCCGATGAAATCTGGAAAGAAGCTTTCTGAGAAACTGCTTAGTGTTCTGTTAATTCATCTCACAGAGTTACATGTGTATTTCGTGAATCTATTTGCTAGCATTATTTCTGTGGAATCTGAGAACAGATATTTCGGAACGCTTTGAAGACTATAGGGCCAAAGGAAATATCATGCCAAAACAAAGAGAAAGAAGCTTTCTGAGAAACTTCTTTGTGTTCTGTAAAATCATCTCATAGGGTTACAGCTTTCCCCTCAAGAAGCCTTTCGCTAACACAGTTCTTGTGGAATTGGCAAAGTGATATTTGGAAGCCCATAGAGGGCTATGGTGAAAAAGGAAATATCCTCAGATGAAATCTGGAAAGAAGCTTTCTGAGAAACTGCTTAGTGTTTTGTTAATTCATCTCACAGAGTTACATCTGTATTTCGTGGATCTCTTTGCTAGCCTTATCTCTGTGGAATCTGAGAACAGATATTTCGGATCCCATTGAAGACTATAGGGCGAAAGGAAATATCCTCCCATAACAAAGAGAAAGAAGGTTTCTGAGAAACTTCTTTGTGTTCTGTGAAATCATCTCACAGAGTTACAGCTTTCTCCTCAAGAACCCTTCCGCTAAGACATTTCTTGTGGAATTGGCAAAGTGATATTTGCAAGCACATAGAGGGCTATGGTGAAAATGGAAATATCCTCAGATGAAATCTGGAAAGAAGCTTTCTGAGAAACTGCTTAGTGTTCTGTTAATTCATCTCACAAAGTTACATGTGTATTTCGTGGATCTCTTTGCTAGCCTTATTTCTGTGGAATCTGAGAACAGATATTTCGGATCCCTTTGAAGACTATAGGGCCAAAGGAAATATCCTCCCAAAACAAAGAGAAAGAAGCTTTCTGACAAACTTCTTTGTGTTCTGTGAAATCATCTCAAGGAGTTACAGCTTCCCCTCAAGAAGCCTTTCGCTAAGACAGTTCTTGTGGAATTGGCAAAGTGATATTTGGAAGCCCATAGAGGGGTATGGTGAAAAAGGAAATATCCTCCGATGAAATCTGGAAAGAAACTTTCTCAGAAAATGCTTAGTGTTCTGTTAATTCATCTCACAGAGTTACATGTGTATTTCGTGGATCTCTTTGCTAGCCTTATTTCTGTGGAATCTGAGAACCGATATTTCGGATCCCTTGGAAGTCTACAGGGCCAAAGGAAATATCCTCCGATAACAAAGAGAAAGAAGCTTTCTGAGAAACTTCTTTGTGTTCTGTGAAATCATCTCACAGAGTTACAGCTTTCCCCTCAAGAAACCTTTCGCTAAGACAGTTCTTGTGGAATAGGCAAAGTGATATTTGGAAGCCCGTAGTGGGCTGTGGTGAAAAAGGAAATATCCTCAGATGAAATCTGGAAAGAAGCTTTCTGAGAAACTGCTTAGTGTTCTGTTAATTCATCTCACAGAGTTACATGTGTATTTCGTGGATCTCTTTGCTAGCCTTATTTCTGTGGAATCTGAGAACAGATATTTCGGATCCCTTTGAAGACTATAGGGCCAAAGGAAATATCCTCCGATAACAAAGAGAAAGAAGCTTTCTGAGAAACTTCTTTGTGTTCCGTGAAATCATCTCACAGAGTTACAGCTTTCCCCTCAAGAAGCCTTTCGCTAAGACAGTTCTTGTGGAATAGGCAAAGTGATATTTGGAAGCCCATAGAGGGCTATGGTGAAAAAGGAAATATCCTCAGAGGAAATCTATAAAGAAGCTTTCTGAGAAACTGCTTAGTGTTCTGTTAATTAATCTCACAGAGTTACATGTGTATTTCGTGGATCTCTTTGCTAGCCTTATTTCTGTGGAATCTGATAACAGATATTTCAAAAAACTCTGAAGACTATAGGGCCAAAGGAAATATCCTCCGATAACAAACAGAAAGAAGCTTTCTGAGAAACTTCTTTGTGTTCTGTGAAATCATCTCACAGAGTTACAGCTTTCCCCTCAAGAAGCCTTTCGCTAAGACAGTTCTTGTGGAATTGGCAAAGTGATATTTGGAAGCCCATAGAGGGCTATGGTGAAAAAGGAAATATCCTCAGATGAAATCTGGAAAGAAGCTTTCTGAGAAACTGCTTAGTGTTCTGTTAATTCATCTCACAGAGTTACATGTGTATTTCGTGGATCTCTTTGGTAGCCTTATTTCTGTGGAATCTGAGAACAGATATTTCGGATCCCATTGATGACTATAGGGCCAAAGGAAATATCCTCCAATAACAAAAAGAAAGAAGCTTTCTGAGAAACTTCTTTGTGTTCTGTGAAATCATCTCACAGAGTTACAGCTTTCCCCTCAAGAAGACTTTCGCTAAGACAGTTCTTGTGGAATTGGCAAAGTGATATTTGGAAGCCCTTAGAGGGCTATGGTGAAAAAGGAAATATCCTCAGATGAAATCTGGAAAGAAGCTTTCTGAGAAACTGCTTAGTGTTCTGTTAATTCATCTCACAGAGTTACATGTGTATTTCGTGGTTCTCTTTGCTAGCCTTATTTCTGTGGAATCTGAGAACAGATATTTCGGGTCCCATTGAAGACTATAGGGCCAAAGGAAATATCCTCCCATAACAAAGAGAAAGAAAGTTTCTGAGAAACTTCTTTGTGTTCTGTGAAATCATCTCACAGAGTTACAGCTTTCCCCTCAAGAAGCCTTTCGCTAAGACAGTTCTTGTGGAATTGGCAAAGTGATATTTGGAAGGCCATAGTGGGTTTTTGTGAAAAAGGAAATATCCTCCGATGAAATCTGGAAAGAAGCTTTCTGAGAAACTGCTTAGTGTTCTGTTAATTCATCTCACAGAGTGACATGTGTATTTCGTGGATCTCTTTGCTAGCCTTATTTCTGTGGAATCTGAGAACAGATATTTCGGAACCCTTTGAAGACTATAGGGCCAAAGGAAATATCATGCCAAAACAAAGAGAAAGAAGCTTTCTGAGAAACTTCTTTGTGTTCTGTAAAATCATCTCATAGAGTTACAGCTTTCCCCTCAAGAAGCCTTTCGCTAACTCAGTTCTTGTGGAATTGGCAAAGTGATATTTGGAAGCCCATAGAGGGCTAGGGTGAAAAAGGAAATATCCTCAGATGAAATCTGGAAAGAAGCTTTCTGAGAAACTGCTTAGTGTTTTGTTAATTCATCTCACAGAGTTACATCTGTATTTCGTGGATCTCTTTGCTAGCCTTATTTCTGTGGAATCTGAGAACAGATATTTCGGATCCCATTGAAGACTATAGGGCGAAAGGAAATATCCTCCCATAACAAAGAGAAAGAAGGTTTCTGAGAAACTTCTTTGTGTTCTGTGAAATCATCTCACAGAGGTACAGCTTTCTCCTCAAGAACCCTTTCGCTAAGACAGTTCTTGTGGAATAGGCAAAGTGATATTTGGAAGCCCTTAGAGGGCTATGGTGAAAAAGGAAATATCCTCAGAGGAAATCTATAAAGAAGCTTTCTGAGAAACTGCTTAGTGTTCTGTTAATTCATCTCACAGAGTTACATGTGTATTTCGTGGATCTCTTTGCTAGCCTTATTTCTGTGGAATCTGATAACAGATATTTCAAAAAACTCTGAAGACTATAGGGCCAAAGGAAATATCCTCCGATAACAAACAGAAAGAAGCTTTCTGAGAAACTTCTTTGTGTTCTGTGAAATCATCTCACAGGGTTACAGCTTTCCCCTCAAGAAGCCTTTCGCTAACACAGTTCTTGTGGAATTGGCAAAGTGATATTTGGAAGCCCATAGAGGGCTATGGTGAGAAAGGAAATATCCTCACAGGAAATCTGGAAAGAAGCTTTCTGAGAAACTGCTTAGTGTTCTGTTAATTCATCTCACAGAGTTACATGTGTATTTCGTGGATCTCTTTGCTAGCCTTATTTCTGTGGAATCTGAGAACAGATATTTCGGATCCCATTGAAGACTATAGGGCGAAAGGAAATATCCTCCCATAACAAAGAGAAAGAAGGTTTCTGAGAAACTTCTTTGTGTTCTGTGAAATCATCTCACAGAGTTACAGCTTTCTCCTCAAGAACCCTTCCGCTAAGACATTTCTTGTGGAATTGGCAAAGTGATATTTGCAAGCACATAGAGGGCTATGGTGAAAATGGAAATATCCTCAGATGAAATCTGGAAAGAAGCTTTCTGAGAAACTGCTTAGTGTTCTGTTAATTCATCTCACAAAGTTACATGTGTATTTCGTGGATCTCTTTGCTAGCCTTATTTCTGTGGAATCTGAGAACAGATATTTCGGATCCCTTTGAAGACTATAGGGCCAAAGGAAATATCCTCCCAAAACAAAGAGAAAGAAGCTTTCTGACAAACTTCTTTGTGTTCTGTGAAATCATCTCAAGGAGTTACAGCTTCCCCTCAAGAAGCCTTTCGCTAAGACAGTTCTTGTGGAATTGGCAAAGTGATATTTGGAAGCCCATAGAGGGGTATGGTGAAAAAGGAAATATCCTCCGATGAAATCTGGAAAGAAACTTTCTCAGAAAATGCTTAGTGTTCTGTTAATTCATCTCACAGAGTTACATGTGTATTTCGTGGATCTCTTTGCTAGCCTTATTTCTGTGGAATCTGAGAACCGATATTTCGGATCCCTTGGAAGTCTACAGGGCCAAAGGAAATATCCTCCGATAACAAAGAGAAAGAAGCTTTCTGAGAAACTTCTTTGTGTTCTGTGAAATCATCTCACAGAGTTACAGCTTTCCCCTCAAGAAACCTTTCGCTAAGACAGTTCTTGTGGAATAGGCAAAGTGATATTTGGAAGCCCGTAGTGGGCTGTGGTGAAAAAGGAAATATCCTCAGATGAAATCTGGAAAGAAGCTTTCTGAGAAACTGCTTAGTGTTCTGTTAATTCATCTCACAGAGTTACATGTGTATTTCGTGGATCTCTTTGCTAGCCTTATTTCTGTGGAATCTGAGAACAGATATTTCGGATCCCTTTGAAGACTATAGGGCCAAAGGAAATATCCTCCGATAACAAAGAGAAAGAAGCTTTCTGAGAAACTTCTTTGTGTTCCGTGAAATCATCTCACAGAGTTACAGCTTTCCCCTCAAGAAGCCTTTCGCTAAGACAGTTCTTGTGGAAGAGGCAAAGTGATATTTGGAAGCCCATAGAGGGCTATGGTGAAAAAGGAAATATCCTCAGAGGAAATCTATAAAGAAGCTTTCTGAGAAACTGCTTAGTGTTCTGTTAATTAATCTCACAGAGTTACATGTGTATTTCGTGGATCTCTTTGCTAGCCTTATTTCTGTGGAATCTGATAACAGATATTTCAAAAAACTCTGAAGACTATAGGGCCAAAGGAAATATCCTCCGATAACAAACAGAAAGAAGCTTTCTGAGAAACTTCTTTGTGTTCTGTGAAATCATCTCACAGAGTTACAGCTTTCCCCTCAAGAAGCCTTTCGCTAAGACAGTTCTTGTGGAATTGGCAAAGTGATATTTGGAAGCCCATAGAGGGCTATGGTGAAAAAGGAAATATCCTCAGATGAAATCTGGAAAGAAGCTTTCTGAGAAACTGCTTAGTGTTCTGTTAATTCATCTCACAGAGTTACATGTGTATTTCGTGGATCTCTTTGGTAGCCTTATTTCTGTGGAATCTGAGAACAGATATTTCGGATCCCATTGATGACTATAGGGCCAAAGGAAATATCCTCCAATAACAAAAAGAAAGAAGCTTTCTGAGAAACTTCTTTGTGTTCTGTGAAATCATCTCAAAGAGTTACAGCTTTCCCCTCAAGAAGACTTTCGCTAAGACAGTTCTTGTGGAATTGGCAAAGTGATATTTGGAAGCCCTTAGAGGGCTATGGTGAAAAAGGAAATATCCTCAGATGAAATCTGGAAAGAAGCTTTCTGAGAAACTGCTTAGTGTTCTGTTAATTCATCTCACAGAGTTACATGTGTATTTCGTGGTTCTCTTTGCTAGCCTTATTTCTGTGGAATCTGAGAACAGATATTTCGGGTCCCATTGAAGACTATAGGGCCAAAGGAAATATCCTCCCATAACAAAGAGAAAGAAAGTTTTTGAGAAACTTCTTTGTGTTCTGTGAAATCATCTCACAGAGTTACAGCTTTCCCCTCAAGAAGCCTTTCGCTAAGACAGTTCTTGTGGAATAGGCAAAGTGATATTTGGAAGCCCATAGTGGGTTATTGTGAAAAAGGAAATATCCTCAGATGAAATCTGGAAAGAAGCTTTCTGAGAAACTGCTTAGTGTTCTGTTAATTCATCTCACAGAGTTACATGTGTATTTCGTGGTTCTCTTTGCTAGCCTTATTTCTGTGGAATCTGAGAACAGATATTTCGGGTCCCATTGAAGACTATAGGGCCAAAGGAAATATCCTCCCATAACAAAGAGAAAGAAAGTTTCTGAGAAACTTCTTTGTGTTCTGTGAAATCATCTCACAGAGTTACAGCTTTCCCCTCAAGAAGCCTTTCGCTAAGACAGTTCTTGTGGAATTGGCAAAGTGATATTTGGAAGGCCATAGTGGGTTTTTGTGAAAAAGGAAATATCCTCCGATGAAATCTGGAAAGAAGCTTTCTGAGAAACTGCTTAGTGTTCTGTTAATTCATCTCACAGAGTGACATGTGTATTTCGTGGATCTCTTTGCTAGCCTTATTTCTGTGGAATCTGAGAACAGATATTTCGGAACCCTTTGAAGACTATAGGGCCAAAGGAAATATCATGCCAAAACAAAGAGAAAGAAGCTTTCTGAGAAACTTCTTTGTGTTCTGTAAAATCATCTCATAGAGTTACAGCTTTCCCCTCAAGAAGCCTTTCGCTAACTCAGTTCTTGTGGAATTGGCAAAGTGATATTTGGAAGCCCATAGAGGGCTAGGGTGAAAAAGGAAATATCCTCAGATGAAATCTGGAAAGAAGCTTTCTGAGAAACTGCTTAGTGTTTTGTTAATTCATCTCACAGAGTTACATCTGTATTTCGTGGATCTCTTTGCTAGCCTTATTTCTGTGGAATCTGAGAACAGATATTTCGGATCCCATTGAAGACTATAGGGCGAAAGGAAATATCCTCCCATAACAAAGAGAAAGAAGGTTTCTGAGAAACTTCTTTGTGTTCTGTGAAATCATCTCACAGAGTTACAGCTTTCTCCTCAAGAACCCTTTCGCTAAGACAGTTCTTGTGGAATAGGCAAAGTGATATTTGGAAGCCCTTAGAGGGCTATGGTGAAAAAGGAAATATCCTCAGAGGAAATCTATAAAGAAGCTTTCTGAGAAACTGCTTAGTGTTCTGTTAATTCATCTCACAGAGTTACATGTGTATTTCGTGGATCTCTTTGCTAGCCTTATTTCTGTGGAATCTGATAACAGATATTTCAAAAAACTCTGAAGACTATAGGGCCAAAGGAAATATCCTCCGATAACAAACAGAAAGAAGCTTTCTGAGAAACTTCTTTGTGTTCTGTGAAATCATCTCACAGGGTTACAGCTTTCCCCTCAAGAAGCCTTTCGCTAACACAGTTCTTGTGGAATTGGCAAAGTGATATTTGGAAGCCCATAGAGGGCTATGGTGAGAAAGGAAATATCCTCACAGGAAATCTGGAAAGAAGCTTTCTGAGAAACTGCTTAGTGTTCTGTTAATTCATCTCACAGAGTTACATGTGTATTTCGTGGATCTCTTTGCTAGCCTTATTTCTGTGGAATCTGAGAACAGATATTTCGGATCCCGTTGAAGACTAGAGGGCGAAAGGAAATATCCTCCCATAACAAAGAGAAAGAAGGTTTCTGAGAAACTTCTTTGTGTTCTGTGAAATCATCTCACAGAGTTACAGCTTTCTCCTCAAGAACCCTTTCGCTAAGACAGTTCTTGAGGAATTGGCAAAGTGATATTTGGAAGCACATAGAGGGCTATGGTGAAAATGGAAATATCCTCAGATGAAATCTGGAAAGAAGCTTTCTGAGAAACTGCTTAGTGTTCTGTTAATTCATCTCACAGAGTTACATGTGTATTTCGTGGATCTCTTTGCTACCTTATTTCTGTGGAATCTGAGAACAGATATTTCGGATCCCTTTGAAGACTACAGGGCCAAAGGAAATATCCTCCCAAAACAAAGAGAAAGAAGCTTTCTGAGAAACTTCTTTGTGTTCTGTGAAATCATCTCACAGAGTTACAGCTTTCCCTTCAAGAAGCCTATCGCTAAGACAGTTCTTGTGGAATAGGCAAAGTGATATTTGGAAGCCCATAGTGGGCTATGGTGAAAAAGGAAATATCCTCTGATGAAATCTGGATAGAAGCTTTCTGAGAAACTGCTTAGAGTTCTGTTAATTCATATCACAGAGTTACATGTGTATTTCGTGGATTTCTTTGCTAGCCTTATTTCTGTGGAATCTGAGAACAGATATTTCGGAACCCTTTGAAGACTATAGGTCCATAGGAAATATCATGCCAAAACAAAGAGACAGAAGCTTTCTGAGAAACTTCTTTGTGTTCTGTGAAATTATCTCACAGAGTTACAGCTTTCCCCTCAAGAAGCCTTTCGCTAACACAGTTCTTGTGGAATTGGCAAAGTGATATTTGGAAGCCCATAGAGGGCTGTGGTGAAAAAGGAAATATCCTCCGATGAAATCTGGAAAGAAGCTTTCTGAGAAACTGCTTAGTGTTCTGTTAATTCATCTCACAGAGTTACATGTGTATTTCGTGGATCTCTTTGCTAGCCTTATTTCTGTGGAATCTGAGAACAGATATTTCGGAACCCTCTGAAGACTATAGGGCCAAAGGAAATATCCTCCGATAACAAACAGAAAGAAGCTTTCTGAGAAACTTCTTTGTGTTCTGTGAAATCATCTCACAGAGTTACAGCTTTCCCCTCAAGAAGCCTTTCGCTAAGACAGTTCTTGTGGAATTGGCAAAGTGATATTTGGAAGCCCATAGAGGGCTACGGTGAAAAAGGAAATATCCTCAGATGAAATCTGGAAAGAAGCTTTCTGAGAAACTGCTTAGTGTTCTGTTAATTCATCTCACAGAGTTACATGTGTATTTCGTGGATCTCTTTGCTAGCCTTATTTCTGTGGAATCTGAGAACAGATATTTCGGATCCCTTTGAAGACTATAGGGCCAAAGGAAATATCCTCCGATAACAAAGAGAAAGAAGCTTTCTGATAAACTTCTTTGTGTTCTGTGAAATCATCTCACAGAGTTACAGCTTTCCCCTCAAGAAGCCTTTCGCTAAGACCGTTCTTGTGGAATTGGCAAAGTGATATTTGGAAGCCCATAGAGGGCTATGGTGAAAAAGGAAATATCCTCAGATGAAATCTGGAAAGAAGCTTTCTGAGAAACTGCTTAGTGTTCTGTTAATTCATCTCACAGAGTTACATGTGTATTTCGTGGATCTCTTTGCTAGCCTTATTTCTGTGGAATCTGAGAACAGATATTTCGGATCCCATTGATGACTATAGGGCAAAGGAAATAACCTCCGATAACAAAAAGAAAGAAGCTTTCTGAGAAACTTCTTTGTGTTCTGTGAAATCATCTCACAGAGTTACAGCTTTCCCCTCAAGAAGCCTTTCGCTAACACAGTTCTTGTGGAATTGGCAAAGTGATATTTGGAAGACCCTAGAGGGCTATGGTGAAAAAGGAAATATCCTCAGATGAAATCTGGAAAGAAGCTTTCTGAGAAACTGCTTAGTGTTCTGTTAATTCATCTCACAGAGTTACATGTGTATTTCGTGGATCTCTTTGCTAGCCTTATTTCTGTGGAATCTGAGAACCGATATTTCGGATCCCTTTGAAGACTATAGGGCCAAAGGAAATATCCTCCGATAACAAAGAGAAAGAAGCTTTCTGAGAAACTTCTTTGTGTTCTGTGAAATCATCTCACAGAGTTACAGCTTTCCCCTCAAGAAGCCTTTCGCTAAGACAGTTCTTGTGGAATAGGCAAAGTGATATTTGGAAGCCCATAGAGGGCTATGGTGAAAAAGGAACTATGCTCAGATGAAATCTGGAAAGAAGCTTTCTGAGAAACTGCTTAGTGTTCTGTTAATTCATCTCACAGAGTTACATGTGTATTTCGTGGATCTCTTTGCTAGCCTTATTTCTGTGGAATCTGAGAACAGATATTTCGGAACCCTTTGGAGACTATGGGCCAAAGGAAATATCATGCCAAAAGAAAGAGAAAGAAGCTTTCTGAGAAACTTCTTTGTGTTCTGTGTAATCATGTCACAGAGTTACAGCTTTCCCCTCAAGAAGCCTTTCGCTAAGACAGTTCTTGTGGAATTGATAAAGTGATATTTAGAAGCCCATAGAGGGCTACGGTGAAAAAGGAAATATCCTCAGATGAAATCTGGAAAGAAGCTTTCTGAGAAACTGCTTAGTGTTCTGTTAATTCATCTCACAGAGTTACATGTGTATTTCGTGGATCTCTTTCCTAGCCTTACTTCTATGGAATCTGAGAACAGATATTTCGGAACCCTTTGAAGACTATTCGGCCAAGGGAAATATCATGCCAAAACAAAGAGAAAGAAGCTTTCTGAAAAACTTCTTTGTGTTCTGTGAAATCATCTCACAGAGTTACAACTTTCCCCTCAAGAAGCCTTTCGCTAAGACAGTTCTTGTGGAATTGGCAAAGTGATATTTGGAAGCCCCTAGAGGGCCATGGTGAAAAAGGAAATATCCTCCGATGAAATCTGGAAAGAAGCTTTCTGAGAAACTGCTTAGTGTTCTGTTAATGCATCTCACAGAGTTACATGTGTATTTCGTGGATCTCTTTGCAAGCCTTATTTCTGTGGAATCTGAGAACAGATATTTGGGATCCCTTTGAAGACTATAGGGCCAAAGGAAATATCCTCTCATAACAAAGAGAAAGAAGCTTTCTGAGAAACTTCTTTGTGTTCTGTGAAATCATCTCACAGAGGTACAGCTTTCCGCTCAAGAAGCCTTTCGCTAAGACAGTTCTTGTGGAATTGGCAAAGTGATATTTGGAAGCCCTTAGAGGGTTATGGTGAAAAAGGAAATATCCTCAGATGAAATCTGGAACGAAGCTTTCTGAGAAACTGCTAGGTGTTCTGTTAATTCATCTCACAGAGTGACATGTGTATTTCGTGGATCTCTTTGCCAGCCTTATTTCTGTGAATCTGAGAATAGATATTTCGTGTCCCATTGATGACTAAAGGGCCAAAGGAAATATCCTCCGATAACAAAGAGAAAGAAGCTTTCTGAGAAACTTCTTTGTGTTCTGTGAAATAATCTCACAGAGTTACAGCTTTCCCCTCAAGAAGCCTTTCGCTAAGACAGTTCTTGTGGAATTGGCAAAGTGATATTTGGAAGCCCATAGAGGGCTACGGTGAAAAAGGAAATATCCTCAGATGAAATCTGGAACGAAGCTTTCTGAGAAACTGCTTAGTGTTCTGTTAATTCATCTCACAGAGTTACATGTGTATTTCGTGGATCTCTTTGCTAGCCTTATTTCTGTGGAATCTGAGAACAGATATTTCGGATCCCTTTGAAGACTATAGGTCCAAAGGAATTATCCTCCGATAACAAAGAGAAAGAAGCTTTCTGAGAAACTTCTTTGTGTTCTGTGAAATCTTCTCACAGAGTTACAGCTTTCCCCTCAAGAAGCCTTTCGCTAAGACAGTTCTTGTGGAATAGGCAAAGGGATATTTGGAAGCCCATAGAGGGCTATGGTGAAAAAGGAAATATCCTCAGATGAAATCTGGAACGAAGCTTTCTGAGAAACTGCTTAGTGTTCTGTTAATTCATCTCACAGAGTTACATGAGTATTTCGTGGATCTCTTTGCTAGCCTTATTTCTGTGGAGTCTGAGAACAGATATTTCGGATCCCCATGAAGACTATAGAGCCAAAGGGAATATCCTCCCATAACAAAGAGAAAGAAGCTTTCTGACAATCTTCTTTGTGTTCTGTGAAATCATCTCAAGGAGTTACAGCTTCCCTTCCAAAAGCCTTTCGCTAAGGCACTTCTTGTGGAATTGGCATAGTGATATTTTGAAGCCCATAGAGGGCTATGGTGAAAAAGGAAATATCCTCCGATGAAATCTGGAAAGAAGCTTTCTGAGAAACTGCTTAGGGTTCTGTAAATTCATCTCACAGAGTTACATGTGTATTTCGTGGATCTCTTTGCTAGCCTTATTTCTGTGGAATCTGAGAAGAGATATTTCGGATCCCTCTGAAGACTATAGGGCCAAAGGAAATATCCTCCGATAACAAAAAGAAAGAAGCTTTCTGAGAAACTTCTTTGTGTTCTGGGAAATCATCTCACAGAGTTACAGCTTTCCCCTCAAGAAGCCTTTCGCTAAGACAGTTCTTATGGAATTGTCAAAGTGATATTTGGAAGCCCTTAGAGGGCTATGGTGAAAAAGGAAATATCCTCAGATGATCTCTGGAAAGAAGCTTTCTGAGAAACTGCTTAGTGTTCTGTTAATTCATCTCACAGAGTTACATGTGTATTTCGTGGATCTCTTTGCCAGCCTTATTTCTGTGAATCTGAGAACAGATATTTCGGGTCCCTTTGATGACTATAGGGCCAAAGGAAATATCCTCCGATAACAAAGAGATAGAAGCTTTATGAGGAACTTCTTTGTGTTCTGTGAAATCATCTCACAGAGTTACAGCTTTCCCCTCAAGAAGCCTTTCGCTAAGACAGTTCTTGTGGAATAGGCAAAGTGATATTTGGAAGCCCATAGAGGGCTACGGTGAAAAACGAAATATCCTCAGATGAAATCTGGAAAGAAGCTTTCTGAGAAACTGCTTAGTGTTCTGTTAATTCATCTCACAGAGTTACAAGTGTAATTCGTGGATCTCTTTGCTAGCCTTATTTCTGTGGAATCTGAGAACAGATATTTCGGATCCCTTTGAAGACTATAGGGCCAAAGGAAATATCCTCCCATAACAAAGAGAAAGAAGCTTTCTGAGAAACTTCTTTGTGTTCTGTGAAATCATCTCACAGAGTTACAGCTTTCCCCTCAAGAAGCCTTTCGCTAAGACAGTTCTTGTGGAATTGTCAAAGTGATATTTGGAAGCCCTTAGAGGGCTATGGTGAAAAAGGAAATATCCTCCGATGAAATCTGGAAAGAAGCTTTCTGAGAAACTGCTTAGTGTTCTGTTAATTCATCTCACAGAGTGACATGTGTATTTCGTGGATCTCTTTGCTAGCCTTATTTCTGTGGAATCTGAGAACAGATATTTCGGAACCCTTTGAAGACTATAGGGCCAAAAGAAATATCATGCCAAAACAAAGAGAAAGAATCTTTCTGAGATACTTCTTTGTGTTCTGTGAAATCATCTCACAGAGTTACAGCTTTCCCCTCCAGAAACCTTTCGCTAAGACAGTTCTTGTGGAATTGGCAAAGTGATATTTGGAAGCCCATAGAGGGCTACGGTGAAAAAGGAAATATCCTCAGATGAAATCTGGAACGAAGCTTTCTGAGAAACTGCTTAGTGTTCTGTTAATTCATCTCACAGAGTTACATGTGTATTTCGTGGATCTCTTTGCTAGCCTTATTTCTGTGGAATCTGAGAACAGATATTTCGGATCCCTTTGAAAACTATAGGGCCAAAGGAAATATCCTCCGATAACAAAGAGAAAGAAGGTTTCTGAGAAACTTCTTTGTGTTCTGTGAAATCATTTCACAGAGTTACAGCTTTCCCCTCAAGAAGACTTTCGCTAAGACAGTTCTTGTGGAATAGGCAAAGTGATATTTGGAAGCCCGTATTGGGCTGTGGTGAAAAAGCAAATATCCTCAGATGAAATCTGGAAAGAAGCTTTCTGAGAAACTTCTTAGTGTTCTGTTAATTCATCTCACAGAGTTACATGTGTATTTCGTGGATCTCTTTGCTAGCCTTATTTCTGTGGAATCTGAGAACAGATATTTCGGAACCCTTTGGAGACTATAGGGCCAAAGGAAATATCATGCCAAAAGAAAGAGGAAGAAGCTTTCTGAGAAACTTCTTTGTGTTCTGTGTAATCATCTCACAGAGTTACAGCTTTCCCCTCAAGAAGCCTTTCGCTAAGACAGTTCTTTTGGAATTGGCAAAGTGATATTTGGAAGCCCATAGAGGGATACGGTGAAAAAGGAAATATCCTCAGATGAAATCTGGAAAGAAGCTTTCTGAGAAACTGCTTAGTGTTCTGTTAATTCATCTCACAGAGTTACATGTGTATTTCGTGGATCTCTTTGCTAGCCTTATTTCTGTGGAATCTGAGAACAGATATTTCGGATCCCTTTGAAGACTATAGGGCCAAGGGAAATATCCTCCGATAACAAAGAGAAAGAAGCTTTCTGAGAAACTTCTTTGTGTTCTGTGAAATCATCTCCCAGAGTTACAGCTTTCCCCTCAAGAAGCCTTTCGCTAAGACAGTTCTTGTGGAATTGGCAAGGTGATATTTGGAAGCCCATAGAGGGCTATGGTGAAAAAGGAAATATCCTCAGATGAAATCTGGAAAGAAGCTTTCTGAGAAACTGCTTAGTGTTCTGTTAATTCATCTCACAGAGTTACATGTGTATTTCGTGGATCTCTTTGCTAGCCTTATTTCTGTGGAATCTGAGAACAGATATTTCGGAACCCTCTGAAGACTATAGGGCCAAAGGAAATATCCTCCGATAACAAACAGAAAGAAGCTTTCTGAGAAACTTCTTTGTGTTCTGTGAAATCATCTCACAGAGTTACAGCTTTGCCCTCAAGAAGCCTTTCTCTAAGACAGTTCTTGTGGAATTGGCAAAGTGATATTTGGAAGCCCATAGAGGGCTATGGTGAAAAAGGAAATATCCTCCGATGAAATCTGGAAAGAAGCTTTCTGAGAAACTGCTTAGTGTTCTGTTAATTCATCTCACAGAGTTACATGTGTATTTCGTGGATCTCTTTCCTAGCCTTATTTCTGTGGAATCTGAGAACAGATATTTCGGATCCCTCTGAAGACTATAGGGCCAAAGGAAATATCCTCCGATAACAAAAAGAAAGAAGCTTTCTGAGAAACTTCTTTGTGTTCTGTGAAATGATCTCACAGAGATACAGCTATCCACTCAATAACCCTTTCGCTAAGACAGTTCTTGTGGAATTGGCAAAGTGATATTTGGCAGCCCATAGAGGGCTAGGGTGAAAAAGGAAGTATCCTCAGGTGAAATCTGGAAAGAAGCTTTCTGAGAAACTGCTTAGTGTTCTGTTAATTCATCTCACAGAGTTACATGTGTATTTCGTGGATCTTTTTGCTAGCCTTATTTCCTTGGAATCTGAGAACAGATATTTCGGATCCCTTTGAAAACTATAGGGCCAAAGGAAATATCCTCCGATAACAAAGAGAAAGAAGGTTTCTGAGAAACTTCTTTGTGTTCTGTGAAATCATCTCACAGAGTTACAGCTTTCCCCTCAAGAAGCCTTTCGCTAAGACAGTTCTTGTGGAAGAGGAAAAGTGATATTTGGAAGCCCATAGCGGGCTAGGGTGAAAAAGGAAATATTCTCAGATGAAATCTGGATAGAAGCTTTCTGAGAAACTGCTTAGTGTTCTGTTAATTCATCTCACAGAGTTACATCTGTATTTCGTGGATCTCTTTGCTAGCCTTATTTCTGTGGAATCTGAGAACAGATATTTCGGATCCCTTTGAAGACTATAGGGCCAAAGGAAATATCTTCCGATAACGAAGAGAAAGAAGCTTTCTGACAAACTTCTTTGTGTTCTGTGAAATCATCTCACAGAGTTACAGCTTTCCCCTCAAGAAGCCTTTCGCTAAGACAGTTCTTGTGGAATTGGCAAAGTGATATTTGGAAGCCCATAGAGGGCTATGGTGAAAAAGGAAATATCCTCAGATGAAATCTGGAAAGAAGCTTTCTGAGAAACTGCTTAGTGTTCTGTTAATTCATCTCACAGAGTTACATCTGTATTTCATGGATCTCTTTGCTAGCCTTATTTCTGTGGAATCTGAGAACAGATATTTCGGATCCCATTGAAGACTATAGGGCGAAAGGAAATATCCTCCATAAGAAAGAGAAAGAAGGTTTCTGAGAAACTTCTTTGTGTTCTGTGAAATCATCTCAGGGAGTTACAGCTTCCCGTCCAGAAGTCTTTCGCTAAGACAGTTCTTGTGGAATTGGCAAAGTGATATTTGGAAGCCCTTAGAGGGCTATGGTGAAAAAGGAAATATCCTCAGATGAAATCTGGAAAGAAGCTTTCTGAGAAACTGCTTAGTGTTCGGTTAATTCATCTGACAGAGTTACATGTGTATTTCGTGGATCTCTTTGCTAGCCTTATTTCTGCGGAATCTGAGAACCGATATTTCGGATCCCTTTGAAGACTATAGGGCCAAAGGAAATATCCTCCCATAACAAAGAGAAAGAAGCTTTTTGAGAATGTTCTTTGTGTTCTGTGAAATCATCTCGCAGAGTTACAGCTTTCCCCCGAAGAAGACTTTCGCTAAGACAGTTCTTGTGGAATTGGAAAAGTGATATTTGGAAGCCCATAGAGGGCTATGGTGAAAAAGGAAATATCCTCAGATGAAATCTGGAAAGAAGCTTTCTGAGAAACTGCTTAGTGTTCTGTTAATTCATCTCACAGAGTTACATGTGTATTTCGTGGATCTCTTTGCTAGCCTTATTTCTGTGGAATCTGAGAACAGATATTTCGGATCCCTTTGTAAACTATAGGGCCAAAGGAAATATCCTCCGATAACAAAGAGAAAGAAGGTTTCTGAGAAACTTCTTTGTGTTCTGTGAAATCATTTCACAGAGTTACAGCTTTCCCCTCAAGAAGACTTTCGCTAAGACAGTTCTTGTGGAATAGGCAAAGTGATATTTGGAAGCCCCTATTGGGCTGTGGTGAAAAAGGAAATATCCTCAGATGAAATCTGGAAAGAAGCTTTCTGAGAAACTTCTTAGTGTTCTGTTAATTCATCTCACAGAGTTACATGTGTATTTCGTGGATCTCTTTGCTAGCCTTATTTCTGTGGAATCTGAGAACAGATATTTCCGAACCCTTTGGAGACTATAGGGCCAAAGGAAATATCATGCCAAAAGAAAGAGAAAGAAGCTTTCTGAGAAACTCTTTGTGTTCCGTGTAATCATCTCACAGAGTTACAGCTTTCCCCTCAAGAAGCCTTTCGCTAAGACAGTTCTTGTGGAATTGGCAAAGTGATATTTGGAAGCCCATAGAGGGATACGGTGAAAAAGGAAATATCCTCAGATGAAATCTGGAAAGAAGCTTTCTGAGAAACTGCTTAGTGTTCTGTTAATTCATCTCACAGAGTTACATGTGTATTTCGTGGATCTCTTTGCTAGCCTTATTTCTGTGGAATCTGAGAACAGATATTTCGGATCCCTTTGAAGACTATAGGGCCAAAGGAAATATCCTCCGATAACAAAGAGAAAGAAGCTTTCTGAGAAACTTCTTTGTGTTCTGTGAAATCATCTCCCAGAGTTACAGCTTTCCCCTCAAGAAGCCTTTCGCTAAGACAGTTCTTGTGGAATTGGCAAGGTGATATTTGGAAGCCCCTAGAGGGCTATGGTGAAAAAGGAAATATCCTCAGATGAAATCTGGAAAGAAGCTTTCTGAGAAACTGCTTAGTGTTCTGTTAATTCATCTCACAGAGTTACATGTGTATTTCGTGGATCTCTTTGCTAGCCTTATTTCTGTGGAATCTGAGAACAGATATTTCGGAACCCTCTGAAGACTATAGGGCCAAAGGAAATATCCTCCGATAACAAACAGAAAGAAGCTTTCTGAGAAACTTCTTTGTGTTCTGTGAAATCATCTCACAGAGTTACAGCTTTCCCCTCAAGAAGCCTTTCTCTAAGACAGTTCTTGTGATATTGGCAAAGTGATATTTGGAAGCCCATAGAGGGCTATGGTGAAAAAGGAAATATCCTCAGATGAAATCTGGAAAGAAGCTTTCTGAGAAACTGCTTAGTGTTCTGTTAATTCATCTCACAGAGTTACATGTGTATTTCGTGGATCTCTTTGCTAGCCTTATTTCTGTGGAATCTGAGAACAGATATTTCGGATCCCATTGATGACTATAGGGCCAAAGGAAATATCCTCCGATAATAAAAAGAAAGAAGCTTTCTGAGAAACTTCTTTGTGTTCTGTGAAATCATCTCACAGAGTTACAGCTCTCCCCTCAAGAAGCCTTTCTCTAAGACAGTTCTTGTGGAATAGGCAAAGTGATATTTGCAAGGCCACAGTGGGCTATGGTGAAAAAGGAAATATCCTCCGATGAAATCTGGAAAGAAGCTTTCTGAGAAACTGCTTAGTGTTCTGTTAATTCATCTCACAGAGTTACATGTGTATTTCGTGGATCTCTTTGCTAGCTTTATTTCTGTGGAATCTGAGAACAGATATTTCGGAACCCTTTGGAGACTATAGGGCCAAAGGAAATATCATGCCAAAAGAAAGAGAAAGAAGCTTTCTGAGAAACTTCTTTGTGTTCTGTGTAATCATCTCACAGAGTTACAGCGTTCCCCTCAAGAAGCCTTTCGCTAAGACAGTTCTTGTGGAATTGGCAAAGTGATATTTGGAAGCCCATAGAGGGCTATGGTGAAAAAGGAAATATCCTCAGATGAAATCTGGAGAGAAGCTTTCTGAGAAACTGCTTAGTGTTCTGTTAATTCATCTCACAGAGTTACATGGGTATTTCGTTGATCTCTTTGCTAGCCTTATTTCTGTGGAATCTGAGAACAGATATTTCGGAACCCTCTGAAGACTATAGGGCCAAAGGAAATATCCTCCGATAACAAAGAGAAAGAAGCTTTCTGAGAAACTTCTTTGTGTTCTGTGAAATCATCTCACAGAGTTACAGCTTTCCCCTCAAGAAGCCTTTCTCTAAGACAGTTCTTGTGGAATTGGCAAAGTGATATTTGGAAGCCCATAGAGGGCTATGGTGAAAAAGGAAATATCCTCAGATGAAATCTGGAAAGAAGCTTTCTGAGAAACTGCTTAGTGTTCTGTTAATTCATCTCACAGAGTTACATGTGTATTTCGTGGATCTCTTTGCTAGCCTTATTTCTGTGGAATCTGAGAACAGATATTTCGGCTCCCATTGATGACAATAGGGCCAAAGGAAATATCCTCCGATAACAAAAAGAAAGAAGCTTTCTGAGAAACTTCTTTGTGTTCTGTGAAATCATCTCACAGAGTTACAGCTTTCCCCTCAAGAAGCCTTTCGCTAAGACAGTTCTTGTGGAATAGGCAAAGTGATATTTGGAAGGCCACAGTGGGCTATGGTGAAAAAGGAAATATCCTCTGATGAAATCTGGAAAGAAGCTTTCTGAGAAACTGCTTAGTGTTCTGTTAATTCATCTCACAGAGTTACATGTGTATTTCGTGGATCTCTTTGCTAGCCTTATTTCTGTGGAATCTGAGAACAGATATTTCGGAACCCTTTGAAGACATAGGGCCAAAGGAAATATCATGCCAAAACAAAGAGAAAGAAGCTTTCTGAGAAACTTCTTTGTGTTCTGTGAAATCATCTCACAGAGTTACAGCTTTCCCCTCAAGAAGCCTTTCGCTAAGGCAGTTCTTGTGGAATTGGCAAAGTGATATTTGGAAGACCATAGAGGGCTACGGTGAAAAAGGAAATATCCACAGATGAAATCTGGAAAGAAGCTTTCTGAGAAACTGCTTAGTGTTCTGTTAATTCATCTCACAGAGTTACATGTGTATTTCGTGGATCTCTTTGCTAGCCTTATTTCTGTGGAATCTGAGAACAGATATTTCGGATCCCTTTGAAGACTATAGGGCCAAAGGAAATATCCTCCGATAACAAAGAGAAAGAAGCTTTCTGAGAAACTTCTTTGTGTTCTGTGAAATCATCTCACAGAGTTACAGCTTTCCCCTCAAGAAGCCTTTCGCTAAGACAGTTCTTGTGGAATTGGCAAAGTGATATTTGGAAGCCCATAGAGGGCTACGGTGGAAAAGGAAATATCCTCAGATGAAATCTGGAAAGAAGCTTTCTGAGAAAATGCTTAGTGTTCTGTTAATTCATCTCACAGAGTTACATGTGTATTTCGTGGATCTCTTTGCTAGCCTTATTTCTGTGGAATCTGAGAACAGATATTTCAAAAAACTCTGAAGACTATAGGGCCAAAGGAAATATCCTCCGATAACAAACAGAAAGAAGCTTTCTGAGAAACTTCTTTGTGTTCTGTGAAATCATCTCACAGAGTTACAGCTTTCCCCTCAAGAAGCCTTTCGCTAACACAGTTCTTGTGGAATTGGCAAAGTGATATTTGGAAGCCCATAGAGGGCTATGGTGAAAAAGGAAATATCCTCAGATGAAATCTGGAAAGAAGCTTTCTGAGAAACTGCTTAGTGTTCTGTTAATTCATCTCACAGAGTTACATGTGTATTTCGTAGATCTCTTTGCTAGCCTTATTTCTGTGGAATCTGAGAACAGATATTTCGGATCCCGTTGAAGACTATAGGGCGAAAGGAAATATCCTCCCATAACAAAGAGAAAGAAGGTTTCTGAGAAACTTCTTTGTGTTCTGTGAAATCATCTCACAGAGTTACAGCTTTCTCCTCAAGAACCCTTTCGCTAAGACAGTTCTTGAGGAATTGGCAAAGTGATATTTGGAAGCACATAGAGGGCTATGGTGAAAAAGGAAATATCCTCAGATGAAATCTGGAAAGAAGCTTTCTGAGAAACTGCTTAGTGTTCTGTTAATTCATCTCACAGAGTTACATGTGTATTTCGTGGATCTCTTTGCTAGCCTTATTTCTGTGGAATCTGAGAACAGATATTTCGGATCCCTTTGAACTACAGGGCCAAAGGAAATATCCTCCCAAAACAAAGAGAAAGAAGCTTTCTGAGAAACTTCTTTGTGTTCTGTGAAATCATCTCAGAGAGTTACAGCTTTCCCCTCAAGAAGCCTTTCGCTAAGACAGTTCTTGTGGAATTGGCAAAGTGATATTTGGAAGCCAACAGTTGGCTATGGTGAAAAAGGAAATATCCTCAGATGAAATCTGGATAGAAGCTTTCGGAGAAACTGCTTAGTGTTCTGTTAATTCATCTCACAGAGTTACATGTGTATTTCGTGGATTTCTTTGCTAGCCTTATTTCTGTGGAATCTGAGAACAGATATTTCGGAACCCTTTGAAGACTATAGGGCCAAAGGAAATATCATGCCAAAACAAAGTGAAAGAAGCTTTCTGAGAAACTTCTTTGTGTTCTGTGAAATCATCTCACAGAGTTACAGCTTTCCCCTCAAGAAGCCTTTCGCTAACACAGTTCTTGTGGAATTGTCAAAGTGATATTTGGAAGCCCATAGAGGGCTATGGTGAAAAAGGAAATATCCTCAGATGAAATCTGGAAAGAAGCTTTCTGAGAAACTGCTTAGTGTTCTGTTAATTCATCTCACAGAGTTACATGTGTATTTCGTGGATCTCTTTGCTAGCCTTATTTCTGTGGAATCTGAGAACAGATATTTCGGATCCCTTTGAAGACTATAGGGCCAAAGGAAATATCCTCCGATAACAAAGAGAAAGAAGCTTTCTGAGAAACTTCTTTGTGTTCTGTGAAATCATCTCCCAGAGTTACAGCTTTCCCCTCAAGAAGCCTTTCGCTAAGACAGTTATTGTGCAATTGGCAAGGTGATATTTGGAAGCCCATAGAGGGCTATGGTGAAAAAGGAAATATCCTCAGATGAAATCTGGAAAGAAGCTTTCTGAGAAACTGCTTAGTGTTCTGTTAATTCATCTCACAGAGTTATATGTGTATTTCGTGGATCTCTTTGCTAGCCTTATTTCTGTGGAATCTGAGAACAGATATTTCGGAACCCTCTGAAGACTATATTGCCAAAGGAAATATCCTCCGATAACAAACAGAAAGAAGCTTTCTGAGAAACTTCTTTGTGTTCTGTGAAATCATCTCACAGAGTTACAGCTTTCCCCTCAAGAAGCCTTTCTCTAAGACAGTTCTTGTGGAATTGGCAAAGTGATATTTGGAAGCCCATAGAGGGCTATTGTGAAAAAGGAAATATCCTCAGATGAAATCTGGAAAGAAACTTTCTGAGAAACTGCTTAGTGTTCTGTTAATTCATCTCACAGAGTTACATGTGTATTTCGTGGATCTCTTTGCTAGCCTTATTTCTGTGGAATCTGAGAACAGATATTTCGGATCCCATTGATGACTATAGGGCCAAAGGAAATATCCTCCGATAATAAAAAGAAAGAAGCTTTCTGAGAAACTTCTTTGTGTTCTGTGAAATCATCTCACAGAGTTACAGCTTTCCCCTCAAGAAGCCTTTCTCTAAGACAGTTCTTGTGGAATAGGCAAAGTGATATTTGCAAGGCCACAGTGGGCTATGGTGAAAAAGGAAATATCCTCCGATGAAATCTGGAAAGAAGCTTTCTGAGAAACTGCTTAGTGTTCTGTTAATTCATCTCACAGAGTTACATGTGTATTTCGTGGATCTCTTTGCTAGCTTTATTTCTGTGGAATCTGAGAACAGATATTTCGGAACCCTTTGGAGACTATAGGGCAAAGGAAATATCATGCCAAAAGAAAGAGAAAGAAGCTTTCTGAGAAACTTCTTTGTGTTCTGTGTAATCATCTCACAGAGTTACAGCGTTCCCCTCAAGAAGCCTTTCGCTAAGACAGTTCTTGTGGAATTGGCAAAGTGATATTTGGAAGCCCATAGAGGGCTATGGTGAAAAAGGAAATATCCTCAGATGAAATCTGGAAAGAAGCTTTCTGAGAAACTGCTTAGTGTTCTGTTAATTCATCTCACAGAGTTACATGTGTATTTCGTGGATCTCTTTGCTAGCCTTATTTCTGTGGAATCTGAGAACAGATATTTCGGCTCCCATTGATGACAATAGGGCCAAAGGAAATATCCTCCGATAACAAAAAGAAAGAAGCTTTCTGAGAAACTTCTTTGTGTTCTGTGAAATCATCTCACAGAGTTACAGCTTTCCCCTCAAGAAGCCTTTCGCTAAGACAGTTCTTGTGGAATAGGCAAAGTGATATTTGGAAGGCCACAGTGGGCTATGGTGAAAAAGGAAATATCCTCTGATGAAATCTGGAAAGAAGCTTTCTGAGAAACTGCTTAGTGTTCTGTTAATTCATCTCACAGAGTTACATGTGTATTTCGTGGATCTCTTTGCTAGCCTTATTTCTGTGGAATCTGAGAACAGATATTTCGGAACCCTTTGAAGACATAGGGCCAAAGGAAATATCATGCCAAAACAAAGAGAAAGAAGCTTTCTGAGAAACTTCTTTGTGTTCTGTGAAATCATCTCACAGAGTTACAGCTTTCCCCTCAAGAAGCCTTTCGCTAAGGCAGTTCTTGTGGAATTGGCAAAGTGATATTTGGAAGCCCATAGAGGGCTACGGTGAAAAAGGAAATATCCACAGATGAAATCTGGAAAGAAGATTTCTGAGAAACTGCTTAGTGTTCTGTTAATTCATCTCACAGAGTTACATGTGTATTTCGTGGATCTCTTTGCTAGCCTTATTTCTGTGGAATCTGAGAACAGATATTTCGGATCCCTTTGAAGACTATAGGGCCAAAGGAAATATCCTCCGATAACAAAGAGAAAGAAGCTTTCTGAGAAACTTCTTTGTGTTCTGTGAAATCATCTCACAGAGTTAGAGCTTTCCCCTCAAGAAGCCTTTCGCTAAGACAGTTCTTGTGGAATTGGCAAAGTGATATTTGGAAGCCGATAGAGGGCTACGGTGGAAAAGGAAATATCCTCAGATGAAATCTGGAAAGAAGCTTTCTGAGAAAATGCTTAGTGTTCTGTTAATTCATCTCACAGAGTTACATGTGTATTTCGTGGATCTCTTTGCTAGCCTTATTTCTGTGGAATCTGAGAACAGATATTTCAAAAAACTCTGAAGACTATAGGGCCAAAGGAAATATCCTCCCAAAACAAAGAGAAAGAAGCTTTCTGAGAAACTTCTTTGTGTTCTGTGAAATCATCTCAGAGAGTTACAGCTTTCCCCTCAAGAAGCCTTTCGCTAAGACAGTTCTTGTGGAATTGGCAAAGTGATATTTGGAAGCCAACAGTTGGCTATGGTGAAAAAGGAAATATCCTCAGATGAAATCTGGATAGAAGCTTTCTGAGAAACTGCTTAGTGTTCTGTTAATTCATCTCACAGAGTTACATGTGTATTTCGTGGATTTCTTTGCTAGCCTTATTTCTTTGGAATCTGAGAACAGATATTTCGGAACCCTTTGAAGACTATAGGGCCAAAGGAAATATCATGCCAAAACAAAGTGAAAGAAGCTTTCTGAGAAACTTCTTTGTGTTCTGTGAAATCATCTCACAGAGTTACAGCTTTCCCCTCAAGAAGCCTTTCGCTAACACAGTTCTTGTGGAATTGGCAAAGTGATATTTGGAAGCCCATAGAGGGCTATGGTGAAAAAGGAAATATCCTCAGATGAAATCTGGAAAGAAGCTTTCTGAGAAACTTCTTAGTGTTCTGTTAATTCACCTCACAGGGTTACATCTGTATTTCATGGATCTCTTTGCTAGCCTTATTTCTGTGGAATCTGAGAACAGATATTTCGGATCCCTTTGAAGACTATAGGGCCAAAGGAAATATCCTCCGATAACAAAGAGAAAGAAGCTTTCTGAGAAACTTCTTTGTGTTCTGTGAAATCATCTCACAGAGTTACAGCTTTCCCCTCAAGAAGCCTTTCGCTAAGACAGTTCTTGTGGAATTGGCAAAGTGATATTTGGAAGCCCATAGAGGGCTACGGTGGAAAAGGAAATATCCTCAGATGAAATCTGGAAAGAAGCTTTCTGAGAAAATGCTTAGTGTTCTGTTAATTCATCTCACAGAGTTACATGTGTATTTCGTGGATCTCTTTGCTAGCCTTATTTCTGTGGAATCTGAGAACAGATATTTCAAAAACTCTGAAGACTATAGGGCCAAAGGAAATATCCTCCGATAACAAACAGAAAGAAGCTTTCTGAGAAACTTCTTTGTGTTCTGTGAAATCATCTCACAGAGTTACAGCTTTCCCCTCAAGAAGCCTTTCGCTAACACAGTTCTTGTGGAATTGGCAAAGTGATATTTGGAAGCCCATAGAGGGCTATGGTGAAAAAGGAAATATCCTCAGATGAAATCTGGAAAGAAGCTTTCTGAGAAACTGCTTAGTGTTCTGTTAATTCATCTCACAGAGTTACATGTGTATTTCGTGGATCTCTTTGCTAGCCTTATTTCTGTGGAATCTGAGAACAGATATTTCGGATCCCGTTGAAGACTATAGTTCGAAGGGAAATATCCTCCCATAACAAAGAGAAAGAAGGTTTCTGAGAAACTTCTTTGTGTTCTGTGAAATCATCTCAGAGAGTTACAGCTTTCTCCTCAAGAACCCTTTCGCTAAGACAGTTCTTGAGGAATTGGCAAA
This sequence comes from Macaca fascicularis, assembly GCF_037993035.2. Lineage (NCBI taxonomy): Eukaryota > Metazoa > Chordata > Mammalia > Primates > Cercopithecidae > Macaca > Macaca fascicularis. The sequence continues at coordinate 45,961,702 of NC_088383.1, read as the reverse complement.
GTGATATTTGGAAGCACATAGAGGGCTATGGTGAAAATGGAAATATCCTCAGATGAAATCTGGAAAGAAGCTTTCTGAGAAACTGCTTAGTGTTCTGTTAATTCATCTCACAGAGTTACATGTGTATTTCGTGGATCTCTTTGCTAGCCTTATTTCTGTGGAATCTGAGAACAGATATTTCGGATCCCTTTGAAGACTACAGGGCCAAAGGAAATATCCTCCCAAAACAAAGAGAAAGAAGCTTTCTGAGAAACTTCTTTGTGTTCTGTGAAATCATCTCAGAGAGTTACAGCTTTCCCCTCAAGAAACCTTTCGCTAAGACAGTTCTTGTGGAATTGGCAAAGTGATGTTTGGAAGCCAACAGTTGGCTATGGTGAAAAAGGAAATATCCTCAGATGAAATCTGGATAGAAGCTTTCTGAGAAACTGCTTAGTGTTCTGTTAATTCATCTCACAGAGTTACATGTGTATTTCGTGGATTTCTTTGCTAGCCTTATTTCTGTGGAATCTGAGAACAGATATTTCGGAACCCTTTGAAGACTATAGGGCCAAAGGAAATATCATGCCAAAACAAAGTGAAAGAAGCTTTCTGAGAAACTTCTTTGTGTTCTGTGAAATCATCTCACAGAGTTACAGCTTTCCCCTCAAGAAGCCTTTCGCTAACACAGTTCTTGTGGAATTGGCAAAGTGATATTTGGAAGCCCATAGAGGGCTATGGTGAAAAAGGAAATATCCTCAGATGAAATCTGGAAAGAAGCTTTCTGAGAAACTTCTTAGTGTTCTGTTAATTCACCTCACAGGGTTACATCTGTATTTCGTGGATCTCTTTGCCAGCCTTATTTCTGTGGAATCTGAGAACAGATATTTCGGATCCCTTTGAAGACTATAGGGCCAAAGGAAATATCCTCCGATAACAACGAGAAAGAAGCTTTCTGAGAAACTTCTTTGTGTTCTGTGAAATCATCTCACAGAGTTACAGCTTTCCCCTCAAGAAGCCTTTCGCTAAGACAGTTCTTGTGGAATTGGCAAAGTGATATTTGGAAGCCCATAGAGGGCTACGGTGGAAAAGGAAATATCCTCAGATGAAATCTGGAAAGAAGCTTTCTGAGAAAATGCTTAGTGTTCTGTTAATTCATCTCACAGAGTTACATGTGTATTTCGTGGATCTCTTTGCTAGCCTTATTTCTGTGGAATCTGAGAACAGATATTTCAAAAAACTCTGAAGACTATAGGGCCAAAGGAAATATCCTCCGATAACAAACAGAAAGAAGCTTTCTGAGAAACTTCTTTGTGTTCTGTGAAATCATCTCACAGAGTTACAGCTTCCCCTCAAGAAGCCTTTCGCTAACACAGTTCTTGTGGAATTGGCAAAGTGATATTTGGAAGCCCATAGAGGGCTATGGTGAAAAAGGAAATATCCTCAGATGAAATCTGGAAAGAAGCTTTCTGAGAAACTGCTTAGTGTTCTGTTAATTCATCTCACAGAGTTACATGTGTATTTCGTGGATCTCTTTGCTAGCCTTATTTCTGTGGAATCTGAGAACAGATATTTCGGATCCCGTTGAAGACTATAGGGCGAAAGGAAATATCCTCCCATAACAAAGAGAAAGAAGGTTTCTGAGAAACTTCTTTGTGTTCTGTGAAATCATCTCACAGAGTTACAGCTTTCTCCTCAAGAACCCTTTCGCTAAGACAGTTCTTGAGGAATTGGCAAAGTGATATTTGGAAGCACATAGAGGGCTATGGTGAAAATGGAAATATCCTCAGATGAAATCTGGAAAGAAGCTTTCTGAGAAACTGCTTAGTGTTCTGTTAATTCATCTCACAGAGTTACATGTGTATTTCGTGGATCTCTTTGCTAGCCTTATTTCTGTGGAATCTGAGAACAGATATTTCGGATCCCTTTGAAGACTACAGGGCCAAAGGAAATATCCTCCCAAAACAAAGAGAAAGAAGCTTTCTGAGAAACTTCTTTGTGTTCTGTGAAATCATCTCAGAGAGTTACAGCTTTCCCCTCAAGAAGCCTTTCGCTAAGACAGTTCTTGTGGAATTGGCAAAGTGATATTTGGAAGCCAACAGTTGGCTATGGTGAAAAAGGAAATATCCTCAGATGAAATCTGGATAGAAGCTTTCTGAGAAACTGCTTAGTGTTCTGTTAATTCATCTCACAGAGTTACATGTGTATTTCGTGGATTTCTTTGCTAGCCTTATTTCTGTGGAATCTGAGAACAGATATTTCGGAACCCTTTGAAGACTATAGGGCCAAAGGAAATATCATGCCAAAACAAAGTGAAAGAAGCTTTCTGAGAAACTTCTTTGTGTTCTGTGAAATCATCTCACAGAGTTACAGCTTTCCCCTCAAGAAGCCTTTCGCTAACACAGTTCTTGTGGAATTGGCAAAGTGATATTTGGAAGCCCATAGAGGGCTATGGTGAAAAAGGAAATATCCTCAGATGAAATCTGGAAAGAAGCTTTCTGAGAAACTTCTTAGTGTTCTGTTAATTCACCTCACAGGGTTACATCTGTATTTCGTGGATCTCTTTGCTAGCCTTATATCTGTGGGATCTGAGAACAGATATTTCGGAACCCTCTGAAGAGTATAGGGCCAAAGGAAATATCCTCCGATAACAAAGAGAAAGAAGCTTTCTGAGAAACTTCTTTGTGTTCTGTGAAATCATCTCACAGAGTTACAGCTTTCCCCTCAAGAAGCCATTCTCTAAGACAGTTCTTGTGGAATTGGCAAAGTGATATTTGGAAGCCCATAGAGGGCTATGGTGAAAAAGGAAATATCCTCAGATGAAATCTGGAAAGAAGATTTCTGAGAAACTGCTTAGTGTTCTGTTAATTCATCTCACAGAGTTACACGTGTATTTCGTGGATCTCTTTGCTAGCCTTATTTCTGTGGAATCTGAGAACAGATATTTCGGAACCCTCTGAAGACTATAGGGCCAAAGGAAATATCCTCCGATAACAAACAGAAAGAAGCTTTCTGAGAAACTTCTTTGTGTTCTGTGAAATCATCTCACAGAGTTACAGCTTTCCCCTCAAGAAGCCTTTCGCTAAGACAGTTCTTGTGGAATTGGCAAAGTGATATTTGGAAGCCCATAGAGGGCTACGGTGAAAAAGGAAATATCCTCAGATGAAATCTGGAAAGAAGCTTTCTGAGAAACTGCTTAGTGTTCTGTTAATTCATCTCACAGAGTTACATGTGTATTTCGTGGATCTCTTTGCTAGCCTTATTTCTGTAGAATCTGAGAACAGATATTTTGGACCCCTTTGAAGACTATAGAGCCAAAGGAAATATCATGCCAAAACAAAGAGAAAGAAGCTTTCTGAGAAACTTCTTTGTGTTCTGTGAAATCATCTCACAGAGTTACAGCTTTCTCCTCCAGAAGCCTTTCGCTAAGACAGTTTTTGTGGAATTGGCAAAGTGATATTTGGAAGCCCATAGAGGGCTATGGTGAAAAAGGAAATATCCTCAGATGAAATCTGGAAAGAAGCTTTCTGAGAAACTGCTTAGTGTTCTGTTAATTCATCTCACAGAGTTACATGTGTATTTCGTGGATCTCTTTGCTAGCCTTATTTCTGTGGAATCTGAGAACAGATATTTCAAAAAACTCTGAAGACTATAGGGCCAAAGGAAATATCCTCCGATAACAAACAGAAAGAAGCTTTCTGAGAAACTTCTTTGTGTTCTGTGAAATCATCTCACAGAGTTACAGCTTTCCCCTCAAGAAGACTTTCGCTAACACAGTTCTTGTGGAATTGGCAAAGTGATATTTGGAAGCCCATAGAGGGCTATGGTGAAAAAGGAAATATCCTCAGATGAAATCTGGAAAGAAGCTTTCTGAGAAACTGCTTAGTGGTCTGTTAATTCATCTCACAGAGTTACATGTGTATTTCGTGGATCTCTTTGCTAGCCTTATTTCTGTGGAATCTGAGAACAGATATTTCGGATCCCGTTGAAGACTATAGGGCGAAAGGAAATATCCTCCCATAACAAAGAGAAAGAAGGTTTCTGAGAAACTTCTTTGTGTTCTGTGAAATCATCTCACAGAGTTACAGCTTTCTCCTCAAGAACCCTTTCGCTAAGACAGTTCTTGAGGAATTGGCAAAGTGATATTTGGAAGCACATAGAGGGCTATGGTGAAAATGGAAATATCCTCAGATGAAATCTGGAAGGAAGCTTTCTGAGAAACTGCTTAGTGTTCTGTTAATTCATCTCACAGAGTTACATGTGTATTTCGTGGATCTCTTTGCTAGCCTTATTTCTGTGGAATCTGAGAACAGATATTTCGGATCCCTTTGAAGACTACAGGGCCAAAGGAAATATCCTCCCAAAACAAAGAGAAAGAAGCTTTCTGAGAAACTTCTTTGTGTTCTGTGAAATCATCTCACAGAGTTACAGCTTTCCCCTCAAGAAGCCTTTCGCTAAGACAGTTCTTGTGGAATTGGCAAAGTGATATTTGGAAGCCCATAGTGGGCTATGGTGAAAAAGGAAATATCCTCAGATGAAATCTGGATAGAAGCTTTCTGAGAAACTGCTTAGTGTTCTGTTAATTCATCTCACAGAGTTACATGTGTATTTCGTGGATTTCTTTGCTAGCCTTATTTCTGTGGAATCTGAGAACAGATATTTCGGAACCCTTTGAAGACTGTAGGGCCAAAGGAAATATCATGCCAAAACAAAGTGAAAGAAGCTTTCTGAGAAACTTCTTTGTGTTCTGTGAAATCATCTCACAGAGTTACAGCTTTCCCCTCAAGAAGCCTTTCGCTAACACAGTTCTTGTGGAATTGGCAAAGTGATATTTGGAAGCCCATAGAGGGCTATGGTGAAAAAGGAAATATCCTCAGATGAAATCTGGAAAGAAGCTTTCTGAGAAACTGCTTAGTGTTCTGTTAATTCATCTCACAGAGTTACATCTGTATTTCGTGGATCTCTTTGCTAGCCTTATTTCTGTGGAATCTGAGAACCGATATTTCGGATCCCTTTGAAGACTATAGGGCCAAAGGAAATATCCTCCGATAACAAAGAGAAAGAAGCTTTCTGAGAAACTTCTTTGTGTTCTGTGAAATCATCTCACAGAGTTACAGCTTTCCCCTCAAGAAGCCTTTCGCTAAGACAGTTCTTGTGGAATAGGCAAAGTGATATTTGGAAGCCCCTAGAGGGCTATGGTGAAAAAGGAACTATGCTCAGATGAAATCTGGAAAGAAGCTTTCTGAGAAACTGCTTAGTGTTCTGTTAATTCATCTCACAGAGTTACATGTGTATTTCGTGGATCTCTTTGCTAGCCTTATTTCTGTGGAATCTGAGAACAGATATTTCGGAACCCTTTGGAGACTATAGGGCCAAAGGAAATATCATGCCAAAAGAAAGAGAAAGAAGCTTTCTGAGAAACTTCTTTCTGTTCTGTGTAATCATCTCACAGAGTTACAGCTTTCCCCTCAAGAAGCCTTTCGCTAAGACAGTTCTTGTGGAATTGACAAAGTGATATTTAGAAGCCCATAGAGGGCTACGGTGAAAAAGGAAATATCCTCAGATGAAATCTGGAAAGAAGCTTTCTGAGAAACTGCTTAGTGTTCTGTTAATTCATCTCACAGAGTTACATGTGTATTTCCTGGATCTCTTTGCTAGCCTTATTTCTGTGGAATCTGAGAACAGATATTTCGGATCCCTTTGAAGACTATAGGGCCAAAGGAAATATCCTCCGATAACAAAGAGAAAGAAGCTTTTTGACAAACTTCTTTGTGTTCTGTGAAATCATCTCACAGAGTTACAGCTTTCCCCTCAAGAAGCCTTTCGCTAAGACAGTTCTTGTGGAATAGGCAAAGTGATATTTGGAAGCCCATAGAGGGCTATGGTGAAAAAGGAAATATCCTCAGATGAAATCTGGAAAGAAGCTTTCTGAGAAACTGCTTAGTGTTCTGTTAATTCATCTCACAGAGTTACATCTGTATTTCGTGGATCTCTTTGCTAGCCTTATTTCTGTGGAATCTGAGAACAGATATTTCGGGTCCCATTGATGACTATAGGGCCAAGGGAAATATTCTCCGATAACAAAGAGAAAGAAGCTTTCTGAGAAACTTCTTTGTGTTCTGTGAAATCATCTCACAGAGTTACAGCTTTCCCCTCAAGAAGCCTTTCGCTAAGACAGTTTTTGTGGAATTGGCAAAGTGACATTTGGAAGCCCATAGAGGGCTATGGTGAAAAAGGAAATATCCTCACAGGAAATCTGGAAAGAAGCTTTCTGAGAAACTGCTTAGTGTTCTGTTAATTCATCTCACAGAGTTACATCTGTATTTCGTGGATCTCTTTGCTAGCCTTATTTCTGTGGAATCTGAGAACAGATATTTCGGATCCCATTGAAGACTATAGGGCGAAAGGAAATATCCTCCCATAACAAAGAGAAAGAAGGTTTCTGAGAAACTTCTTTGTGTTCTGTGAAATCATCTCACAGAGTTACAGCTTTCTCCTCAAGAACCCTTTCGCTAAGACAGTTCTTGTGGAATTGGCAAAGTGATATTTGGAAGCACATAGAGGGCTACGGTGAAAATGGAAATATCCTCAGATGAAATCTGGAAAGAAGCTTTCTGAGAAACTGCTTAGTGTTCTGTTAATTCATCTCACAGAGGTACATGTGTATGTCGTGGATCTCTTTGCTAGCCTTATTTCTGTGGAATCTGAGAACAGATATTTCGGATCCCTTTGAAGACTATAGGGCCAAAGGAAATATCCTCCCAAAACAAAGAGAAATAAGCTTTCTGACAAACTTCTTTGTGTTCTGTGAAATCATCTCAAGGAGTTACAGCTTCCCCTCAAGAAGCCTTTCGCTAAGACAGTTCTTGTGGAATTGGCAAAGTGATATTTGGAAGCACATAGAGGGCTATGGTGAAAAATGAAATATCCTCAGATGAAATCTGGAAAGAAGCTTTCTGAGAAACTGCTTAGTGTTCTGTTAATTCATCTCACAGAGGTACATGTGTATTTCGTGGATCTCTTTGCTAGCCTTATTTCTGTGGAATCTGAGAACAGATATTTCGGATCCCTTTGAAGACTATAGGGCCAAAGGAAATATCCTCCCAAAACAAAGAGAAATAAGCTTTCTGACAAACTTCTTTGTGTTCTGTGAAATCATCTCACAGAGTTACATCTTTCCCCTCAAGAAGACTTTCGCTAAGACAGTTCTTGTGGAATAGGCAAAGTGATATTTGGAAGCCCATAGAGGGCTATGGTGAAAAAGGAAATATCCTCAGATGAAATCTGGAAAGAAGCTTTCTGAGAAACTGCTTAGTGTTCTGTTAATTCATCTCACAGAGTTACATGTGTATTTCGTGGATCTCTTTGCTAGCCTTATTTCTGTGGAATCTGAGAACAGATATTTCGGATCCCATTGATGACTATAGGGCCAAAGGAAATATCCTCCGATAACAAACAGAAAGAAGCTTTCTGAGAAACTTCTTTGTGTTCTGTGAAATCATCTCACAGAGTTACAGCTTTCCCCTCAAGAAGCCTTTCGCTAACACAGTTCTTGTGGAATTGGCAAAGTGATATTTGGAAGCCCATAGAGGGCTATGGTGAAAAAGGAAATATCCTCCAATGAAATCTGGAAAGAAGCTTTCTGAGAAACTGCTTAGTGTTCTGTTAATTCATCTCACAGAGTTACATCTGTATTTCGTGGATCTCTTTGCTAGCCTTATTTCTGTGGAATCTGAGAACCGATATTTCGGATCCCTTTGAAGACTATAGGGCCAAAGGAAATATCCTCCGATAACAAAGAGAAAGAAGCTTTCTGAGAAACTTCTTTGTGTTCTGTGAAATCATCTCACAGAGTTACAGCTTTCCCCTCAAGAAGCCTTTCGCTAAGACAGTTCTTGTGGAATAGGCAAAGTGATATTTGGAAGCCCATAGAGGGCTATGGTGAAAAAGGAACTATGCTCAGATGAAATCTGGAAAGAAGCTTTCTGAGAAACTGCTTAGTGTTCTGTTAATTCATCTCACAGAGTTAGATGTGTATTTCGTGGATCTCTTTGCTAGCCTTATTTCTGTGGAATCTGAGAACAGATATTTCGGAACCCTTTGGAGACTATAGGGCCAAAGGAAATATCATGCCAAAAGAAAGAGAAAGAAGCTTTCTGAGAAACTTCTTTCTGTTCTGTGTAATCATCTCACAGAGTTACAGCTTTCCCCTCAAGAAGCCTTTCGCTAAGACAGTTCTTGTGGAATTGACAAAGTGATATTTAGAAGCCCATAGAGGGCTACGGTGAAAAAGGAAATATCCTCAGATGAAATCTGGAAAGAAGCTTTCTGAGAAACTGCTTAGTGTTCTGTTAATTCATCTCACAGAGTTACATGTGTATTTCCTGGATCTCTTTGCTAGCCTTATTTCTGTGGAATCTGAGAACAGATATTTCGGATCCCTTTGAAGACTATAGGGCCAAAGGAAATATCCTCCGATAACAAAGAGAAAGAAGCTTTCTGACAAACTTCTTTGTGTTCTGTGAAATCATCTCACAGAATTACAGCTTTCCCCTCAAGAAGCCTTTCGCTAAGACAGTTCTTGTGGAATAGGCAAAGTGATATTTGGAAGCCCATAGAGGGCTATGGTGAAAAAGGAAATATCCTCAGATGAAATCTGGAAAGAAGCTTTCTGATAAACTGCTTAGTGTTCTGTTAATTCATCTCACAGAGTTACATCTGTATTTCGTGGATCTCTTTGCTAGCCTTATTTCTGTGGAATCTGAGAACAGATATTTCGGGTCCCATTGATGACTATAGGGCCAAGGGAAATATTCTCCGATAACAAAGAGAAAGAAGTTTTCTGAGAAACTTCTTTGTGTTCCGTGAAATCATCTCACAGAGTTACAGCTTTCCCCTCAAGAAGCCTTTCGCTAAGACAGTTTTTGTGGAATTGGCAAAGTGATATTTGGAAGCCCATAGAGGGCTATGGTGAAAAAGGAAATATCCTCACAGGAAATCTGGAAAGAAGCTTTCTGAGAAACTGCTTAGTGTTCTGTTAATTCATCTCGCAGAGTTACATCTGTATTTCGTGGATCTCTTTGCTAGCCTTATTTCTGTGGAATCTGAAAACAGATATTTCGGATCCCATTGAAGACTATAGGGCGAAAGGAAATATCCTCCCATAACAAAGAGAAAGAAAGTTTCTGAGATACTTCTTTGTGTTTTGTGAAATCATCTCACAGAGTTACAGCTTTCCCCTCAAGAAGCCTTTCGCTAAGACAGTTCTTGTGGTATAGGCAAAGTGATATTTGGAAGCCCATAGTGGGTTATGGTGAAAAAGGAAATATCCTCCGATGAAATCTGGAAAGAAGCTTTCTGAGAAACTGCTTAGTATTCTGTTAATTCATCTCACAGAGTTACATGTGTATTTCGTGGATCTCTTTGCTAGCCTTATTTCTGTGGAATCTGAGAACAGATATTTCGGAACCCTTTGAAGACTATAGAGCCAAAGGAAATATCATGCCAAAACAAAGAGAAAGAAGCTTTCTGAGAAACTTCTTTGTGTTCTGTGAAATCATCTCACAGAGTTACAGCTTTCCCCTCAAGAAGCCTTTCGCTAACACAGTTCTTGTGGAATAGGCAAAGTGATATTTGGAAGCCCATAGAGGGCTATGGTGAAAAAGGAACTATGCTCAGATGAAATCTGGAAAGAAGCTTTCTGAGAAACTGCTTAGTGTTCTGTTAATTCATCTCACAGAGTTACATGTGTATTTCGTGGATCTCTTTGCTAGCCTTATTTCTGTGGAATCTGAGAACAGATATTTCGGAACCCTTTGGAGACTATAGGGCCAAAGGAAATATCATGCCAAAAGAAAGAGAAAGAAGCTTTCTGAGAAACTTCTTTCTGTTCTGTGTAATCATCTCACAGAGTTACAGCTTTCCCCTCAAGAAGCCTTTCGCTAAGACAGTTCTTGTGGAATTGACAAAGTGATATTTAGAAGCCCATAGAGGGCTACGGTGAAAAAGGAAATATCCTCAGATGAAATCTGGAAAGAAGCTTTCTGAGAAACTGCTTAGTGTTCTGTTAATTCATCTCACAGAGTTACATGTGTATTTCCTGGATCTCTTTGCTAGCCTTATTTCTGTGGAATCTGAGAACAGATATTTCGGATCCCTTTGAAGACTATAGGGCCAAAGGAAATATCCTCCGATAACAAAGAGAAAGAAGCTTTCTGACAAACTTCTTTTTGTTCTGTGAAATCATCTCACAGAATTACAGCTTTCCCCTCAAGAAGCCTTTCGCTAAGACAGTTCTTGTGGAATAGGCAAAGTGATATTTGGAAGCCCATAGAGGGCTATGGTGAAAAAGGAAATATCCTCAGATGAAATCTGGAAAGAAGCTTTCTGAGAAACTGCTTAGTGTTCTGTTAATTCATCTCACAGAGTTACATCTGTATTTCGTGGATCTCTTTGCTAGCCTTATTTCTGTGGAATCTGAGAACAGATATTTCGGGTCCCATTGATGACTATAGGGCCAAGGGAAATATTCTCCGATAACAAAGAGAAAGAAGTTTTCTGAGAAACTTCTTTGTGTTCCGTGAAATCATCTCACAGAGTTACAGCTTTCCCCTCAAGAAGCCTTTCGCTAAGACAGTTTTTGTGGAATTGGCAAAGTGATATTTGGAAGCCCATAGAGGGCTATGGTGAAAAAGGAAATATCCTCAGAGGAAATCTGGAAAGAAGCTTTCTGAGAAACTGCTTAGTGTTCTGTTAATTCATCTCACAGAGTTACATCTGTATTTCGTGGATCTCTTTGCTAGCCTTATTTCTGTGGAATCTGAAAACAGATATTTCGGATCCCATTGAAGACTATAGGGCGAAAGGAAATATCCTCCCATAACAAAGAGAAAGAAAGTTTCTGAGATACTTCTTTGTGTTTTGTGAAATCATCTCACAGAGTTACAGCTTTCCCCTCAAGAAGCCTTTCGCTAAGACAGTTCTTGTGGTATAGGCAAAGTGATATTTGGAAGCCCATAGTGGGTTATGGTGAAAAAGGAAATATCCTCCGATGAAATCTGGAAAGAAGCTTTCTGAGAAACTGCTTAGTATTCTGTTAATTCATCTCACAGAGTTACATGTGTATTTCGTGGATCTCTTTGCTAGCCTTATTTCTGTGGAATCTGAGAACAGATATTTCGGAACCCTTTGAAGACTATAGAGCCAAAGGAAATATCATGCCAAAACAAAGAGAAAGAAGCTTTCTGAGAAACTTCTTTGTGTTCTGTGAAATCATCTCACAGAGTTACAGCTTTCCCCTCAAGAAGCCTTTCGCTAACACAGTTCTTGTGGAATTGGCAAAGTGATATTTGGAAGCCCATAGAGGGCTATGGTGAAAAAGGAAATATCCTCAGATGAAATCTGGAAAGAAGCTTTCTGAGAAACTGCTTAGTGTTCTGTTAATTCATCTCACCGAGTTACATCTGTATTTCGTGGATCTCTTTGCTAGCCTTATTTCTGTGGAATCTGAGAACAGATATTTCGGAACCCTTTGAAGACTATAGGGCGAAAGGAAATATCCTCCCATAACAAAGAGAAAGAAGGTTTCTGAGAAACTTCTTTGTGTTCTGTGAAATCATCTCACAGAGTTACAGCTTTCCCCTCAAGAAGCCTTTCTCTAAGACAGTTCTTGTGGAATTGGCAAAGTGATATTTGGAAGCCCATAGAGGGCTATGGTGAAAAAGGAAATATCCTCAGATGAAATCTGGAAAGAAGCTTTCTGAGAAACTGCTTAGTGTTCTGTTAATTCATCTCACAGAGTTACATGTGTATTTCGTGGATCTCTTTGCTAGCCTTATTTCTGTGGAATCTGAGAACAGATATTTCGGATCCCATTGATGACTATAGGGCCAAAGGAAATATCCTCCGATAACAAAAAGAAAGAAGCTTTCTGAGAAACTTCTTTGTGTTCTGTGAAATCATCTCACAGAGTTACAGCTTTCCCCTCAAGAAGCCTTTCGCTAAGACAGTTCTTGTGGAATAGGCAAAGTGATATTTGGAAGCCCATAGATTGCTATGGTGAAAAAGGAAATATCCTCAGATGAAATCTGGAAAGAAGCTTTCTGAGAAACTGCTTAGTGTTCTGTTAATTCATCTCACAGAGTTACATGTGTATTTCGTGGATCTCTTTGCTAGACTTATTTCTGTGGAATCTGAGAACAGATATTTCGGATCCCTTTGAAGACTATAGGGCCAAAGGAAATATCCTCCGATAACAAAGAGAAAGAAGCTTTCTGAGAAACTTCTTTGTGTTCTGTGAAATGATCTCACAGAGTTACAGCTTTCCCCTCAAGAACCCTTTCGCTAAGACACTTCTTGTGGAATTGGCAAAGTGATATTTGGAAGCCCATAGAGGGCAACGGTGAAAAAGGAAATATCCTCAGATGAAATCTGGAAAGAAGCTTTCTGAGAAACTGCTTAGTGTTCTGTTAATTCATCTCACAGAGTTACATGTGTATTTCGTGGATCTTTTTGGTAGCCTTATTTCTGTGGAATCTGAGAACAGATATTTCGGATCCCTTTGAAAACTATAGGGCCAAAGGAAATATCCTCCGATAACAAAGAGAAAGAAGGTTTCTGAGAAACTTCTTTGTGTTCTGTGAAATCATCTCACAGAGTTACAGCTTTCCCCTCAAGAAGCCTTTCGCTAAGACAGTTCTTGTGGAATAGGAAAAGTGATATTTGGAAGCCCATAGTGGGCTATGGTGAAAAAGGAAATATCCTCAGATGAAATCTGGATAGAAGCTTTCTGAGAAACTGCTTAGTGTTCTGTTAATTCATCTCACAGAGTTACATGTGTATTTCGTGGATTTCTTTGCTAGCCTTATTTCTGTGGAATCTGAGAACAGATATTTCAGAACCCTTTGAAGACTATAGGGCCAAAGGAAATATCATGCCAAAACAAAGAAAAAGAAGCTTTCTGAGAAACTTCTTTGTGTTCTGTGAAATCATCTCACACAGTTACAGCTTTCCCCTTAAGAAGCATTTCGCTAACACAGTTCTTATGGAATTGGCAAAGTGATATTTGGAAGCCCATAGAGGGCTATGGTGAAAAAGGAAATATCCTCAGATGAAATCTGGAAAGAAGCTTTCTGAGAAACTGCTTAGTGTTCTGTTAATTCATCTCACAGGGTTACATCTGTATTTCGTGGATCTCTTTGCTAGCCTTATATCTGTGGAATCTGAGAACAGATATTTCGGATCCCATTGAAGACTATAGGGCGAAAGGAAATATCCTCCCATAACAAAGAGAAAGAAGCTTTCTGAGAAACTTCTTTGTGTTCTGTGAAATCATCTCACAGAGTTACAGCTTTCCCCTCAAGAAGCCTTTCGCTAAGACAGTTCTTGTGGAATTGGCAAAGTGATATTTGGAAGCTCATAGAGGGCTATGGTGAAAATGGAAATATCCTCAGATGAAATCTGGAAAGAAGCTTTCTGAGAAACTGCTTAGTGTTCTGTTAATTCATCTCACAGAGTTACATGTGTATTTCGTGGATCTCTTTGCTAGCCTTATTTCTGTGGAATCTGAGAACAGGTATTTCGGATCCCTTTGAAGACAATAGGGCCAAAGGAAATATCCTCCGATAACAAAGAGAAAGAAGCTTTCTGACAAACTTCTTTGTTTTCTGTGAAATCATCTCAAGGAGTTACAGCTTCCCCTCAAGAAGCCTTTCGCTAAGACAGTTCTTGTGGAATTGGCAAACTGATATTTGGAAGCCCATAGAGGGCTATGGTGAAAAAGGAAATATCCTCCGATGAAATCTGGAAAGAAGCTTTCTGAGAAACTGCTTAGTGTTCTGTTAACTCATCTCACAGGGTTACATCTGTATTTCGTGGATCTCTTTGCTAGCCTTATTTCTGTGGAATCTGAGAACAGATATTTCGGATCCCATTGAAGACTATAGGGCGAAAGGAAATATCCTCCCATAACAAAGAGAAAGAAGCTTTCTGAGAAACTTCTTTGTGTTCTGTGAAATCATCTCACAGAGTTACAGCTTTCTCCTCAAGAACCCTTTCGCTAAGACAGTTCTTGTGGAATTGGCAAAGTGATATGTTGAAGCACATAGAGGGCTATGGTGAAAATGGAAATATCCTCAGATGAAATCTGGAAAGAAGCTTTCTGAGAAACTGCTTAGTGTTCTCTTAATTCATCTCACAGAGTTACATGTGTATTTCGTGGATCTCTTTGCTAGCCTTATTTCTGTGGAATCTGAGAACAAATATTTCCGATCCCTTTGAAGACTATAGGGCCAAAGGAAATATCCTCCCATAACAAAGAGAAAGAAGCTTTCTGACAAACTTCTTTGTGTTCTGTGAAATCATCTCAAGGAGTTACAGCTTCCCCTCCAGAAGCCTTTCGCTAAGACAGTTTTTGTGGAATTGGCAAAGTGATATTTGGAAGCCCATAGAGGGCTATGGTGAAAAGGAAATATAGTCCGATGAAATCTGGAAAGAAGCTTTCTGAGAAACTGCTTAGTGTTCTGTTAATTCATCTCACAGAGTTACATATGTATTTCGTGGATCTCTTTGCTAGCCTTATTTCTGTGGAATCTGAGAACAGATATTCGGATCCCTTTGAAGACTGTAGGGCCAAAGGAAATATCCTCCGATAACAAAGAGAAAGAAGCTTTCTGAGAAACTTCTTTGTGTTCTGTGAAATCATCTCACAGAGTTACAGCTTTCCCCTCAAGAAGCCTTTCGCTAAGACAGTTCTTGTGGAATAGGCAAAGTGATATTTGGAAGCCCATAGAGGGCTATGGTGAAAAAGGAACTATGCTCAGATGAAATCTGGAAAGAAGCTTTCTGAGAAACTGCTTAGTGTTCTGTTAATTCATCTCACAGAGTTACATGTGTATTTCGTGGATCTCTTTGCTAGCCTTATTTCTGTGGAATCTGAGAACAGATATTCGGATCCCTTTGAAGACTATAGGGCCAAAGGAAATATCCTCCCATAACAAAGAGAAAGAAGCTTTCTGAGAAAATTCTTTGTGTTCTGTGAAATCATCTCAAGGAGTTACAGCTTCCCGTCCAGAAGCCTTTCGCTAAGACAGTTCTTGTGGAATTGGCAAAGTGATATTTGGAAGCCCATAGAGGGCTATGGTGAAAAAGGAAATATTCTCCGATGAAATCTGGAAAGAAGCTTTCTGAGAAACTGCTTAGTGTTCGGTTAATTCATCTCACAGAGTTACATGTGTATTTCGCGGATCTCTTTGCTAGCCTTATTTCTCTGGAATCTGAGAACCGATATTTCAGATCCCTTTGAAGACTATAGGGCCAAAGGAAATATCCTCCTATAACAAAGAGAAAGAAGCTTTCTGAGAATCTTCTTTGTGTTCTGTGAAATCACCTCGCAGAGTTACAGCTTTCCCCTCAAGAAGACTTTCGCTAAGACAGTTCTTGTGGAATTGGAAAAGTGATATTTGGAAGCCCATAGAGGGCTATGGTGAAAAAGGAAATATCCTCAGATGAAATCTGGAAAGAAGCTTTCTGAGAAACTGCTTAGTGTTCTGTTAATTCATCTCACAGAGTTACATTGTATTTCGTGGATCTCTTTGCTAGCCTTATATCTGTGGAATCTGAGAACAGATATTTCGGATCCCTTTGAAAACTATAGGGCCAAAGGAAATATCCTCCGATAACAAAGAGAAAGAAGGTTTCTGAGAAACTTCTTTGTGTTCTGTGAAATCATCTCACAGAGTTACAGCTTTCCCCTCAAGAAGACTTTCGCTAAGACAGTTCTTGTGGAATAGGCAAAGTGATATTTGGAAGCCCGTAGTGGGCTGTGGTGAAAAAGGAAATATCCTCAGATGAAATCTGGAAAGAAGCTTTCTGAGAAACTGCTTAGTGTTCTGTTAATACATCTCACAGAGTTACATGTGTATTTCGTGGATCTCTTTGCTAGCCTTATTTCTGTGGAATCTGAGAACAGATATTTCGGAACCCTTTGGAGACTATAGGGCCAAAGGAAATATCATGCCAAAAGAAAGAGAAAGAATCTTTCTGAGATACTTCTTTGTGTTCTGTGAATTCATCTCACAGAGTTACAGCATTCCCCTCAAGAAGCCTTTCGCTAAGACAGTTATTGTGGAATTGGCATAGTGATATTTGGAAGCCCATAGAGGGCTATGGTGAAAAAGGAAATATCCTCAGATGAAATCTGGAAAGAAGCTTTCTGAGAAACTGCTTAGTGTTCTCTTAATTCATCTCACAGAGTTACATGTGTATTTCGTGGATCTATTTCCTAGCCTTATTTCTGTGGAATCTGAGAACAGATATTTCGGATCCCATTGATGACTATAGGGCCAAAGGAAATATCCTCCGATAACAAAAAGAAAGAAGCTTTCTGAGAAACTTCTTTGTGTTCTGTGAAATCATCTCACAGAGTTACAGCTTTCCCCTCAAGAAGCCTTTCGCTAAGACAGTTCTTGTGGAATTGGCAAAGTGATATTTGGAAGCCCTTAGAGGGCTATGGTGAAAAAGGAAATATCATCAGATGAAATGTGGAAAGAAGCTTTCTGAGAAACTGCTTAGTGTTCTGTTAATTCATCTCACAGAGTTACATGTGTATTTCGTGGTTCTCTTTGCTAGCCTTATTTCTGTGGAATCTGAGAACAGATATTTCGGGTCCCATTGAAGACTATAGGGCCAAAGGAAATATCCTCCCATAACAAAGAGAAAGAAAGTTTCTGAGAAACTTCTTTGTGTTCTGTGAAATCATCTCACAGAGTTACAGCTTTCCCCTCAAGAAGCCTTTCGCTAAGACAGTTCTTGTGGAATAGGCAAAGTGATATTTGGAAGCCCATAGTGGGTTATGGTGAAAAAGGAAATATCCTCCGATGAAATCTGGAAAGAAGCTTTCTGAGAAACTGCTTAGTGTTCTGTTAATTCATCTCACAGAGTTACATGTGTATTTCGTGGATCTCTTTGCTAGCCTTATTTCTGTGGAATCTGAGAACAGATATTTCGGAACCCTCTGAAGACTATAGGGCCAAAGGAAATATCCTCCGATAACAAACAGAAAGAAGCTTTCTGAGAAACTTCTTTGTGTTCTGTGAAATCATCTCACAGAGTTACAGCTTTCCCCTCAAGAAGCCTTTCGCTAAGACAGTTCTTGTGGAATTGGCAAAGTGATATTTGGAAGCCTATAGAGGGCTACGGTGAAAAAGGAAATATCCTCAGATGAAATCTGGAAAGAAGCTTTCTGAGAAACTGCTTAGTGTTCTGTTAATTCATCTCACAGAGTTACATCTGTATTTCGTGGATCTCTTTGCTAGCCTTATTTCTGTGGAATCTGAGAACAGATATTTCGGGTCCCATTGATGACTATAGGGCCAAGGGAAATATTCTCCGATAACAAAGAGAAAGAAGCTTTCTGAGAAACTTCTTTGTGTTCTGTGAAATCATCTCACAGAGTTACAGCTTTCCCCTCAAGAAGTCTTTCGCTAAGACAGTTCTTGTGGAATTGGCAAAGTGATATTTGGAAGCCCATAGAGGGCTATGGTGAAAAAGGAAATATCCTCACAGGAAATCTGGAAAGAAGCTTTCTGAGAAACTGCTTAGTGTTCTGTTAATTCATCTCACAGAGTTACATGTGTATTTCGTGGATCTCTTTGCTATCCTTTATCTGTGGAATCTGAGAACAGATATTTCGGAACCCTTTGAAGACTATAGGGCCAAAGGAAATATCATGCCAAAACAAAGAGAAAGAAGCTTTCTGAGAAACTTCTTTGTGTTCTGTAAAATCATCTCACAGAGTTACAGCTTTCCCCTCAAGAAGCCTTTCGCTAACACAGTTCTTGTGGAATTGGCAAAGTGATATTTGGAAGCCCATAGAGGGCTATGGTGAAAAAGGAAATATCCTCAGATGATCTCTGGAAAGAAGCTTTCTGAGAAACTGCTTAGTGTTCTGTTAATTCATCTCACAGAGTTACATCTGTAATTCGTGGATCTCTTTGCTAGCCTTATTTCTGTGGAATCTGAGAACAGATATTTCGGATCCCTTTGAAGACTATAGGGCCAAAGGAAATATCCTCCCAAAACAAAGAGAAAGAAGCTTTCTGACAAACTTCTTTGTGTACTGTGAAATCGTCTCAAGGAGTTACAGCTTCCCCTCAAGAAGCCTTTCGCTAAGACAGTTCTTGTGGAATTGGCAAAGTGATATTTCGAAGCCTATAGAGGGCTATGGTGAAAAAGGAAATATCCTCAGATTAAATCTGGAAAGAAGCTTTCTGAGAAACTGCTTAGTGTTCTGTTAATTCATCTCACAGAGTTACATGTGTATTTCGTGGTTCTCTTTGCTAGCCTTATTTCTGTGGAATCTGAGAACAGATATTTCGGGTCCCATTGAAGACTATAGGGCCAAAGGAAATATCCTCCCATAACAAAGAGAAAGAAAGTTTCTGAGAAACTTCTTTGTGTTCTGTGAAATCATCTCACAGAGTTACAGCTTTCCCCTCAAGAAGCCTTTCGCTAAGACAGTTCTTGTGGAATAGGCAAAGTGATATTTGGAAGCCCATAGAGGGCTATGGTGAAAAAGGAACTATGCTCAGATGAAATCTGGAAAGAAGCTTTCTGAGAAACTGCTTAGTGTTCTGTTAATTCATCTCACAGAGTTACATGTGTATTTCGTGGATCTCTTTGCTAGCCTTATTTCTGTGGAATCTGAGAACAGATATTCGGATCCCTTTGAAGACTATAGGGCCAAAGGAAATATCCTCCCATAACAAAGAGAAAGAAGCTTTCTGAGAAAATTCTTTGTGTTCTGTGAAATCATCTCAAGGAGTTACAGCTTCCCGTCCAGAAGCCTTTCGCTAAGACAGTTCTTGTGGAATTGGCAAAGTGATATTTGGAAGCCCATAGAGGGCTATGGTGAAAAAGGAAATATTCTCCGATGAAATCTGGAAAGAAGCTTTCTGAGAAACTGCTTAGTGTTCTGTTAATTCATCTCACAGAGTTACATGTGTATTTCGCGGATCTCTTTGCTAGCCTTATTTCTCTGGAATCTGAGAACCGATATTTCAGATCCCTTTGAAGACTATAGGGCCAAAGGAAATATCCTCCTATAACAAAGAGAAAGAAGCTTTCTGAGAATCTTCTTTGTGTTCTGTGAAATCACCTCGCAGAGTTACAGCTTTCCCCTCAAGAAGACTTTCGCTAAGACAGTTCTTGTGGAATTGGAAAAGTGATATTTGGAAGCCCATAGAGGGCTATGGTGAAAAAGGAAATATCCTCCAATGAAATCTGGAAAGAAGCTTTCTGAGAAACTGCTTAGTGTTCTGTTAATTCATCTCACAGAGTTACATTGTATTTCGTGGATCTCTTTGCTAGCCTTATATCTGTGGAATCTGAGAACAGATATTTCGGATCCCTTTGAAAACTATAGGGCCAAAGGAAATATCCTCCGATAACAAAGAGAAAGAAGGTTTCTGAGAAACTTCTTTGTGTTCTGTGAAATCATCTCACAGAGTTACAGCTTTCCCCTCAAGAAGACTTTCGCTAAGACAGTTCTTGTGGAATAGGCAAAGTGATATTTGGAAGCCCGTAGTGGGCTGTGGTGAAAAAGGAAATATCCTCAGATGAAATCTGGAAAGAAGCTTTCTGAGAAACTGCTTAGTGTTCTGTTAATACATCTCACAGAGTTACATGTGTATTTCGTGGATCTCTTTGCTAGCCTTATTTCTGTGGAATCTGAGAACAGATATTTCGGAACCCTTTGGAGACTATAGGGCCAAAGGAAATATCATGCCAAAAGAAAGAGAAAGAATCTTTCTGAGATACTTCTTTGTGTTCTGTGAATTCATCTCACAGAGTTACAGCATTCCCCTCAAGAAGCCTTTCGCTAAGACAGTTATTGTGGAATTGGCATAGTGATATTTGGAAGCCCATAGAGGGCTATGGTGAAAAAGGAAATATCCTCAGATGAAATCTGGAAAGAAGCTTTCTGAGAAACTGCTTAGTGTTCTCTTAATTCATCTCACAGAGTTACATGTGTATTTCGTGGATCTATTTCCTAGCCTTATTTCTGTGGAATCTGAGAACAGATATTTCGGATCCCATTGATGACTATAGGGCCAAAGGAAATATCCTCCGATAACAAAAAGAAAGAAGCTTTCTGAGAAACTTCTTTGTGTTCTGTGAAATCATCTCACAGAGTTACAGCTTTCCCCTCAAGAAGCCTTTCGCTAAGACAGTTCTTGTGGAATTGGCAAAGTGATATTTGGAAGCCCTTAGAGGGCTATGGTGAAAAAGGAAATATCATCAGATGAAATGTGGAAAGAAGCTTTCTGAGAAACTGCTTAGTGTTCTGTTAATTCATCTCACAGAGTTACATGTGTATTTCGTGGTTCTCTTTGCTAGCCTTATTTCTGTGGAATCTGAGAACAGATATTTCGGGTCCCATTGAAGACTATAGGGCCAAAGGAAATATCCTCCCATAACAAAGAGAAAGAAAGATTCTGAGAAACTTCTTTGTGTTCTGTGAAATCATCTCACAGAGTTACAGCTTTCCCCTCAAGAAGCCTTTCGCTAAGACAGTTCTTGTGGAATAGGCAAAGTGATATTTGGAAGCCCATAGTGGGTTATGGTGAAAAAGGAAATATCCTCCGATGAAATCTGGAAAGAAGCTTTCTGAGAAACTGCTTAGTGTTCTGTTAATTCATCTCACAGAGTTACATGTGTATTTCGTGGATCTCT
Source organism: Macaca fascicularis (assembly GCF_037993035.2). Classification (NCBI taxonomy): domain Eukaryota; kingdom Metazoa; phylum Chordata; class Mammalia; order Primates; family Cercopithecidae; genus Macaca; species Macaca fascicularis. The sequence goes on along the minus strand of NC_088383.1, from coordinate 45,940,996 downwards.
TTGCTAGCCTTATTTCTGTGGAATCTGAGAACAGATATTTCGGAACCCTCTGAAGACTATAGGGCCAAAGGAAATATCCTCCGATAACAAACAGAAAGAAGCTTTCTGAGAAACTTCTTTGTGTTCTGTGAAATCATCTCACAGAGTTACAGCTTTCCCCTCAAGAAGCCTTTCGCTAAGACAGTTCTTGTGGAATTGGCAAAGTGATATTTGGAAGCCTATAGAGGGCTACGGTGAAAAAGGAAATATCCTCAGATGAAATCTGGAAAGAAGCTTTCTGAGAAACTGCTTAGTGTTCTGTTAATTCATCTCACAGAGTTACATCTGTATTTCGTGGATCTCTTTGCTAGCCTTATTTCTGTGGAATCTGAGAACAGATATTTCGGGTCCCATTGATGACTATAGGGCCAAGGGAAATATTCTCCGATAACAAAGAGAAAGAAGCTTTCTGAGAAACTTCTTTGTGTTCTGTGAAATCATCTCACAGAGTTACAGCTTTCCCCTCAAGAAGTCTTTCGCTAAGACAGTTCTTGTGGAATTGGCAAAGTGATATTTGGAAGCCCATAGAGGGCTATGGTGAAAAAGGAAATATCCTCACAGGAAATCTGGAAAGAAGCTTTCTGAGAAACTGCTTAGTGTTCTGTTAATTCATCTCACAGAGTTACATGTGTATTTCGTGGATCTCTTTGCTAGCCTTTATCTGTGGAATCTGAGAACAGATATTTCGGAACCCTTTGAAGACTATAGGGCCAAAGGAAATATCATGCCAAAACAAAGAGAAAGAAGCTTTCTGAGAAACTTCTTTGTGTTCTGTAAAATCATCTCACAGAGTTACAGCTTTCCCCTCAAGAAGCCTTTCGCTAACACAGTTCTTGTGGAATTGGCAAAGTGATATTTGGAAGCCCATAGAGGGCTATGGTGAAAAAGGAAATATCCTCAGATGATCTCTGGAAAGAAGCTTTCTGAGAAACTGCTTAGTGTTCTGTTAATTCATCTCACAGAGTTACATCTGTAATTCGTGGATCTCTTTGCTAGCCTTATTTCTGTGGAATCTGAGAACAGATATTTCGGATCCCTTTGAAGACTATAGGGCCAAAGGAAATATCCTCCCAAAACAAAGAGAAAGAAGCTTTCTGACAAACTTCTTTGTGTACTGTGAAATCGTCTCAAGGAGTTACAGCTTCCCCTCAAGAAGCCTTTCGCTAAGACAGTTCTTGTGGAATTGGCAAAGTGATATTTCGAAGCCTATAGAGGGCTATGGTGAAAAAGGAAATATCCTCAGATGATCTCTGGAAAGAAGCTTTCTGAGAAACTGCTTAGTGTTCTGTTAATTCATCTCACAGAGTTACATGTGTATTTCGTGGTTCTCTTTGCTAGCCTTATTTCTGTGGAATCTGAGAACAGATATTTCGGGTCCCATTGAAGACTATAGGGCCAAAGGAAATATCCTCCCATAACAAAGAGAAAGAAAGTTTCTGAGAAACTTCTTTGTGTTCTGTGAAATCATCTCACAGAGTTACAGCTTTCCCCTCAAGAAGCCTTTCGCTAAGACAGTTCTTGTGGAATAGGCAAAGTGATATTTGGAAGCCCATAGAGGGCTATGGTGAAAAAGGAACTATGCTCAGATGAAATCTGGAAAGAAGCTTTCTGAGAAACTGCTTAGTGTTCTGTTAATTCATCTCACAGAGTTACATGTGTATTTCGTGGATCTCTTTGCTAGCCTTATTTCTGTGGAATCTGAGAACAGATATTCGGATCCCTTTGAAGACTATAGGGCCAAAGGAAATATCCTCCCATAACAAAGAGAAAGAAGCTTTCTGAGAAAATTCTTTGTGTTCTGTGAAATCATCTCAAGGAGTTACAGCTTCCCGTCCAGAAGCCTTTCGCTAAGACAGTTCTTGTGGAATTGGCAAAGTGATATTTGGAAGCCCATAGAGGGCTATGGTGAAAAAGGAAATATTCTCCGATGAAATCTGGAAAGAAGCTTTCTGAGAAACTGCTTAGTGTTCGGTTAATTCATCTCACAGAGTTACATGTGTATTTCGCGGATCTCTTTGCTAGCCTTATTTCTCTGGAATCTGAGAACCGATATTTCAGATCCCTTTGAAGACTATAGGGCCAAAGGAAATATCCTCCTATAACAAAGAGAAAGAAGCTTTCTGAGAATCTTCTTTGTGTTCTGTGAAATCACCTCGCAGAGTTACAGCTTTCCCCTCAAGAAGACTTTCGCTAAGACAGTTCTTGTGGAATTGGAAAAGTGATATTTGGAAGCCCATAGAGGGCTATGGTGAAAAAGGAAATATCCTCCAATGAAATCTGGAAAGAAGCTTTCTGAGAAACTGCTTAGTGTTCTGTTAATTCATCTCACAGAGTTACATTGTATTTCGTGGATCTCTTTGCTAGCCTTATATCTGTGGAATCTGAGAACAGATATTTCGGATCCCTTTGAAAACTATAGGGCCAAAGGAAATATCCTCCGATAACAAAGAGAAAGAAGGTTTCTGAGAAACTTCTTTGTGTTCTGTGAAATCATCTCACAGAGTTACAGCTTTCCCCTCAAGAAGACTTTCGCTAAGACAGTTCTTGTGGAATAGGCAAAGTGATATTTGGAAGCCCGTAGTGGGCTGTGGTGAAAAAGGAAATATCCTCAGATGAAATCTGGAAAGAAGCTTTCTGAGAAACTGCTTAGTGTTCTGTTAATACATCTCACAGAGTTACATGTGTATTTCGTGGATCTCTTTGCTAGCCTTATTTCTGTGGAATCTGAGAACAGATATTTCGGAACCCTTTGGAGACTATAGGGCCAAAGGAAATATCATGCCAAAAGAAAGAGAAAGAATCTTTCTGAGATACTTCTTTGTGTTCTGTGAATTCATCTCACAGAGTTACAGCATTCCCCTCAAGAAGCCTTTCGCTAAGACAGTTCTTGTGGAATTGGCATAGTGATATTTGGAAGCCCATAGAGGGCTATGGTGAAAAAGGAAATATCCTCAGATGAAATCTGGAAAGAAGCTTTCTGAGAAACTGCTTAGTGTTCTCTTAATTCATCTCACAGAGTTACATGTGTATTTCGTGGATCTATTTCCTAGCCTTATTTCTGTGGAATCTGAGAACAGATATTTCGGATCCCATTGATGACTATAGGGCCAAAGGAAATATCCTCCGATAACAAAAAGAAAGAAGCTTTCTGAGAAACTTCTTTGTGTTCTGTGAAATCATCTCACAGAGTTACAGCTTTCCCCTCAAGAAGCCTTTCGCTAAGACAGTTCTTGTGGAATTGGCAAAGTGATATTTGGAAGCCCTTAGAGGGCTATGGTGAAAAAGGAAATATCATCAGATGAAATGTGGAAAGAAGCTTTCTGAGAAACTGCTTAGTGTTCTGTTAATTCATCTCACAGAGTTACATGTGTATTTCGTGGTTCTCTTTGCTAGCCTTATTTCTGTGGAATCTGAGAACAGATATTTCGGGTCCCATTGAAGACTATAGGGCCAAAGGAAATATCCTCCCATAACAAAGAGAAAGAAAGTTTCTGAGAAACTTCTTTGTGTTCTGTGAAATCATCTCACAGAGTTACAGCTTTCCCCTCAAGAAGCCTTTCGCTAAGACAGTTCTTGTGGAATAGGCAAAGTGATATTTGGAAGCCCATAGTGGGTTATGGTGAAAAAGGAAATATCCTCCGATGAAATCTGGAAAGAAGCTTTCTGAGAAACTGCTTAGTGTTCTGTTAATTCATCTCACAGAGTTACATGTGTATTTCGTGGATCTCTTTGCTAGCCTTATTTCTGTGGAATCTGAGAACAGATATTTCGGAACCCTCTGAAGACTATAGGGCCAAAGGAAATATCCTCCGATAACAAACAGAAAGAAGCTTTCTGAGAAACTTCTTTGTGTTCTGTGAAATCATCTCACAGAGTTACAGCTTTCCCCTCAAGAAGCCTTTCGCTAAGACAGTTCTTGTGGAATTGGCAAAGTGATATTTGGAAGCCTATAGAGGGCTACGGTGAAAAAGGAAATATCCTCAGATGAAATCTGGAAAGAAGCTTTCTGAGAAACTGCTTAGTGTTCTGTTAATTCATCTCACAGAGTTACATCTGTATTTCGTGGATCTCTTTGCTAGCCTTATTTCTGTGGAATCTGAGAACAGATATTTCGGGTCCCATTGATGACTATAGGGCCAAGGGAAATATTCTCCGATAACAAAGAGAAAGAAGCTTTCTGAGAAACTTCTTTGTGTTCTGTGAAATCATCTCACAGAGTTACAGCTTTCCCCTCAAGAAGTCTTTCGCTAAGACAGTTCTTGTGGAATTGGCAAAGTGATATTTGGAAGCCCATAGAGGGCTATGGTGAAAAAGGAAATATCCTCACAGGAAATCTGGAAAGAAGCTTTCTGAGAAACTGCTTAGTGTTCTGTTAATTCATCTCACAGAGTTACATGTGTATTTCGTGGTTCTCTTTGCTAGCCTTATTTCTGTGGAATCTGAGAACAGATATTTCGGGTCCCATTGAAGACTATAGGGCCAAAGGAAATATCCTCCCATAACAAAGAGAAAGAAAGTTTCTGAGAAACTTCTTTGTGTTCTGTGAAATCATCTCACAGAGTTACAGCTTTCCCCTCAAGAAGCCTTTCGCTAAGACAGTTCTTGTGGAATAGGCAAAGTGATATTTGGAAGCCCATAGTGGGTTATGGTGAAAAAGGAAATATCCTCCGATGAAATCTGGAAAGAAGCTTTCTGAGAAACTGCTTAGTGTTCTGTTAATTCATCTCACAGAGTTACATGTGTATTTCGTGGATCTCTTTGCTAGCCTTATTTCTGTGGAATCTGAGAACAGATATTTCGGAACCCTCTGAAGACTATAGGGCCAAAGGAAATATCCTCCGATAACAAACAGAAAGAAGCTTTCTGAGAAACTTCTTTGTGTTCTGTGAAATCATCTCACAGAGTTACAGCTTTCCCCTCAAGAAGCCTTTCGCTAAGACAGTTCTTGTGGAATTGGCAAAGTGATATTTGGAAGCCCATAGAGGGCTACAGTGAAAAAGGAAATATCCTCAGATGAAATCTGGAAAGAAGCTTTCTGAGAAACTGCTTAGTGTTCTGTTAATTCATCTCACAGAGTTACATCTGTATTTCGTGGATCTCTTTGCTAGCCTTATTTCTGTGGAATCTGAGAACAGATATTTCGGGTCCCATTGATGACTATAGGGCCAAGGGAAATATTCTCCGATAACAAAGAGAAAGAAGCTTTCTGAGAAACTTCTTTGTGTTCTGTGAAATCATCTCACAGAGTTACAGCTTTCCCCTCAAGAAGTCTTTCGCTAAGACAGTTCTTGTGGAATTGGTAAAGTGATATTTGGAAGCCCATAGAGGGCTATGGTGAAAAAGGAAATATCCTCACAGGAAATCTGGAAAGAAGCTTTCTGAGAAACTGCTTAGTGTTCTGTTAATTCATCTCACAGAGTTACATGTGTATTTCGTGGATCTCTTTGCTAGCCTTATTTCTGTGGAATCTGAGAACAGATATTTCGGAACCCTTTGAAGACTATAGGGCCAAAGGAAATATCATGCCAAAACAAAGAGAAAGAAGCTTTCTGAGAAACTTCTTTGTGTTCTGTAAAATCATCTCACAGAGTTACAGCTTTCCCCTCAAGAAGCCTTTCGCTAACACAGTTCTTGTGGAATTGGCAAAGTGATATTTGGAAGCCCATAGAGGGCTATGGTGAAAAAGGAAATATCCTAAGATGAAATCTGGAAAGAAGCTTTCTGAGAAACTGCTTAGTGTTCTGTTAATTCATCTCACAGAGTTACATCTGTATTTCGTGGATCTCTTTGCTAGCCTTTTTTCTGTGGAATCTGAGAACAGATATTTCGGATCCCATTGAAGACTATAGGGCGAAAGGAAATATCCTCCCATAACAAAGAGAAAGAAGGTTTCTGAGAAACTTCTTTGTGTTCTGTGAAATCATCTCACAGAGTTACAGCTTTCTCCTCAAGAACCCTTTCGCTAAGACAGTTCTTGTGGAATTGGCAAAGTGATATTTGGAAGCACATAGAGGGCTATGGTGAAAATGGAAATATCCTCAGATGAAATCTGGAAAGAAGCTTTCTGAGAAACTGCTTAGTGTTCTGTTAATTCATCTCACAGAGTTACATGTGTATTTCGTGGATCTCTTTGCTAGCCTTATTTCTGTGGAATCTGAGAACAGATATTTCGGATCCCTTTGAAGACTATAGGGCCAAAGGAAATATCCTCCCAAAACAAAGAGAAAGAAGCTTTCTGACAAACTTCTTTGTGTACTGTGAAATCGTCTCAAGGAGTTACAGCTTCCCCTCAAGAAGCCTTTCGCTAAGACAGTTCTTGTGGAATTGGCAAAGTGATATTTGGAAGCCTATAGAGGGCTATGGTGAAAAAGGAAATATCCTCAGATTAAATCTGGAAAGAAGCTTTCTGAGAAACTGCTTAGTGTTCTGTTAATTCATCTCACAGAGTTACATGTGTATTTCGTGGTTCTCTTTGCTAGCCTTATTTCTGTGGAATCTGAGAACAGATATTTCGGGTCCCATTGAAGACTATAGGGCCAAAGGAAATATCCTCCCATAACAAAGAGAAAGAAAGTTTCTGAGAAACTTCTTTGTGTTCTGTGAAATCATCTCACAGAGTTACAGCTTTCCCCTCAAGAAGCCTTTCGCTAAGACAGTTCTTGTGGAATAGGCAAAGTGATATTTGTAAGCCCATAGTGGGTTATGGTGAAAAAGGAAATATCCTCCGATGAAATCTGGAAAGAAGCTTTCTGAGAAACTGCTTAGTGTTCTGTTAATTCATCTCACAGAGTTACATGTGTATTTCGTGGATCTCTTTGCTAGCCTTATTTCTGTGGAATCTGAGAACAGATATTTCGGAACCCTCTGAAGACTATAGGGCCAAAGGAAATATCCTCCGATAACAAACAGAAAGAAGCTTTCTGAGAAACTTCTTTGTGTTCTGTGAAATCATCTCACAGAGTTACAGCTTTCCCCTCAAGAAGCCTTTCGCTAAGACAGTTCTTGTGGAATTGGCAAAGTGATATTTGGAAGCCCATAGAGGGCTACGGTGAAAAAGGAAATATCCTCAGATGAAATCTGGAAAGAAGCTTTCTGAGAAACTGCTTAGTGTTCTGTTAATTCATCTCACAGAGTTACATCTGTATTTCGTGGATCTCTTTGCTAGCCTTATTTCTGTGGAATCTGAGAACAGATATTTCGGGTCCCATTGATGACTATAGGGCCAAGGGAAATATTCTCCGATAACAAAGAGAAAGAAGCTTTCTGAGAAACTTCTTTGTGTTCTGTGAAATCATCTCACAGAGTTACAGCTTTCCCCTCAAGAAGTCTTTCGCTAAGACAGTTCTTGTGGAATTGGCAAAGTGATATTTGGAAGCCCATAGAGGGCTATGGTGAAAAAGGAAATATCCTCACAGGAAATCTGGAAAGAAGCTTTCTGAGAAACTGCTTAGTGTTCTGTTAATTCATCTCACAGAGTTACATGTGTATTTCGTGGATCTCTTTGCTAGCCTTTATCTGTGGAATCTGAGAACAGATATTTCGGAACCCTTTGAAGACTATAGGGCCAAAGGAAATATCATGCCAAAACAAAGAGAAAGAAGCTTTCTGAGAAACTTCTTTGTGTTCTGTAAAATCATCTCACAGAGTTACAGCTTTCCCCTCAAGAAGCCTTTCGCTAACACAGTTCTTGTGGAATTGGCAAAGTGATATTTGGAAGCCCATAGAGGGCTATGGTGAAAAAGGAAATATCCTCAGATGATCTCTGGAAAGAAGCTTTCTGAGAAACTGCTTAGTGTTCTGTTAATTCATCTCACAGAGTTACATCTGTATTTCGTGGATCTCTTTGCTAGCCTTATTTCTGTGGAATCTGAGAACAGATATTTCGGATCCCATTGAAGACTATACGGCGAAAGGAAATATCCTCCCATAACAAAGAGAAAGAAGGTTTCTGAGAAACTTCTTTGTGTTCTGTGAAATCATCTCACAGAGTTACAGCTTTCTCCTCAAGAACCCTTTCACTAAGACAGTTCTTGTGGAATTGGCAAAGTGATATTTGGAAGCACATAGAGGGCTATGGTGAAAATGGAAATATCCTCCGATGAAATCTGGAAAGAAGCTTTCTGAGAAACTGCTTTGTGTTCTGTTACTTCATCTCACAGAGGTACATGTGTATTTCGTGGATCTCTTTGCTAGCCTTATTTCTGTGGAATCTGAGAACAGATATTTCGGAACCCTTTGAAGACTATAGGTCCAAAGGAAATATCATGCCAAAACAAAGAGAAAGAAGGTTTCTGAGAAACTTCTTTGTGTTCTGTGAAATCATCTCACAGAGTTACAGCTTTCTCCTCAAGAACCCTTTCACTAAGACAGTTCTTGTGGAATTGGCAAAGTGATATTTGGAAGCACATAGAGGGCTATGGTGAAAAAGGAAATATCCTCAGATGAAATCTGGAAAGAAGCTTTCTGAGAAACTGCTTAGTGTTCTGTTAATTCATCTCACAGAGTTACATGTGTATTTCGTGGATCTCTTTGCTAGCCTTATTTCTGTGGAATCTGAGAACCGATATTTCGGATCCCTTTGAAGTCTACAGGGCCAAAGGAAATATCCTCTGATAACAGAGAAAGAAGCTTTCTGAGAAACTTCTTTGTGTTCTGTGAAATCATCTCACAGAGTTACAGCTTTTCCCTCAAGAAGCCTTTCGCTAAGACAGTTCTTGTGGAATAGGCAAAGTGATATTTGGAAGCCCGTAGTGGGCTGTGGTGAAAAAGGAAATATCCTCAGATGAAATCTGGAAAGAAGCTTTCTGAGAAACTGCTTAGTGTTCTGTTAATTCATCTCACAGAGTTACATGTGTATTTCGTGGATCTCTTTGCTAGCCTTATTTCTGTGGAATCTGAGAACAGATATTTCGGAACCCTTTGGAGACTATAGGGCCAAAGGAAATATCAAGCCAAAAAAAAGAGAAAGAAGCTCTCTGAAAAACTTCTTTGTGTTCTGTGTAATCATCTCACAGAGTTACAGCTTTCCCTTCAAGAAGCCTTTCGCTAAGACGGTTCTTGTGGAATTGGCAAAGTGATATTTGGAAGCTCATAGAGGGCTACGGTGAAAAAGGAAATATCCTCAGATGAAATCTGGAAAGAAGCTTTCTGAGAAACTGTTTAGTGTTCTGTTAATTCATCTCACAGAGTTACATGTGTATTTCGTGGATCTCTTTGCTAGCCTTATTTCTGCGGAATCTGAGAACAGATATTTCGGATCCCTTTGAAGACTATAGGGCCAAAGGAAATATCCTCCGATAACAAAGAGAAAGAAGCTTTCGACAAACTTCTTTGTGTTCTGTGAAATCATCCCACAGAGTTACAGCTTTCCCCTCAAGAAGCCTTTCGCTAAGACAGTTCTTGTGGAATAGGCAAAGTGATATTTGGAAGCCCATAGAGGGCTATGGTGAAAAAGGAAATATCCTCAGATGAAATCTGGAAAGAAGCTTTCTGAGAAACTGCTTAGTGTTCTGTTAATTCACCTCACAGAGTTACATGTGTATTTCGTGGATCTCCTTGCTAGCCTTATTTCTGTGGAATCTGAGAACAGATATTACGGGTCCCATTGATGACTATAGGGCCAAGGGAAATATTCTCCGATAACAAAGAGAAAGAAGCTTTCTGAGAAACTTCTTTGTGTTCTGTGAAATCATCTCACAGAGTTACAGCTTTCCCCTCAAGAAGTCTTTCGCTAAGACAGTTCTTGTGGAATTGGTAAAGTGATATTTGGAAGCCCATAGAGGGCTATGGTGAAAAAGGAAATATCCTCACAGGAAATCTGGAAAGAAGCTTTCTGAGAAACTGCTTAGTGTTCTGTTAATTCATCTCACAGAGTTACATGTGTATTTCGTGGTTCTCTTTGCTAGCCTTATTTCTGTGGAATCTGAGAACAGATATTTCGGGTCCCATTGAAGACTATAGGGCCAAAGGAAATATCCTCCCATAACAAAGAGAAAGAAAGTTTCTGAGAAACTTCTTTGTGTTCTGTGAAATCATCTCACAGAGTTACAGCTTTCCCCTCAAGAAGCCTTTCGCTAAGACAGTTCTTGTGGAATAGGCAAAGTGATATTTGGAAGCCCATAGTGGGTTATGGTGAAAAAGGAAATATCCTCCGATGAAATCTGGAAAGAAGCTTTCTGAGAAACTGCTTAGTGTTCTGTTAATTCATCTCACAGAGTTACATGTGTATTTCGTGGATCTCTTTGCTAGCCTTATTTCTGTGGAATCTGAGAACAGATATTTCGGAACCCTCTGAAGACTATAGGGCCAAAGGAAATATCCTCCGATAACAAACAGAAAGAAGCTTTCTGAGAAACTTCTTTGTGTTCTGTGAAATCATCTCACAGAGTTACAGCTTTCCCCTCAAGAAGCCTTTCGCTAAGACAGTTCTTGTGGAATTGGCAAAGTGATATTTGGAAGCCCATAGAGGGCTACAGTGAAAAAGGAAATATCCTCAGATGAAATCTGGAAAGAAGCTTTCTGAGAAACTGCTTAGTGTTCTGTTAATTCATCTCACAGAGTTACATCTGTATTTCGTGGATCTCTTTGCTAGCCTTATTTCTGTGGAATCTGAGAACAGATATTTCGGGTCCCATTGATGACTATAGGGCCAAGGGAAATATTCTCCGATAACAAAGAGAAAGAAGCTTTCTGAGAAACTTCTTTGTGTTCTGTGAAATCATCTCACAGAGTTACAGCTTTCCCCTCAAGAAGTCTTTCGCTAAGACAGTTCTTGTGGAATTGGTAAAGTGATATTTGGAAGCCCATAGAGGGCTATGGTGAAAAAGGAAATATCCTCACAGGAAATCTGGAAAGAAGCTTTCTGAGAAACTGCTTAGTGTTCTGTTAATTCATCTCACAGAGTTACATGTGTATTTCGTGGATCTCTTTGCTAGCCTTATTTCTGTGGAATCTGAGAACAGATATTTCGGAACCCTTTGAAGACTATAGGGCCAAAGGAAATATCATGCCAAAACAAAGAGAAAGAAGCTTTCTGAGAAACTTCTTTGTGTTCTGTAAAATCATCTCACAGAGTTACAGCTTTCCCCTCAAGAAGCCTTTCGCTAACACAGTTCTTGTGGAATTGGCAAAGTGATATTTGGAAGCCCATAGAGGGCTATGGTGAAAAAGGAAATATCCTAAGATGAAATCTGGAAAGAAGCTTTCTGAGAAACTGCTTAGTGTTCTGTTAATTCATCTCACAGAGTTACATCTGTATTTCGTGGATCTCTTTGCTAGCCTTTTTTCTGTGGAATCTGAGAACAGATATTTCGGATCCCATTGAAGACTATAGGGCGAAAGGAAATATCCTCCCATAACAAAGAGAAAGAAGGTTTCTGAGAAACTTCTTTGTGTTCTGTGAAATCATCTCACAGAGTTACAGCTTTCTCCTCAAGAACCCTTTCGCTAAGACAGTTCTTGTGGAATTGGCAAAGTGATATTTGGAAGCACATAGAGGGCTATGGTGAAAATGGAAATATCCTCAGATGAAATCTGGAAAGAAGCTTTCTGAGAAACTGCTTAGTGTTCTGTTAATTCATCTCACAGAGTTACATGTGTATTTCGTGGATCTCTTTGCTAGCCTTATTTCTGTGGAATCTGAGAACAGATATTTCGGATCCCTTTGAAGACTATAGGGCCAAAGGAAATATCCTCCCAAAACAAAGAGAAAGAAGCTTTCTGACAAACTTCTTTGTGTACTGTGAAATCGTCTCAAGGAGTTACAGCTTCCCCTCAAGAAGCCTTTCGCTAAGACAGTTCTTGTGGAATTGGCAAAGTGATATTTGGAAGCCTATAGAGGGCTATGGTGAAAAAGGAAATATCCTCAGATTAAATCTGGAAAGAAGCTTTCTGAGAAACTGCTTAGTGTTCTGTTAATTCATCTCACAGAGTTACATGTGTATTTCGTGGTTCTCTTTGCTAGCCTTATTTCTGTGGAATCTGAGAACAGATATTTCGGGTCCCATTGAAGACTATAGGGCCAAAGGAAATATCCTCCCATAACAAAGAGAAAGAAAGTTTCTGAGAAACTTCTTTGTGTTCTGTGAAATCATCTCACAGAGTTACAGCTTTCCCCTCAAGAAGCCTTTCGCTAAGACAGTTCTTGTGGAATAGGCAAAGTGATATTTGTAAGCCCATAGTGGGTTATGGTGAAAAAGGAAATATCCTCCGATGAAATCTGGAAAGAAGCTTTCTGAGAAACTGCTTAGTGTTCTGTTAATTCATCTCACAGAGTTACATGTGTATTTCGTGGATCTCTTTGCTAGCCTTATTTCTGTGGAATCTGAGAACAGATATTTCGGAACCCTCTGAAGACTATAGGGCCAAAGGAAATATCCTCCGATAACAAACAGAAAGAAGCTTTCTGAGAAACTTCTTTGTGTTCTGTGAAATCATCTCACAGAGTTACAGCTTTCCCCTCAAGAAGCCTTTCGCTAAGACAGTTCTTGTGGAATTGGCAAAGTGATATTTGGAAGCCCATAGAGGGCTACGGTGAAAAAGGAAATATCCTCAGATGAAATCTGGAAAGAAGCTTTCTGAGAAACTGCTTAGTGTTCTGTTAATTCATCTCACAGAGTTACATCTGTATTTCGTGGATCTCTTTGCTAGCCTTATTTCTGTGGAATCTGAGAACAGATATTTCGGGTCCCATTGATGACTATAGGGCCAAGGGAAATATTCTCCGATAACAAAGAGAAAGAAGCTTTCTGAGAAACTTCTTTGTGTTCTGTGAAATCATCTCACAGAGTTACAGCTTTCCCCTCAAGAAGTCTTTCGCTAAGACAGTTCTTGTGGAATTGGCAAAGTGATATTTGGAAGCCCATAGAGGGCTATGGTGAAAAAGGAAATATCCTCACAGGAAATCTGGAAAGAAGCTTTCTGAGAAACTGCTTAGTGTTCTGTTAATTCATCTCACAGAGTTACATGTGTATTTCGTGGATCTCTTTGCTAGCCTTTATCTGTGGAATCTGAGAACAGATATTTCGGAACCCTTTGAAGACTATAGGGCCAAAGGAAATATCATGCCAAAACAAAGAGAAAGAAGCTTTCTGAGAAACTTCTTTGTGTTCTGTAAAATCATCTCACAGAGTTACAGCTTTCCCCTCAAGAAGCCTTTCGCTAACACAGTTCTTGTGGAATTGGCAAAGTGATATTTGGAAGCCCATAGAGGGCTATGGTGAAAAAGGAAATATCCTCAGATGATCTCTGGAAAGAAGCTTTCTGAGAAACTGCTTAGTGTTCTGTTAATTCATCTCACAGAGTTACATCTGTATTTCGTGGATCTCTTTGCTAGCCTTATTTCTGTGGAATCTGAGAACAGATATTTCGGAACCCTTTGAAGACTATACGGCGAAAGGAAATATCCTCCCATAACAAAGAGAAAGAAGGTTTCTGAGAAACTTCTTTGTGTTCTGTGAAATCATCTCACAGAGTTACAGCTTTCTCCTCAAGAACCCTTTCACTAAGACAGTTCTTGTGGAATTGGCAAAGTGATATTTGGAAGCACATAGAGGGCTATGGTGAAAATGGAAATATCCTCCGATGAAATCTGGAAAGAAGCTTTCTGAGAAACTGCTTTGTGTTCTGTTACTTCATCTCACAGAGGTACATGTGTATTTCGTGGATCTCTTTGCTAGCCTTATTTCTGTGGAATCTGAGAACAGATATTTCGGAACCCTTTGAAGACTATAGGTCCAAAGGAAATATCATGCCAAAACAAAGAGAAAGAAGGTTTCTGAGAAACTTCTTTGTGTTCTGTGAAATCATCTCACAGAGTTACAGCTTTCTCCTCAAGAACCCTTTCACTAAGACAGTTCTTGTGGAATTGGCAAAGTGATATTTGGAAGCACATAGAGGGCTATGGTGAAAAAGGAAATATCCTCAGATGAAATCTGGAAAGAAGCTTTCTGAGAAACTGCTTAGTGTTCTGTTAATTCATCTCACAGAGTTACATGTGTATTTCGTGGATCTCTTTGCTAGCCTTATTTCTGTGGAATCTGAGAACCGATATTTCGGATCCCTTTGAAGTCTACAGGGCCAAAGGAAATATCCTCTGATAACAGAGAAAGAAGCTTTCTGAGAAACTTCTTTGTGTTCTGTGAAATCATCTCACAGAGTTACAGCTTTTCCCTCAAGAAGCCTTTCGCTAAGACAGTTCTTGTGGAATAGGCAAAGTGATATTTGGAAGCCCGTAGTGGGCTGTGGTGAAAAAGGAAATATCCTCAGATGAAATCTGGAAAGAAGCTTTCTGAGAAACTGCTTAGTGTTCTGTTAATTCATCTCACAGAGTTACATGTGTATTTCGTGGATCTCTTTGCTAGCCTTATTTCTGTGGAATCTGAGAACAGATATTTCGGAACCCTTTGGAGACTATAGGGCCAAAGGAAATATCAAGCCAAAAAAAAGAGAAAGAAGCTCTCTGAAAAACTTCTTTGTGTTCTGTGTAATCATCTCACAGAGTTACAGCTTTCCCTTCAAGAAGCCTTTCGCTAAGACGGTTCTTGTGGAATTGGCAAAGTGATATTTGGAAGCTCATAGAGGGCTACGGTGAAAAAGGAAATATCCTCAGATGAAATCTGGAAGGAAGCTTTCTGAGAAACTGTTTAGTGTTCTGTTAATTCATCTCACAGAGTTACATGTGTATTTCGTGGATCTCTTTGCTAGCCTTATTTCTGCGGAATCTGAGAACAGATATTTCGGATCCCTTTGAAGACTATAGGGCCAAAGGAAATATCCTCCGATAACAAAGAGAAAGAAGCTTTCGACAAACTTCTTTGTGTTCTGTGAAATCATCCCACAGAGTTACAGCTTTCCCCTCAAGAAGCCTTTCGCTAAGACAGTTCTTGTGGAATAGGCAAAGTGATATTTGGAAGCCCATAGAGGGCTATGGTGAAAAAGGAAATATCCTCAGATGAAATCTGGAAAGAAGCTTTCTGAGAAACTGCTTAGTGTTCTGTTAATTCACCTCACAGAGTTACATGTGTATTTCGTGGATCTCCTTGCTAGCCTTATTTCTGTGGAATCTGAGAACAGATATTACGGGTCCCATTGATGACTATAGGGCCAAGGGAAATATTCTCCGATAACAAAGAGAAAGAAGCTTTCTGAGAAACTTCTTTGTGTTCTGTGAAATCATCTCACAGAGTTACAGCTTTCCCCTCAAGAAGTCTTTCGCTAAGACAGTTCTTGTGGAATTGGTAAAGTGATATTTGGAAGCCCATAGAGGGCTATGGTGAAAAAGGAAATATCCTCACAGGAAATCTGGAAAGAAGCTTTCTGAGAAACTGCTTAGTGTTCTGTTAATTCATCTCACAGAGTTACATGTGTATTTCGTGGATCTCTTTGCTAGCCTTATTTCTGTGGAATCTGAGAACAGATATTTCGGAACCCTTTGAAGACTATAGGGCCAAAGGAAATATCATGCCAAAACAAAGAGAAAGAAGCTTTCAGAGAAACTTCTTTGTGTTCTGTAAAATCATCTCACAGAGTTACAGCTTTCCCCTGAAGAAGCCTTTCGCTAACACAGTTCTTGTGGAATTGGCAAAGTGATATTTGGAAGCCCATAGAGGGCTATGGTGAAAAAGGAAATATCCTAAGATGAAATCTGGAAAGAAGCTTTCTGAGAAACTGCTTAGTGTTCTGTTAATTCATCTCACAGAGTTACATCTGTATTTCGTGGATCTCTTTGCTAGCCTTATTTCTGTGGAATCTGAGAACAGATATTTCGGATCCCATTGAAGACTATAGGGCGAAAGGAAATATCCTCCCATAACAAAGAGAAAGAAGGTTTCTGAGAAACTTCTTTGTGTTCTGTGAAATCATCTCACAGAGTTACAGCTTTCTCCACAAGAACCCTTTCGCTAAGACAGTTCTTGTGGAATTGGCAAAGTGATATTTGGAAGCACATAGAGGGCTATGGTGAAAAAGGAAATATCCTCAGATGAAATCTGGAAAGAAGCTTTCTGAGAAACTGCTTAGTGTTCTGTTAATTCATCTCACAGAGTTACATGTGTATTTCGTGGATCTCTTTGCTAGCCTTATTTCTGTGGAATCTGAGAACAGATATTTCGGATCCCTTTGAAGACTATAGGGCCAAAGGAAATATCCTCCCAAAACAAAGAGAAAGAAGCTTTCTGACAAACTTCTTTCTGTACTGTGAAATCGTCTCAAGGAGTTACAGCTTCCCCTCAAGAAGCCTTTCGCTAAGACAGTTCTTGTGGAATTGGCAAAGTGATATTTGGAAGCCTATAGAGGGCTATGGTGAAAAAGGAAATATCCTCAGATTAAATCTGGAAAGAAGCTTTCTGAGAAACTGCTTAGTGTTCTGTTAATTCATCTCACAGAGTTACATGTGTATTTCGTGGATCTCTTTGCTAGCCTTATTTCTGTGGAATCTGAGAACAGATATTTCGGAACCCTTTGAAGACTATAGAGCCAAAGGAAATATCATGCCAAAACAAAGAGAAAGAAGCTTTCTGAGAAACTTCTTTGTGTTCTGTAAAATCATCTCACAGAGTTACAGCTTTCCCCTCAAGAAGCCTTTCGCTAACACAGTTCTTGTGGAATTGGCAAAGTGATATTTGGAAGCCCATAGAGGGCTATGGTGAAAAAGGAAATATCCTCAGATGAAATCTGGAAAGAAGCTTTCTGAGAAACTGCTTAGTGTTCTGTTAATTCATCTCACCGAGTTACATCTGTATTTCGTGGATCTCTTTGCTAGCCTTATTTCTGTGGAATCTTAGAACAGATATTTCGGATCCCATTGAAGACTATAGGGCGAAAGGAAATATCCTCCCATAACAAAGAGAAAGAAGGTTTCTGAGAAACTTCTTTGTGTTCTGTGAAATCATCTCACAGAGTTACAGCTTTCCCCTCAAGAAGCCTTTCGCTAAGACAGTTCTTGTGGAATAGGCAAAGTGATATTTGGAAGCCCATAGATTGCTATGGTGAAAAAGGAAATATCCTCAGATGAAATCTGGAAAGAAGCTTTCTGAGAAACTGCTTAGTGTTCTGTTAATTCATCTCACAGAGTTACATGTGTATTTCGTGGATATCTTTGCTAGCCTTATTTCTGTGGAATCTGAGAACAGATATTTCGGATCCCTTTGAAGACTATAGGGCCAAAGGAAATATCCTCCTATAACAAAGAGAAAGAAGCTTTCTGAGAAACTTCTTTGTGTTCTGTGAAATTATCTCAAGGAGTTACAGCTTCCCCTCCAGAAGCCTTTCGCTAAGACAGTCGTTGTGGAATTGGCAAAGTGATATTTGGAAGCCCGTAGAGGGCTATGGTGAAAAAGGAAATATCCTCCGATGAAATCTGGAAAGAAGCTATCTGAGAAACTGCTTAGTGTTCTGTTAATTCATCTCACAGAGTTACATGTGTATTTCGTGGATCTCTTTCCTAGCCTTATTTCTGTGGAATCTGAGAACAGATATTTCGGAACCCTTTGAAGACATAGGGCCAAAGGAAATATCATGCCAAAACAAAGAGAAAGAAGCTTTCGGAGAAACTTCTTTGTGTTCCGTGAAATCATCTCACAGAGTTACAGCTTTCCCCTCAAGAAGCCTTTCGCTAAGACAGTTCTTGTGGAATTGGCAAAGTGATATTTGGAAGCCCATAGAGGGCTACGGTGAAAAAGGAAATATCCTCAGATGAAATCTGGAAAGAAGCTTTCTGAGAAACTGCTTAGTGTTCTGTTAATTCATCTCACAGAGTTACATGTGTATTTCGTGGATCTCTTTGCTAGCCTTATTTCTGTGGAATCTGAGAACAGATATTTCGGATCCCTTTGAAGACTATAGGGCCAAAGGAAATATCCTCCGATAACAAAGAGAAAGAAGCTTTCTGAGAAACTTCTTTGTGTTCTGTGAAATCATCTCACAGAGTTACAGCTTTCCCCTCAAGAAACCTTTCGCTAAGACAGTTCTTGTGGAATTGGCAAAGTGATATTTGGAAGCCCATAGAGGGCTATGGTGAAAAAGGAAATATCCTCCGATGAAATCTGGAAAGAAGCTTTCTGAGAAACTGCTTAGTGTTCTGTTAATTCATCTCACAGAGTTACATGTGTATGTCGTGGATTTCTTTCCTAGCCTTATTTCTGTGGAATCTGAGAACAGATATTTCGGAACCCTTTGAAGACTATAGGGCCAAAGGACATATCATGCCAAAACAAAGAGAAAGAAGCTTTCTGAGAAACTTCTTTGTGTTCTGTGAAATCATCTCACAGAGTTACAGCTTTCCCCTCAAGAAGCCTTTCGCTAAGACAGTTCTTGTGGAATTCGCAAAGTGATATTTGGAAGCCCCTAGAGGGCTATGGTGAAAAAGGAAATATCCTCAGATGAAATCTGGAAAGAAGCTTTCTGAGAAACTGCTTAGTGTTCTGTTAATTCATCTCACAGAGTTACATGTGTATTTCGTGGATCTCTTTGCTAGCCTTATTTCTGTGGAATCTGAGAACAGATATATCGGATCCCTTTGAAGAGTATAGGGCGAAAGGAAATATCCTCCCATAACAAAGAGAAAGAAGCTTTCGGAGAAACTTCTTTGTGTTCTGTGAAATCATCTCACAGAGTTACAGCTTTCCCCTCAAGAAGCCTTTCGCTAAGACAGTTCTTTTGGAATTGGCAAAGTGATATTTGGAACCCCATAGAGGGCTATGGTGAAAAAGGAAATATTCTCAGATGAAATCTGGAAAGAAGCTTTCTGAGAAACTGCTTAGTATTCTGTTAATTCATCTCACAGGGTTACATGTGTATTTCGTGGATCTCTTTGCTAGCCTTATTTCTGTGGAATCTGAGAACAGATATTTCGGATCCCTTTGAAGACTATAGGGCCAAAGGAAATATCCTCCCATAACAAAGAGAAAGAAGCTTTCTGAGATACTTCTTTGTGTTCTGTGAAATCATCTCACAGAGTTACAGCTTTCCCCTCAAGAAGCCTTTCGCTAAGACAGTTCTTGTGGAATTGGCAAAGTGATATTTGGAAGCCCTTAGAGGGCTATGGTGAAAAAGGAAATATCCTCAGATGAAATCTGGAAAGAAGCTTTCTGAGAAAGTGCTTAGTGTTCTGTTAATTCATCTCACAGAGTTACATGTCTATTTCGTGGATCTCTTTGCTAGCCTTATTTCTGTGGAATCTGAGAACAGATATTTCGGGTCCCATTGATGACTATAGGGCCAAGGGAAATATTCTCCGATAACAAAGAGAAAGAAGCTTTCTGAGAAACTTCTTTGTGTTCTGTGAAATCATCTCACTGGGTTACAGCTTTCCCCTGAAGAAGTCTTTCGCTAAGACAGTTCTTGAGGAATTGGCAAAGTGATATTTGGAAGCCCATAGAAGGCTATGGTGAAAAAGGAAATATCCTCACAGGAAATCTGGAAAGAAGCTTTCTGAGAAACTGCTTAGTGTTCTGTTAATTCATCTCACAGAGTTACATGTGTATTTCGTGGATCTCTTTGCTAGACTTATTTCTGAGGAATCTGAGAACAGATATTTCGGATCCCTTTGAAGACTATAGGGCCAAAGGAAATATCCTCCAATAACAAAGAGAAAGAAGCTTTCTGAGAAACTTCTTTGTGTTCTGTGAAATGATCTCACAGAGTTACAGCTTTCTACTCAAGAACCCTTTCGCTAAGACACTTCTTGTGGAATTGGCAAAGTGATATTTGGAAGCCCATAGAGGGCTAGGGTGAAAAAGGAACTATGCTCAGATGAAATCTGGAAAGAAGCTTTCAGAGAAACTGCTTAGTGTTCTGTTAATTCAACTCACAGAGTTACATGTGTATTTCGTGGATCTTTTTGGTAGCCTTATTTCTGTGGAATCTGAGAACAGATATTTCGGATCCCTTTGAAAACTATAGGGCCAAAGGAAATATCCTCCGATAACAAAGAGAAAGAAGGTTTCTGAGAAACTTCTTTGTGTTCTGTGAAATCATCTCACAGAGTTACAGCTTTCCCCTCAAGAAGCCTTTCGCTAAGACAGTTCTTGTGGAATACGAAAAGTGATATTTGGAAGCCCATAGTGGGCTACGGTGAAAAAGGAAATATCCTCAGATGAAATCTGGATAGAAGCTTTCTGAGAAACTGCTTAGTGTTCTGTTAATTCATCTCACAGAGTTACATGTGTATTTCGTGGATCTCTTTGCTAGCCTTATTTCTGTGGAATCTGAGAACAGATATTTCGGATCCCTTTGAAGACAATAGGGCCAAAGGAAATATCCTCCCATAACAAAGAGAAAGAAGCTTTCTGACAAACTTCTTTGTGTTCTGTGAAATCATCTCAAGGAGTTACAGCTTCCCCTCCAAAAGCCTTTCGCTAAGACAGTTCTTGTGGAATTGGCAAACTGATATTTGGAAGCCCATAGAGGGCTAGGGTAAAAAAGGAAATATCCTCAGATGAAATCTGGAAAGAAGCTTTCTGAGAAACTGCTTAGTGTTCTGTTAATTCATCTCACAGAGTTACATCTGTATTTCGTGGATCTCTTTGCTAGCCTTATTTCTGTGGAATCTGAGAACAGATATTTCGGATACCATTGAAGACTATAGCGTGAAAGGAAATATCCTCCCATAACAAAGAGAAAGAAGGTTTCTGAGAAACTTCTTTGTGTTCTGTGAAATCATCTCACAGGTTTACAGCTTTCTCCTCAAGAACCCTTTCGCTAAGACAGTTGTTGTGGAATTGGCAAAGTGATATTTGGAAGCACATAGAGGGCTATGGTGAAAATGGAAATATCCTCAGATGAAATCTGGAAAGAAGCTTTCTGAGAAACTGCTTAGTGTTCTGTTAATTCATCTCACAGAGTTACATGTGTATTTCGTGGATCTCTTTGCTAGCCTTATTTCTGTGGAATCTGAGAACAGATATTTCGGATCCCTTTGAAGACTATAGGGCCAAAGGAAATATCCTCCCAAAACAAAGAGAAAGAAGCTTTCTGACAAACTTCTTTGTGTTCTGTGAAATCATCACAAGGAGTTACAGCTTCCCCTCAAGAAGCCTTTCGCTAAGACAGTTCCTGTGGAATAGGCAAAGTGATATTTGGAAGCCCGTAGTGGGCTGTGGTGAAAAAGGAAATATCCTCAGATGAAATCTGGAAAGAAGCTTTCTGAGAAACTGCTTAGTGTTCTGTTAATTCATCTCACAGAGTTACATGTGTATTTCGTGGATCTCTTTGCTAGCCTTATTTCTGTGGAATCTGAGAACAGATATTTCGGAACCCTCTGAAGACTATAGGGCCAAAGGAAATATCCTCCGATAAAAAAGAGAAAGAAGCTTTCTTAGAAACTTCTTTGTGTTCTGTGAAATCATCTCACAGAGTTACAGCTTTCCCCTCAAGTAGCCTTTCTCTAAGACAGTTCTTGTGGAATTGGCAAAGTGATATTTGGAAGCCCCTAGAGGGCTATGGTGAAAAAGGAAATATCCTCAGATGAAATCTGGAAAGAAGCTTTCTGAGAAACTGCTTAATGTTCTGTTAATTCATCTCACAGAGTTACATTTGTATTTCGTGGATCTCTTTGCTAGCCTTATTTCTGTGGAATCTGAGAACAGATATTTCGGATCCCATTGATGACTATAGGGCCAAAGGAAATATCCTCCGATAACAAAAAGAAAGAAGCTTTCTGAGAAACTTCTTTGTGTTCTGTGAAATCATCTCACAGAGTCACAGCTTTCCCCTCAAGAAGCCTTTCGCTAAGACAGTTCTTGTGGAATAGGCAAAGTGATATTTTGAAGCCCACAGTGGGCTATGGTGAAAAAGGAAATATCCTCCGATGAAATCTTGAAAGAAGCTTTCTGAGAAACTGCTTAGTGTTCTGTTAATTCCTCTCACAGACTTACATGTGTATTTCGTGGATCTTTTTGCTAGCCTTATTTCTGTGGAATCTGAGAACAGATATTTCGGAACCCTTTGAAGACATTGGGCCAAAGGAAATATCATGCCAAAACAAAGAGAAAGAAGCTTTCTGAGAAACTTCTTTGTGTTCTGTGAAATCATCTCACAGAGTTAGAGCTTTCCCCTCAAGAAGCCTTTCGCTAAGACAGTTCTTGTGGAATTGGCAAAGTGATATTTGGAAGCCCATAGAGGGCTACGGTGAAAAAGGAAATATCCTCAGATGAAATCTGGAAAGAAGCTTTCTGAGAAACTGCTTAGTGTTCTGTTAATTCATCTCACAGAGTTACATGTGTATTTCGTGGATCTCTTTGCTAGACTTATTTCTGTGGAATCTGAGAACAGATATTTCGGATCCCTTTGAAGACTATAGGGCCAACGGAAATATCCTCCGATAACAAAGAGAAAGAAGCTTTCTGAGAAACTTCTTTGTGTTCTGTGAAATCATCTCACAGAGTTACAGCTTTCCCCTCAAGAAGCCTTTCGCTAAGACAGTTCTTGTGGAATTGGCAAAGTGATATTTGGAAGCCCATAAAGGGCTATGGTGAAAAAGGAAATATCCTCAGATGAAATCTAGAAAGAAGCTTTCTGAGAAACTGCTTAATGTTCTGTTAATTCATCTCACAGAGTTACATGTGTATTTCGTGGATCTCTTTGCTAGCCTTATTTCTGTGGAATCTGAGAACAGATATTTCGGATCCCATTGATGACTATAGGGCCAAAGGAAATATCCTGCTATAACAAAGAGAAAGAAGCTTTCTGAGAAACTTCTTTGTGTTCTGTGAAATCATCTCACAGAGTTACAGCTTTCCCCTCAAGAAGTCTTTCGCTAAGACAGTTCTTGTGGAATTGGCAAAGTGATATTTGGAAGCCCATAGAGGGCTACGGTGAAAAAGGAAATATCCTCAGATGAAATCTGGAAAGAAGCTTTCTGAGAAACTGCTTAGTGTTCTGTTAATTCATCTCACAGTGTTACATGTGTATTTCGTGGATCTCTTTGCTA